>NC_142116.1:26880000-27212500 GCF_056152115.1 Neolamprologus brichardi | reverse complement strand
ATAAATGTGGATAGACATGAGGCAAAGACACAAAGTTGCAAAGTTATGTGAAAAGGTTCAGTTTTAACCACGTAGCATCCATCAGATCACCAGAGAAATACTTAAGGTTCCATTTTAGCAACATGTTAAACAAGCACAGTCTCAGAAGCAAGATCATGTTACCTTTTAACTCAGCTCCTTTACATGGATTTTGGCCTTTCAGCTTTCCTATTTTAAGATTTAAACCTGAATACACCAAGTAGGTGAAAAGTCTATATAAAAGGGTCAATATGAACTGAACCTACCCTGCCCCAAAAAAGATCCCTGGCGACCCAGTGATGGTTTAGTGGTTAAAAACACAACAAAAGAGAAATACAGGAACAGTGACAGCTCACACACTTTGTAAACAGCATGTACATTCCAGAAGCTGGTCTAAAACTGCTGCTGTTACTGTCACACCTAAGCTGCAGGGTAAATTCAGGGCTCAGTTACAAAGGTCCCCCTGTTCAAACATGCACGGTCAAGAGTTCTTAGAAATCTGGTAGTCATTTCCTGCGAGCGTTGCTGGGCATCTTTTTCCAAATTTTTTCGGCTTCAGTGATTGCGTCAGCTGCTAATTGAAGGCAGAGACCAGCAAGAAATTTGCACATGTCGTTTCTCCAGCTGGTCGAGATCCTTGCACGTTTCACTAAAACTTTTAAGCTTTAAAAAAGACGAATGGAGCCACGGTCGGGCAGTCAGCTTAGGTGCATGATTACAAGTTTGTGAAACCACTAAAACAAATGAAACATGTTTGGAGTTTGGAGTTTTCATAACATGGAGTCAGTTGTTTGCTCTCATGAAGGTTTGATAATTACCATGGAATGATGTACTAAACAACTTACTTTTTGTGAAAAGCATGGGAACACGGGCACACTCCAAGCTCGTCCCTGCTGCGAAACTCTTCCAAGCACACCGCACATGTTTGCTGAAAAGGCCAAATGACGGTTTAATTCAAAATTCAAAAGGACTACCTTTTTTTTTTTTACACTTATTGTGTAACATCAGGGTGTGATTTCACAATAGAGACCATCTTTTCATTCGCTCATTGGTAGCTTAAAAGTTACATTAAGATATAGCAGTTACTATAATTTTTCAGAGATCTTCCTGAAGCTCCTGAAGCACACATTTATTGCTAGCTGTGAGTACCTCGCCTGTTTCTCTTGGGTGAATAACCACAATACCAATTTTGGCATTTAATCAGTTAATTCGATTGCTTTACTTTTCCAAAATCTAGTTACGCTTATTATGTATGTATCAAACTGCTAAAATAATGAATTATAAATACATAACATCTAGCACAAAGTGGTAGCTACAATCATGAAGCCATGCTCGTGGAGCACCTGTAACAGCCATAACTTAAAGTAAAGTCTGCAGGACTTTATCAGTGGCTCCTATACAATGTGGCTTCAGTTCACTGAGTTTTGTGGGCATTTGTTTATGCACAAAGGTCCTGTCACAGCGTGTCAGCCGGGTTGAGGTCTGGACTTTGACTGGGTCACTTTGATTCTTTTCTTTTTTTACCCATTCGGGTTGTAGATTTGCATCTGTACCTGGGATTGCTGACCTTTATCTGTCAGACAGATGGCATATTTGACTCAGAATACTTTGGTATACAAAGGAGTTAATGGTTGACTCAGTGACTGCAAGGTGCCCAGGCCCTGTAGACCAGCGGTCTCCAACCTTTTTTGCGCCACGGACCAGTTTATGCCCAACAATATTTTCTCGGACCGGCCTTTAAGGTGTCGCGGATAAATACAACAAAATAAAACTAGTACCGGTACCGAAAAAAAGAAAATTTATTCATAACACACGTGAAAAGACCCAGGAAAACCGAGTTAACAATAAAAACGATAACAAAATAACGCTGAAAACCGATAAAAACCCTGAAAACCACACATTTCACACCTGAGCCTCAACTCTCACGAACCGGTACCAAACGACTCACGGACCGGTACCGGTCCGAGGCCTGGGGGTTGGGGACCGCTGCTGTAGACTGACCAGATCACTAAAAGCCAAATGTGAGGCAAAAACTGTTTTTGTGTAGGAGAAAGCGGGATGACAACGCTGAAAAGTAGACTGAAATTTGTCACATCGAACTTGAAAATAAAACTCCAATCAATTGTGCATGTTACCAGATTGTAAATTACTATGTATGGGCCAACTATGCACCTGTTTTATTTCACTGCTATTTCAGCAGTTTGTATGTTTCACTTTTGATTAATCTAAATCTAGATGCCAAATACATAGATTGGCATACTTTTTTCAGCCACATCTGACAATTTTTGCCATTTTTATCCAATTATGACCCCAAAAATGATTGTGTTAGTTCACACCATAGTTCCCTCCTGTGGGAAAACGAAAAATAACTCTAGCAAAGAAGACAAAAATTCTTTCTAAGAACATACTGCCACTTCATTTTTGTTGTAGTCAGAGATGGGCAGTAACGCGTTACTGTAATCCGATTACTTTTTTCAAGTAACAAGTAAAGTAAGGGATTACTATTGCAAAAACGGTAATTAGATTACCGTTACTTTCCCGTAGGAACGCTGCGTTACTGCGTTACTAAAACCGTGATTTTTTGCTAGAATGTCTCGTGACAGTGACGTAAGCAAGTGCAACGTTTGTGACAACAGCTCTGTGCAGATCTACAACGGACAATATATCGAGTGTGGAGAGAATGTGAGCGTGCAGCGTTTAAAGTACTGACCTTACTTTGAGTTTGATTCCATAAAAAGTGACAAAAACATTAGCGTCCCTTGTGCATGGGAAGAAAACTTCTTTTTACAGCGAAAAAAACCCCTAAACTTCCAAGCAAGTACCGAGTGGCTACGACGTAATGGGAAACTCACAGACAAACTCGCGGATTCTTCCACTGACCGCTGCAGCACACCTGCACCAGGGTAAACCTCCGCCTACCTCACTCCTGCTTCACAGGTGAAAATAGAGCAAAAGGACCGCTAGTCTTTGACTTTATTTATTTTCTGCTGTATTTTACTTGCATCTATTTGAAAGAGTGAGTGTAAACACACACAAAAAATTATTTTATGTGCTGGAATTTGCAGAAAAAAGGTTTAAATATTAAACAAATTTCTTCCAGTCAAAGAATGTTGCATATAATTAAATTTTTGCTTGATGCATAAAGTTAAAAGCTTAAAACTAATACTAATCACCTATTCAGGTAGTAAATGTGTTTTTAAAAAGTAACTAAGTAATTAATTACTTTTGAAAATAAGTAATCAGTAAAGTAACTGGATTACACTTTTGTGGAAGTAATCAGTAATTAGTTACTGATTACTTTTTTCAAGTAACTTGACCAACACTGGTTGTAGTAGTTTGCATCATATTCAACAAAATCTGCTAGTTACATCTGAGGACTTGTAACATTCGCTGATGAGTATGGCATTGGACAGGTGACTATCTGACTATCATAAAAAACCTTCCCTTCATATATACTGGGTAAATGCTAGACTTTAGAGACTTTAGAGATTTAAAATGTGGCTGTTATTTACTGTCATAATTTCAATAAAGCAGTACAGGTGTATTTAGTTTTTCACAGGACTGCCTAGATTACTCTGAGTGAAAACTTTCACATGCCTGTAATTGCTGTAGCTAGCTAAACCTCAAAACCAGCAGCTAATGGTTAAGAAAGTAGTTCTAAAAGTAACTGGCAGGTTTTACATAATAATGCTTTTACATGATCTCCTCTTATTTGACCTTTAAAGATATGATGGCATTTTGTCATAAGAGTCAAAGGAGTAGGATGAAGTTTACACTTATCTGATCCTATCCTATATTTACGCTGCAGTCACACCAAACAATGGTTCCCTATTTCTTTGGTTAAATTATAGATTTACTACAGCTCAGCAGTAAATTAGTCTTCCATTTAATCCCTTTATTTAGTTTTTCTTTTCACATTTTAAATCACTTAACAAAAAGGATGTATAACAAATATCTTTTAAATAGTTAACACTGACTCTGGTTCCTGTTCATCTCAGCCCAGTTTGCCCCTTTAACTTACACCAAGTAGGCTCAGTTTCTTCTCCGCTCCTTTTAAAACAACCTGTTGAGAAGAAGGGATTTGTGTAAAATATATACATATAAATGGCAATTCTCTAGAAAAAGTGCACATCAGTGTAACTGGATTACAATTTGGCACTTGTCATATTGGTCACAATATCAATATATTACCTCGTTGTAGCCGTACTGCCCTCTAGCACCTCGTCGCCTCAGTCTGTGACGCACAAATAAGAAACATATTATTATTTAGATGCATGAAAGCTCTAAACTATGTCTGATGCTTCCATATATGTCTTCACCATTACAAGTCTTGTCATGCTGTAGGAATCAGCTGGGATAGTACTTTGAGCAGGTCTGGAATTCACACACCGTGAAATTCGTGTATCAGCCTGTCCATCCACTCTTGTACTGAGCAGAACTGCAACTCTGTCAGGAATGTGCGCTTGTAGGAAAAAAATCTGGCTGAAATTCAGTTGTACTGCACTGATCACAAGCTGTGTAAAGCATAAATAGATTATCATTATTTTGGGTTTGGGGAACAAGCAAATAGCTAGTTCACCAATCCCTTACTAAATTTGAAGGATAAGTAAAAGCACCTTTGTCTCCAAAGGTGTATCTTCGCTACACCTTTGCTAGCAAAACCACAATATGACTGATGAAACATGACTTCATCAATCCATTTAGACGGACTTTTTCCAGGAATGCTAGCGCTTGAAAGCAGCACCCTGTCCTAACCCTGTTCTGTCAGCACTTCATTTTGTCAAACAACAATGTTCCATGTTTTTCCACATAATGCAATGACAGCGGAAAATACTATCTCCTAATGTTCAGAGTCAGCCATTAAGATCTGCTCATGTGAACCCACCCCATGATATAATTTAGCTTGTTTCAGCTGGACTGATAGTTTCATGTGACTCATTTCAACTCCCATACGAATGCCAAATGATAAAAGATGATACGAAGAAGTGAGTCTGGCTGTGGATGAAACACAGTTACAAGAAACTGAGAAACAACATGTTTTGTTTTGTAACACACTCCAATATAGGTGAAAAAAAATAAATAAATAAAAATCCTGTGCAAGTGAATGGAGGATTAAATATGTCTTGGAACTATTTTTGACTCTTTTGTTATTTGTATTTGTAAGTTAGGTGTACAATTCTGTCTACTTAACAACAGATTTTATGATGTTTATTAAAAGAGAAAGACCCATTTACTATTTGGAATTAGAGACCAATTCCACTGAGAGTCTGTCAGACTTAGAATGAATAAATGCACATGACTAAATGGTGACTAATTCATAGAAACACACAAATATAAGAGTTTTGTAGAGCTATCTGATGCAGGAGCTCTAAAGCTGTACTGCCTTTTGTCCTGTACCTGAACAGGTAGCAGCAGAAGATGAGGCTGAGCATGAGGATGAAGAGGCCGATGCCCAGGATGATTATGTAGACGTTGAGCGGCAGTTCGTGCAATGTTTCTGATGTCATCTTGCAGTAAGGATCAGAGTTCTGCAGTCCGAGGTTACATAGACACCCTAAGAGAATAGGATACACACAGAGGAAAAAGACTGCACCCAGTGTATAAACTGCCTCAACCTGTATTAAAACAGCTAGAGCAACACAGTTTGGCTCACAAGAAAACGACTTCCGTAACTACTTGCACGTTAGTGTAAACCAGTCCCACCACAATAGCTTATCACAGCTGATTTTTTTATACTAAGGAAATTTGCTTTAATGACATAATAAACATTTTAGTCATTCAGATTTATGAAAAGGTATTTTGAGCTATATAATAAATACCTATAGCAGCAATCATTTATGAATGGTTTCAAATTAAAATACAGTTAATTATTAAACTGGATCATTTTATAATGTCAGTGTATAATATTTCCATAATACGTTGGTAGTGGCCTGTATGTAAGGCTCACTGTTCATATATCTTGACACAAAGAACAAGCCACTCATGAATATACTGTTGGTGATAATGCAAATACGGATTCATGGTTTCTCATGCCTGGTTGTATGGCAACACAATAAACAAAGCTATTAGTCAGCCAATTCAGCTGTGGAAATAAAATGCCAACAGAAATCATTAGGAAAGAAAGAAAGCATGCTTGCTTTTTCTGCACAGAATATTTATGACCTAAATAGTTTGCAAAATTCATAAAGATGTGGGCAAGCTTCTATTTAATTTTATTCTGAACAATTTATGTCCTTTGTCTGTAGTTCTGAAATGACCCTAATAGCCCAATATTTGCACAAAAGGAAAGGAAAAGCTAATATACAAGATAGTTTTTATTTTTTTAAACAATTTTTTGCAATGCTTCATAACTATACTGTTTTACAGGTTCTTTTTGTTCTCTTCAGACTTGTCACTAGAAAACTCTGATGAACCAGATGTACCCTACTTGCCCGGCATCAAGTGGCAGATAAATTTATCCCTTTGCTAGGAAGCTAATGCCCATCTACCTAGCTATTATCTTCATATCTAAACGTTGCCATTAGCTACTTAGCTAAAGGCTATGTAGCCATTAGCTTGACCAGAGTAGTAGCTAAGAGCTAAGGACTTTTCAACGTGTAACATTTAGCAGCTACAACCAGAACTTTCCTCGGCAGTTGGTGGACAACAAGCAGCCTAGAGTTGTTATCAGTTGTTAATGTTGGCTGCATTAGCAAACATTTTAGCCTTTAAAATCAGGCTGTTAAACTTGTTTCAAAAAATATACGAGTCTGGACTTCCCATGTGTGTCGCGTTGCTATTTTAGATCAAGGGAATGAAGGTCAACAACATAAGTTTAACACCTGTGTGTATAAACACATTTTTATGTGAGTATTAGACCACCCAGCTCCACCAGAGGTTTGCCTGTGGTGTATATTCCACACAGGACACTGTAGCAAACATTTCCCATCATACATCACCCTGTCTGGCAATCCTACACTTCATCTCCTTCCACCCTCCACAGCGGATGTAGGGTTGGGTTTTAGGGGGTGCACTCTTGTGTCTGTGCAGTCTGTAAAGCCTGGCACACAAGCTGCATCTGTGAAGCCTCTTGTTTCAAATTGCAAACTGCTTACCCTGTTAGCATTCTTGGGCTTCCCAGAGTGTTTGAATTCAGGTGAAAGTTGTGGGAAAGTATTGTGGGATTTTGGGGTCAGATTTTTGTTTCTGGTGATGTTTGCTATCCTCATGATGAAGACGGAGAAAACAAGCAGCTTTCCACACCCTAAAATAGACCGACTTTAATATGAATTTTTATATCTGTCCTTGCATCACAAATGAATGTGTTCTACTTGCTTTTTGGCCCAACACCCCTTAGTTTAGCTTGGGGAGAAACAAGTTCTTAGCCTGAGGGGTTTGAGCAAGGCACTTTTCATTCCATGCAACAAACGTCAGGTTTAAACCACAGTAATTAATGTTTTCCCAAGACTAAAGTGCAGGAAGTTAAGCTACAGTGGAGGAAGTCTGGTTCAGAAGTCACTCTCTAATGGACAAGAGTCACTGCAGCAGGTGACAGTCTCAGGGGGTTTTAGGAGGAGGGTTAAGGAGGGCGTCTGGACAAAGGAGGTAATCTTAGCACGATGCTAGTAAATCATTGATAGTGGAGCACTAAAGGCTAGGCTACTGTGCACATGCATTAGTTGGGGATAGGATTATATCATTGTTAAACATGATTAGTTTTATTTTGATGTGTTTTAGATGGAAAATTTGTAGAAATGTGTAGCATAAAAATCTTTAAGATGATTAAGTAGGAACAACTTTTTTGCAGTCATTTTTTTTTTAAATTATAAAAATAGTAAAACATGTTGTGGCCTAGTTGTTACTGTTGTCATAACTTCATGACATCAGGATAGGGTTGGGTCAGCTCTTCACTAATCTAGTGACTGTGGAAAGTCCTTCCTCACCTCTTAGTAACAATTATATATAAACATGTCTTACCTACAAACAGCTTAATAATGTATAAATCAGTTGTTAGAAAACACCAGTAGCATTATCCAGTCAAAATCAGTTAACTATGTATAAGGAAATTGTGGTGGAATAGCTTAATATAACTCTTTTAGGAGGACAAACTGGCTCCAGGTCACTTACCGTTACACCAGTGAACAGGATGCATCAAATGTTCATATAGAAATGTTCATATAGCAAACCCAGTAAGCCGTTCCAGTATCACAAACTATGATTTGCACAACTTTTCTGGGATTGTTTCCAGCACTGAAAATGATGTCCGCCTCCAGGTTCCTCTTATACCTGTGTTAAATCCTTGTGGTCTAGAGTCAGTACACCTGATCAGAGACGCCTAGGACCTTGAACACAATGTTTCAGTCTGCTGTGATGATTTTACCCCATGAATGTCATAAAAACATCCACTTATGTGAGATTTTGCCTCCCAGACGGCTGCGAATGTATCAGAGGTAGAAACTAAAGTGCTCCTTTGTGCATTCCCCACAAATGACAAAGAATCCGACGTGGAGTTGTGCTGATGAGAAGACACCAATGTCACTGACAAGACAAGGAAATGTATTCCAAATCCCATACAGCACTTTTGTTATGAGCCTCTGGCTTTGTTTCCCCTCTCAAAACACTGTGACAAGGCTGTCCTTCCCTTCCTCTTCTTCTGTTCTCTTTTCCCTTTCTTCTCACTCCTCTGTCCGCTCCTTTTAGATCTCCACGCCGCTTTCGTCCTCTCTGGCTGTGAAAACCTGCCGTTGCCAATTATGGAGAGACAAAGGGAGGGACGTGGATGGGTTCTCCCGGCAGCACAGCCAGCCAAGCAGGCAGGCAGCCTCTCAGTGTTCCCGTGGAAAGCAGCAACTCATCTCTTCCCCCGGCTTCCTGCTGTGAACACAGAACACGGGGAGGTATGTCAACGCAGGAAGACAATGCAGCCAATGTTAACTCAGACCTAGGGTCTCTTCTCTCCGCCTGTGGTTTCTTTTTTTTCTCTTTTCTTCTCACATTCACTCTCCTTCCTCGTCTCTCTTCCCCACGTTCTCTGTCTAAAGGTCTCAGTTTGTAAACAGATCCCTGCTCATGTGATTTGCTGTCTGCATCATAGCTCTGCTTTCACCGCCCCCTCCTTCCTCCCTCCTTCCCAGCTCGCCTGCGTGCCCTCCTTTTACCCCTCTGGGTTTTCCTTCCACCCACTCTCTCCCCCACCCCATCCCCACCTTCCTATGCAGCTGCAAGCTATTATTGAAGTAGCTGCAGAGCAGATGGCAGACAGGCAGATGAGGGGAAAGTCAGCTATATGACAGTTGAAAGATAGTTTGATTAATTAGATGCAGTGTTTTCCACTGATAAACAGCAACTCGCTTTGTTTATGCAAAACTCGTAACCCAAACCAAAGGGGAATTTTGAATCCCTCAAAACTTCCATAAGCCAACTTCCAACTGAACTAAAAATGTAACTGCCTCTGGGCCCCTTGCCCATGTATAAAAATAGCTTCAATAAGCTCAATAATCGTAAAGATAAGTGTCAATTGCAGGCGATAAGACAGGAAGAGAAATGTTAGCAGATAGCTAATCATGATAGGTAAACATGGAAGGAATATGACACAGAAAGACAGAAGGTTCAGTACAGCTGTTATTGACAGACAGATGGATGGGTGTGTCACTGTGTTTGCTGGTTGTTGCTTTCACCTTTCCAGTGCTTTCACCTGTACAAATGAACCAAGCCAAAAGTAAACAGTCCAGATAAACCACTGTAAATGCAGCCTGAGGTTATGGGCCAGGAAAAAAAAGAAAAAAATGTAGAGCTCTGCTAAGTGAGGATTAACGGGTTCAATGAGTTTCTACCCTCAGACCTGCTTTTATAGAAGAAAAATTACAACCCGCCTTATGACTTCAGCTTTCGGCCAGTACATACTTTTGCTCAGGAGCGAATAATAAATGTTTCATCTCACGAAGAATCACATTAAAAAGAAAAAAGTTATTTAAGTAGCTATAAAAAAACAAAAAGCTGGTTATGGAACTTCTGTGATTTCTTAACGGTACAGCGTGTAAAATCTAACCACTAGATGTCAGTACATGGCAGATTACGGTTAACTGAATGCTTTTTTCTTACTCCTCCCAATTTAAGTGCATAATCCTGTCTATGGTGGCCACTGTAGGACAAACAACTCGGCCAACAGTACAAATGTAGCAAGTGTTTGCTGTCAGTTAGCTGTTTATACCAGCGGTCCCCAACCCCCGGGCCTCGGACTGGTACCGGTCTGTGAGTCGTTTGGTACCGGGCCGCGAGAGTTGAGGCTCAGGTGTGAAATGTATAGTTTTCAGGGTTTTTATCGGTTTTCAGCGTTATTTTGTTATTGTTTTTATCGTTTACTTGGTTTTCCTTGGTCTTTTCACGTGTGTTATGAATAAATCTTCTTTTTTTCCGGTACCGGTACTAGTTTTATTTTGTTGTATTTATCCGCAACACCTTAAAGGCCCGTCCATGAAAATATTGTCGGGCATAAACCGGTCCGTGGCACAAAAAAGGTTGGAGACCGCTGGTTTATACCACATCTATTTCTTCGAAGGAGGCTGTAAAACTTTCCAAAAAGACTCCGATACGCCTCGATTGTCATGGTTCCCTGTGTCTCCCCAGCGATCTCGGTGTTGCTGTTGTTGTTGTTGTTGTTTTCTCTCTCTGTCCTTTCTCTCTCGCTCGCCTCTGCTGGGGTTCCCACCTCTGGCCCACGGCCTTGCAAGTAATCACGCACCTGCAGCTCATTGTCCTGAACTTCAGCCACTATTTAGGCGACAGCTCAGCGTTTCTCATCACTGGATCGTTGTACGACACTCACCAATGTAGCCCCGACTCTTTCCTGTGTATCGTCGTTTCTAGTGTTTCCCTGGCTTCTAATTGTCTTCTCCTGTACATAGATCTTCTTGGACCCATCCCCGTTTCCACCCCTGGAGTTGCAATCTTGATTGTTTTGGTGAGTGGTGTGTGTGGCCAAAGAAGTGTGTGGCTTTCCCCCTCCTTCCCTGGATTCCCTGGAGCACCTCGTACTTTGTATATAGCACTCGGTGATCGTGTAAATAAACTGTTTCTCAACAGTTTATTTACACAATCTCAACATCAACAGAGTCCTGCGCCTGAGTTCACTTGTTCGTTGTGACATCAATGAATCAGTGAAGCTCACATGTGTCCGTTTCAGGGATACCAAGGTGAGTTATGGAGAATATTCTAAAATATTCTGTCAGGAAGCGCTGCTGTTAGCTCCTGTTAGCTGCTGTTAGCTGCTGTTAGCTGCTGTTAGCCTCTGTTAGCCAATGTAAGAAACTTGAAACTGTCTTGTTGATCTAACATCAATGGACTCGGCCACTTAGTGAATAAACTCTTACACGATCTGATACTGTAATCAAACTGTTTATCATCTGACAAAGTAATTGCGACAGTATTGAGAATAACCAAACATATTCATTCACGATTTCAACTTCAGTTAAGGATTTGACACTTGAGTTGAGGAGGAATAATGAGAAGGACAATGAAAATATACACGTGAAAATATTAAATGGGCACATGTAGTTTGAAAGAAGTATTTGTGGTCTTTAAATTAAAAGTAACTTTTAAGACATACTACATGTGTTACTGGTCTCAAGCCACATACAAAAAAACACAACTGGGCAAAACAGCGATATCCAACTCAGTCACTGTATACATGAAGTCAGCATAACATGCAAACCAGTGCCTGCTCCCATGTATTTTTAACGGATTCATTCTAAGTTTATGACAATGCATGAATTTGACGGATGATGTAATTAAACACTAATCAGTGTATATTTATGAGTACAACATGCCTTTTTTTCTTTACATAACCTGAAAAAATTACTTATTGTACCTTTTAAGCTGAGTGAGTCTAGCAAAATCAATTTCCTGCTCAGTTGATGTGTGATATAATTGCTATAATATAAAATTAAAATGGAAATAGAATGAGGTAAAAGTGATTTACTTGTTTTTGTATGTCAGAAATATTTATAACTGAGAAAAATATCCAGTTAACGTTAAAAGAAACAGTAATGTAAAGTATACGTATTCCATGTTCAGCCTGTGCGGCTGCTTCAGAGAATCCAATGGTCCATCTAGTGGTTGTTGTGCAGAAGTGCAGCACGGGCTCAGTGCAGCTCCTGGAAGTAGAATTGAGTTCACAGAAAACCCATTCACATTAAACTTGAGACTCTAATAATTATCCAGACACAAAGCCATCTCAGTCCTTTAAGTAGGACTCAAACTCCTTTAGCATTGTCCCAGGACGTCCCACACAGTTTGCCATCTGATCTGTTATTGCTTTGTGGTCGATGGTCTCAGTTGCAGAACTAAGATCCTGTGATACTAAAATCTGCCATTCACTATGTTTAGGTTAAATGTGGTTGAACTGCTAATTGTAAGACATCAAAGCAGTTGTTTAATTCCAAAAAGCTGCTCAGTTGATTAAAAACAGCAACGTGTCCCTTGGCTTTAAATAAAATGTAACAGGGGCCAAAAGAAAACAAAATTATTATGATCATTCTGTCAACTGTTCAGTGGCAAGGTGTGTTTCTAATTCCTGTATTACACAATGCATCCTGATTATACATTGATCAGTCATAACATTATGATCACCTGCCTAAAACTGTGTTGTGTTGCTAACAAAGACCTTGTGCTGGCATCAAGATGTTAGCAACAGATCCTTTAAGTCTTGTAAATTGTGAGGCGGGGCCTCCATGCATCTGACTTGTTTGCCCGGTACACAGATGCTCGATTGGATTGAGACCTGGAGGATTTGGTGGCCAAGTCAACACCTCAAACTCGTTGTTGTGCTCCTCAAACCGTTCCTGAAGCATTTTTACTACCAGTTTTGCCTTACTTGTCTGTGGCTATGCAGCCCCATTCACAGCAAACCGATACACTGTGTATTGTGACATCTTCCTATCAGAACCAGTATTAACTTTTTGTGCAGTTTGAGCTACAGTAGCTTGTCTGCTGGATTGGACCACCAGCCTTCACTCACCATGTGTATCAGTGTCTTGGCCCATGATCATGGGTTCACCACTGTTACCTCCTTGGATCACTTTTGATAGATACTGACCACTGCAGACCAGGAACACCCCACAAGAACTGGAGATTTGGAGATGCCCAAAGCTGACCCAGTCACCTAACCATCACAGTTTGGACCTTGTCAGACTCATTCATATCCTCGTGCTTTTTCCTGTTCCAACACAGCATCTTTGAGGACAAAATAGTCACTTGCTCTCTAATATATCTCACTCAGGTCCCATGATGAAGATGATCAGTATTCTTCACATCACCTGTCAGTGGTCATAATATTATGGCTGATCAGTGTGCATCTTGGTTTTGTTATTGTTTCCCATCTTTTAAGCTCCTGTTTTCTCTGGTTTTAATCGTGTAACACATGTAATGCAGAAATAATGGGTCCAGCTCTACAGCAGCATTTACGTTTATTATTATACTGAAGTTGGGTTCTTGCTGCTTTTGTGTTGATCTGTATGTGTAACAGCATGCAGAGGTCACAGGTCACCGAGAGCAGAGCACGGTGCCGGCTGCTGATATCTTCACTGTGGGGCACCTCCGTCTTCCGCGAGGTGAAAAGATAAAGCGGAGGTGGTGAAGGGCACTGTTTAACAAATCCCTGAGGCTCAAGGCACTGGAGAAGTCCGGCAAGACCACACAGGCTTTTCTCTTAAATATCTGCACGGTCATAATACAGAGCATACATGTTAATAGAAACAGTATTTAAAACTTTCAGTGCTGTGTACATATGTATTTCTCTGAATCAGTGCTTTTAAATGCTGGAGAGTAAGCACCTTTACATCAATGGTGGTCGGAGGGAGGAGGCTGAGCAGCAGGTCTGTTTCATACCAAGATCGTGGGAGGTTATCAATTTCAATAGACACAGTCTGACAAGAGAAAAACAAAAGATTTCATAAAATTATCAAAACATCCATCATCACCCATAAAAAAACAAACCTTGAGATTGTTTTTCTTTTTTGTGGGAGTCCAAATGTTTCATTACCTGTCTGTAAGCTGGAAACAGTGGTTCCCACAGAGTGGGACGTCTGTGCAGTGGGCGGTAACTACAGCTGCCTCGTGGTGCTCGATGGGGACGTTTGGATCTTTTATCCTTGGGGCCCTCTCTGACCTCCCTGATGCCTACTTGAGCTACAAAGAAGACTTTGGTGCTGCTCTTCATTTCCCTCAAAGCCACGGCAGCTTCATCGGCACTGCGGTAATGCACCATCCCGTATCTGTGATTGTTTTTCACAATCGTCTGAAGTACGAGAGGAAAATCGTGAAGCAAATTAAAGTGAATTTTGCATTTCTAAAGCACGTTTGTAAGACAGTTACCTGAACACAGATGACACATCCAAAAGGTGAGAACATGCTGAGCAGATCCTTGGCAGTAACAGCTTGGTCAGAATCCAGATAGACTTTCATTTTCTGTCAGAGTAAAGCACAGAGTCAGACAGCAAAGCACAGAGCTGACGTCCTGTTGTGATCCTCAGAAAGCAGAAGGGAAACGTACGTTGGTCCACTCAACATTTCTCCAGTCTGAAAGAACCGTCTGTTTGGAAACCTCACTGAGTGCATAGCAGTTTTCATATCTGATGGCGTCCATTGCAATTATGCATCAAAAACTTAACTGTAATTTCAGAATACAGCTTTTAAGTGCAGATTTGGTCACATGTCAACTGAAGAAAAACAAAAACAAATTTGTAAAATAAGCTGAGTTGTAACCAAGTGTAGGCCTGTGACAGAAATCCTAAAAGTATTTCTGTTACAGCTTTGAAAATAAATTCAATTTGATTCAAACCAGTTTGTTTCCTAGCAACATGATGCAAATCTGCACTTTACAGCAGAACTAACTTAATTTTGGCATTCAGACCCCATTCATATTTTAAATAATATTTCATGTTGTGAAATAGAAAACATGGACTCACACGTCCAGGGCGAGTGATGAGTTTTAACTATTTAAGAGCAATTCTGGACTCAAGTGACACGTGAATGTAAAAATGCCTTACTGTTACTTAAAGTCATGACATGAAAAGAAAAGTGGTTTTCACATATTTGACTGTAGACATACAAAGTACAGCCGGGAATGAATGCCTTTTGTTTGTTGTTGTTGTTGTTGTTTGCAGAAAGGTGGCTGAATTCTGTGTTTCCACAAATTAAAATGTCCTCGTGGTGATGACCAGAGGGAAATGATGACAGACAAAGTCAATACCAGCAGAGATGCATCAGATTAGTGCCACATTCATTCTGCAGTAGGAGCAGGAGTTCTTTAAAAGATTGTGATTATATCTGTATTTTCACAGATTAAAAGAAAACACTGAGCATTGATTCATTGTTGCCTTCAGGATCCCATCTGAACCCTTTCTTAGAGAGCATTACAATGGCTTCATTGTAGCTGCCTAACTTCCTTCAAAACTCCTTCATCACTTTAGTTTGCTGGCTTACGTCACATAAACCCTTTTCTCTAAACACCAGAAATTACTAAATACTTAAAATAACTTACAGCTGTACAGTGTAGGAATGTTTTTTTAAAAGTACTTACAGTATAATGTGTTTCTCCTTCCCCCTATCAAACAGCATGATTTGCCGGGAGTGTCTCCTCACAAGGGTGAATTCTACTTCTTTTTTAAACTTTTTCATTTGCAGCTACGCATCAACGCTGCCGTCTGCGACATCCTACAATTGTGAGGGGAAACTGAAAAAATTTGTTGGCTTTGCAAGCAATGTTGGAGCTGCTGTGAAGGGCTGATAGCGACACACTCAGGAGAGTCACACTCATGTATAAAAAGATCAGCTTTTATACCGTGTTACTGTGTCCATTTTTTAAACGAGATTAATGAGCCTCGTCTTGGAACACCTCTTTGCTTCTGCTGTTCCACTGCACCCGACTACGTTTACTTCCTTTACTCACCTCTTTTCAATGTATATTCAATTGGTCCACCTGTCCTTTGTCGCTGATCTTAGATCTTTTTCACCCATGAATTAGATTTCACAATAAAAAAAATCTACTAACATATGATCTACACAAAATTGTTGATGCATAGTGACCTTCTTATCACTTCCACAGGTGGTCTCATGTGTTGTTTTGCATTTAGAAGCTGTTCTTGAGCACATGAGCTGCTGTAGGTTTGAAACTCAAGTCATTATTTTATTCAACAGTGCCACCTGCTGTTGAATTCATGAACTACCAGATGAGTTTAACTTAACTTTCCTCCAACTTTTCCCTAGGGGTCAGCGCAGCAGATCATCCTGCCCTACATCCACAAATCTTCTCTGTGATCTTCTTTTCCTCCTGCCTGGAAGCTCCATCTTCAATATCCTTTGTCAAATATATCCACTATCCATCTTCTCAACATGTCCAAATCTCAGTCTTGCCTCTCTACCTTTGTCTCCAAAACACTAACTCTGGATTCATCAGGTCATCAAAGTGCTGCTTCTATCATCTCAACGTACTCTCTTCAATAGTTGAATTGTCTGTGTCCATGTTTTTAAATCCCTCCAGGCCCTGTTTGCACAAGGAAGCAGTGACAGAGCTGAGGCAGAAAACAGGTGCCAATCAAACCGAACTCGAAAGTAAAAAGACTGACATTAAGAAAAAAACATGTAATCTTAGTATTGTGCTAGTAAAACGTACCAGCACTTAAAGGAAAATACTAAAAAGCTGAACTTATTTAAAAATTCTTAAACACACAGCTGTGTTTCGGCAGCTTTACTTTGAAAATCACAGTGGCTACTTTGGCTCTGCTCCTGCTGTACAACATCCAAATGCATTTACTGTGCGCAGATCAAAGTGTAAGAACTACACTTTCTATCAGCTACGATCCAAATGGAGTTGAATATTCAGTGCGTGTGCCGTATGACGTAGGCTGGCTGCCTGGGCAGACAGTTAATTTTTTTTTCTTTTTGATTGGCTAAACTTGACTAAACAGACAGTTGTGGCTAGAATCTGATTTGTTACATCTTATACCTCTATGGCAGGTATAAGTCTGACTCAGATCATTATAAGGCCCATTGCTTTCATCCTCTTTGCAACTGCCAAACCCAGATGTTCATTGGTTTGTCTGACTGAGAAGCGTGATTTGTCACTCCAGAGAACACGTCTGCACTCTACAGTCCAGTGGCGGTGTGCTTTACACCACTACATCCAGCATTGCACTTGGAGATGTAAGGCTTAGATGCCATGAAAACCCATTTCATGAAGCTCTCTATGCACTGTTCTTGAGCTAATCTGAAGGTCACATGAAGTTTGGAGGTCTGTAGTAATTGAATCTGCAGAAAGTTGGTGACCTCTGTGCAGCACGTGCCTCGGCATCCACTGACCCCACTCTGTGATTTTAAGCGGCCTAATACTTCATGGCTGAGCTGCTGATCATCTAACATTCATAAATTCCAGCTCCTCAGGGTACTGAATTTGGGCTAAAAAACCCAAACAAACAATCTTCAGTGTAAAACATCTTCAGTGTAAGCTTTCAACAAGTAACATCTGTCGCTAGTAACACTTTAAAGTCAAAACCACAATTATAACTATATGACACTTGGATTTTAGCACTGAGCTTTTGCACAACATTTGCCTGTAACTGATGTGTTATGTACCTATAGATGTTACAGCACGTTTCATATGTTTTAAACTTCACTGTTAAAAGACAATATTTCATCACCACTTATATGTCGTGTTTAAACTCAGTCTGAGAATGGGTAATAGGGTATTCCAGACAGCTTGACCTTTATCTTATTTGGATTTCCAGATGTGAATGAAAAGTTGAAGCATTTCGTGAAAACTTGAACACACCCGCTGACCTGAATGACACTTGCTGTATTATTGAAAATAAAATGTTAAAAAAAAACGTAACATTTAATGACTAAAACACTGGGAAAATAACTGCCTTCATTGTTTGTGGCAGATACAAAAAGGTGCAAGAAACGTTCTTCAGAGCTTTTGGTCGTTAGTGACATGATAGCATCACACAGGTCGTCCAGATTCATTGGCTGTGCGTAGATGATGTGAATCTACCACTAAATGTAAAAATGAGAACCTAGAAATTGTTGATCTTGGTAAACATTTCAAATTTTTCTGATTGTTGGCAACAAGCAAAAGCTTGACAGTCAAAAACAAGAACAACAACAAAAAACCCAAACCCTCATTCTATAGTTGCCCTAAATCATTATTAACTGTAGAAGAAGGATTTCTGAGTTGCACAGAAGTCTGAGCACAACCCAAAACTGATTGTTAGTGAAATCTGAGTTCATGTTAACTGTAGTTAGTGTTCATTTGAAATGAAAGTTTATGGATACACACACAATTTAACTTTCAGTATGCATGCACTATTTATAGAGGAGGATTATGGACACTGGAAAAAATGAGGATGTCTTTGGTTTTTTTTCATCAGAATTCTAAAACAAAATTGTAAAAAGCTGAACAAGAAAATTCAAGTTGCCTAATCTTTTGTTTAATCATGCAAAGTCATATCTGTAATATGTAAATCAAACGTTGAGGGGGGAAAAAATCTATTAAATCAAGTTCCCCTATTTTGATTTTTCTGGGGGATTTTTGTTTTGTTTTTTTAGCGTTCCACCACATCCCAAAGTTGCTCCATTGGATTGGGATCTGGTGATTGTGGAGGCCATCTGAATACAGAGATCTCATTATAAGCAGCCGTCAGAAGATGAGAACATAAAAGAACATACATCGTAAGCAAAAACAATCAGACAGGCTCTAGAATTCAAGTTATGTTCAGTGGGTACTAAGAGACCAAAAATGTGTTTAAAAAATTCCCCAACAACTTTATACAACCACCATCAGCCTGAACTCTTGATACAAGGTAGGATGGATCCATGTTTCCATTTTTTATGCCAAATTCTGACTCTATTATCTGAATGTTGCAGCGGAAATCGAGAGTCATCAGAACAAGCGATGATTTTCCCATCTTCTGTTGTCCAGGTCTGGTGAGCCTGTGCATATTGTAGCCTCAGTTTTCTGATTTTAGCTGACACGCATAGCACCCAGTGTGCTCATCAGCTTCAAGGTTCAGCATGTTGTGTTCAAGATTCTGTCTTCATACCTTGGGTGTAACAAGCAGTTATTTCAGTTACTTTTACCATCCTAGTAACTCAAACCAATGTTGCCATTTTTCTCTGACGTTTGACAACAACTGCTGCTCACTGGATATTTTCTCTTTTTCTTACCATTCTCTGTGGTCGTGTGGAAAAATCCCAGTAAGTGAGCAATGTCCGACAACTCCCCCCTTGAGTTGCTGCCGTGATTGGCTGATTAGATATTTCTGTTAATGATCAAGTAATAAGGTGCTTCCCAAAGAGCTATTAGTCAAAAACTTGGTCTATCTGCACGATGTGCAGTGTGTCCTTAAATAGTTTTTTAGGAAAGTGGAGGTCAAAAAAAAGAAAGAAATGTCAGGCTTATCTACATCAGATGGACATTTTCTAAAAGTCATGTCAAAGGCTGAGGCATGCTAAACTGCACAAGAATTGGACTGAAAATCAGTGGAAATAGGTCTTAGAGGTACAGCAGGGAGTATCTACTGCCATCTGTAAAACACGGTACAGGCTCTGTCATGCTTTGGGGCGGCATTTCAACCAGTGGTGTTTGAGAGCTTGTTAAACTTGATGGAGTTCAAGTTTCAAGACTTTCAAGCTTATTAGAATAGTCTTATACAGTGTGTTTCCAGTTTTGTTTGGACACGTCTCAGTAAAAAGCTGCACCTATTTTGGCAACAAAATATAAAGAAGTGAGGAGTTCTTCATCCACTGTTATGTGCTTTAGAGGTGTTAAATAAATCTTTGTTTTTTGCATTTAAAACTAAAAACTTAAGCATAGATTTAGAAAGAAAATATCTATGTGTATTGCCTACAGCAAAGGTTTCCACATGAGCACTGATTTAAGCTTCAATTTGATAAGTTAACTTTGGTTTGGAACCCAGAATTTTTTGGTAACCCAGATAACCAACACACACTTTAAGAGACCATCAGACTTTCTATAGCTCATTAAAATGACACCCAAACCCAAATTTGTAAGACTGTGGACAAAGCTCAGAAAATTATAATACCTGAATATTGAAAATACAATGGAAATCAAAATACTGCTTTGAGATTTGATCTCAGCGATAGCAAAAAAAAAAAAAGAAGCCATTTCTCCAGCAGATGGCACTCCAAAATCACATCTCAGAAGCAGGAGTGTGAAACACTTCTACAGCAGGAGATGGCGCTATTAATTGTTTATAAGGTCCTGACTTTAACATGGGCTAGAGTCAGAGGCTAATCAAAAAACAATGAGTGTTTTTATTCTCTGTAGGACAGATTAGTTTCCTGTACCGACCAGCAGCTGGTACAAGCAAGTAAAACGCATTGTTTAAACAGCCCAGTGTTGACAACAAGTTGACTTTTTCTGTCACACTGGAATCTTTGCGCAATAATACCCTGAAATTATGCACCACTTGTCATTTCTCCTTTTCCCATCATAGACCTGCATGCCAAAGCTGACCATTCGGGCACTGGGACAAGAGGAGTATGAGCCAGCACAACAACTTTCAATATGTTTTTTTTTTAAGTTGATTGCCACATAGAGGTCAGCCCACTAGTGTGGTGCAACGATAATATATGTAAATGGCCTACTAGGCTCCAGCCAGAGAGAACAAGCTTTAACCAGCCTGTGCCTGATCCAGCTTGGTTACCTCCAAACTTCACACGTTTGAAAATAAATTCCAGCACCGCTCTACCAGAGAACCTCATTTGTGTGGACAGTGAGGCCTGGCGGGCAGCTGGGTTCATGTAGAGTGGGAAAATGAATGACACGATGAGGATTTTCATAGTACTACATCTATTTTAATGATATCAGAGTGACATAAACTTTAAACAGTGTGGCCTACTTTCTGTGATAAGGGCACTGGTGGACCCTACAGTGAAGACACGGCTGATGTTTAAAAAAAGCTTTTCTGGCTTTATGAAAAAAATCAGCCTTCAGCTGTGGTATGGGTTTAGATCCATTTTTCAATATCTGAGGCTTCGCTGTAAATTGTACCTGACACTTTTTCCTGCAGAGGTCACACACCTACTTGGAGGTTTGTGGATTTGCACTTACATTTTCCTGTTGGGCATTAAAAATAGCAGTCTATCATACTTACTTATTTGTTTGCATATATATTACAACTGTCAAACTCACAAGGGTGGACAACTATGTGCATGCAGTATATGTAAATGATAAACCACCACAGTTAAAGCATATCCCAATGTTAATATGTCTTACCTTACACATAATATAAATTGGACTTCAGATAGCTTTGCCTAGTCTATTACATTCCCAAAAAGCAGGATGACCTGTTTGTATCTAGAAATGTGCGCCTCCTGTCCTCCTGAGGGTCAGGCACTCTGTGACAGGACGGAGGGCAAAGCAAATGGCGTGCATGACTCCACACATAGATAATAGGCTTTGAAATCTTGTTTGTTAATAACAAAGGCTGGGATATAGGCCAACTGTCTGAGGTGTGAGGCTGATCCAAGGACACTGTGACGCCATTGGCCCACTGGCAGAACAGGTGAAATAGCATAACTTATTTTCGACATGGAAAATATGCAAAAAGAAAAAAAAACACTTTTCATTAATAGAATAGCTTTGACATTACACTGTAAGTTGTGTGCAGTCAGTTCCCCTTGTACTGCATCATGACATGCACTATAACATAACAGTACGCTTCCCATGAGCAGCGTGCAACTCTGAAACAACCCGACTGGTAATGGATTTTCTTGCAGTTTGCGCAATTTCACTGACTGACGTGCATCTCAGTCCGACTTGGACTTTAAAAATAGATATTACTTCCCACCTCTGACTACTTTGACATCATCATAATAATAATGATAATAATAAAAAGCGAGTCTTACAGGTTTCTAAGAAACATAAAGAATGAGCGGTAGATAGTGTTGCTGGGTAAACATTCAAAACGCCCTTCGAAATATCCTCTCAGAATGACTTTACTGGGCTGTGTACTGTCTCCGCTACACACCAAATCCAGTATTTTTCCATCAAGTAGCGCGCTGGACCACGTGACCACAGAGGAGGGAAAAAAACGCTGTCATGTTTGCATCCTCCATTGACAGCGGTGCATTGACTATATGGCGCTCAAATAGGAAAATACAAGACAGCGTTTCTGCATTTATCGTCCCGGCTGCTGCTGACACTATATATATACACATAATGTCCCCCGTTCACTTTGGTAGCGTTACCCATTCGGGGAAACAAATTCTGCTCCAGGTCGTTTTTCTAACCCCGTGCGTTCATGATCATGTAACCACGCCCACTCGTGGCTGGTGGAAAATTACCAGCTTACAAGCAACAGGCAAAATGAATGGTAGTTGCGGTTTATCACATCATTCAAACCAACAGGCTACCTGCATGAACTAGGCACTCTGCTTTCTGGCTATATTTGGCTTCAAAATAGCAAAACTTCCACAGAGAGACTTAAATGGATAACAAACATCAAACGCCATTACTTTTGCTCCGCGTGCTGCACGCTCGCGCTCCAGTTATTTCTTGTAATTGCTTAAATAATTGAAATGTTTATGTTAAAGCTCAGTTTTGACACGAAAGTCTGGTCGAGAAGTTATTCGCCATTCTGTAAAACGGAGTCGTGTAGAAGTCCATTCTGCAAGGGAGTCTGCCCTCTTTTTCTCTCCGGGCGGAGTAGTCGCGTGGGCGCTTGTGCGAATTGAAATAAACTGACAGGCCGATCCTTCAATGGGACGCCAAGTAGGAAGTCTTCGCCAGAGACACAGCCAATCACAGCACGGCCTGGGCGTAACCTAAGTCCAAACTTTACGCGGCGCCATCGGCTGAAAACTAAACCGAGATGGAATCTCCCAGTCTGAACCGGTTTCAACCGGTTGCGAGTTAGTTGCTTGAGAGGAGAGAAGAGAGGAGGCGCAGGCACACAACCTCTATACCACCCTGCTGGAAAATTATTAGAGTAAAGAATAAATTAGTGAATCAAGGTTTACTTAGTTTCGTAAAATGTATCGGAGTAACAGATTGTTAGGTCTACTGTGATAGTAGTTTTGGAATCCACATCAGTGGTTCTTACCAGCCAGACATCATTCACTACTGGAGCTGGAGATAGTCAACGCTGCAGAGATAGGAAATCTTTTGTAATCATCAGATACTCTGAAGTACTCAAAGTACCTAGTAGCTTTTTTTTTTGGCAAACGCCACTCTTTTCAGTCAGAGCCTCGGATATTAGGTAGGTAACTGGGGTGAAGTACGAACCTGCCATGCTATGATTAACGTGTCTTGGCTTTACCCTTTATAGAGAATAAAATGCATTTTGGTGTGCACATTAACCTGTGTTATCTTGTAATTTGCCTTGAAGCTCATGTAACGACATGCTAATTCAGAATGCAATGGCATCAGTGGGGATAACCAAATAGCCATCGACTGTCCGCTTGCTAGCATTTGCCACTTAAAAATAAGCTAACGCTGGCTGTCAGAGAAAGTGTTGTAACTTTACCGAACTAAACGCATAACCAGGCTACCTCTTTTGACGTTACGTGCGACGCTGCAGACGAGCACCAAACGGCGTGAGATTAAATCCGCGCCTCTCCCACCGAGGCAGCATCACTCGTGTACGTGATGCGAGCGGATGTCGAGTTGATGTTGCTAGGTGCTAAACGGCGTCAGTATTAACTTTACCGTACTGTACCGGAAAATGGCCCATAACCGTTTCTAGTCTTTGGAGTAGAGTCGCAGTAAGAAGCGCTAACTTCTCTAAACAGCGGTGACGACACAGCGAGTAAAATTTATTTATGAGCGCCCTCCGTCCCTGGTATCCTCGGTGGGAGTGGTTGGAGTGAGCAGTGAGGGAGCACATGTGTAGGGTGAATCCTAGTGGCTGGTTAATGTGTGCGGGAGACGCGCTTGTGCTCTCTCTCGCTCTCTCTCTCTCTTTTTTTTTTTTAAATTAGCAGGTGGTGCTACTAGGTAGACGTGGTTGTAAGATGCGTTTGTTGTTTTTAACTGTTGCTGCCAGTCATTCGCGGTGTGCTCGGCGTTTTACAGACGTAAACAACGTGACGTCGGATAGTATATGCGGCACGTGGCTCATTTAATGATACTAATGCAGTTGTAGAAATGAGTGCTTGGTTAGTGAAACAACGCAGGCACCATGGACGGATTAAAAGCCTGCTTGTAACTGTGTCTGAGTCAGCTGTTAAGTTGTTTGTTTAAAGCAAAAGCGCAGTGTCATTGACTTCGGCTTTCTGAATAGTGCACTCATCTGTTTACGGATCAATACTGGCCTTTTTTTTTTTTTTAATGATAACGTGTCGCTGTAACTCTCTTTCTCTAATAAAAGGTTTGGAATTATACTGAGATTGATTTTAAGTTAATTTGGCTTTTGCTGCTCGAGTCCCTGGGCTCCTGGTGTAAACCAGAGCACTATGTCCAGCATTTTCAGCCAGTTTGAAGTTTCCTAAACGGAGTACAGCAAAGGAACCAGGAGCTTTCCTGTACTTTTTGAACATGACAGGCATGTGACACCATGAGCCCAATATCTTAAAATGACAGCTCAGTGGTTGGTCTAGCAGATGTTTGTTACACGGTCAGCTGTTAAGAATGGTTTCTAAACACACAGTTCACATGACTTTGTCTGTTAAATGCGTTCTGTGCACTCATGACCCCCGCCCCCTGTCCTTGTTGCAGAGCTCTATGCCAGCAGTTATGACAATGTTAGCAGACCATGCAGCACAGCAGCTGCTGGACTTCAACCAGAAACTGGATATCAATCTGCTGGATAATGTGGTGAACTGTCTATATCATGGGGTAGGACCACAGGTATGTTCATTTTCTCTCTCTCTCTCTCTCTCTCTCTCTCTCTCTCTCTCTCTCTCTCTCTCTCTCTCTCTCTCTCTCTACACTATATCTGAAAGAAGCTGCTTGTAAATTTTTTCTTTTAAGTTCCACTTTACATTCACCTGAGAGTAACACATTGCCTTTTTGTAAGACAGACAATGTTGACTTTACTGTTGCATTTTCCTTGCAGTTCTTTTCATATCACCCCAGTGTTAATTCTAAAGTGTTATCCTCATCGATTTACAGCAAAGAATGGCACAAGAAGTGTTGACACACTTAAAAGAGCACCCAGATGCCTGGACGAGAGTGGATACCATCCTTGAGTTCTCCCAGAACATGAACACCAAAGTAAGCTAACTCTTACCCGCAAAATGCTGCTGAAAGGAAACTTGCATGTACTTTGAGGAAGAAGTATTTTTAGCCAGCACACAAAACAACATAAAAGCTTCACCCTACCTCACAGTGGTTAGCCTATACCATGCTTTCATTTATATAAAAGATACTTTGTAGTGGATCTTTTTGTTGGAAGCAGCTTTATGCACTTGCAGTGTTTGTCTCATGCCCTAACTGCTGAGCTATGCAGGATCCCTGTCCTTCTGAATTCTGTTGGATCTAAACCTAGCAGACAAACAATAGAGCCTTTCTGTCATCTTACTGTTGTATTATTAAAACGTACTTCTCTAAATACAACTATCGTAAAACTCCATGCATGCCAATCCTGTTTGTGTGGTAATATAAAGGGTTATGAAAGATGGTTAAAGTAACTTTCCACACGCATCCTGCTAATAATTAACATTTGCATAGATGTAAAGTGTATTTGGCATTTCTGCTTATGTGGTTGTATGTTTTTTTTGATTTAAGAAAACCAAATGAATCTTGGTAACTATTTAAAGATTTGGGTCTTGTGTGTTTTCTAGGACATTTGTTTGCAAGTGTATGTTGTGCTGCTTCTGCATGGTGGTACCACTAGTTAAGCAACCAGTTGTGAATGGTAAACGTTTGACTTTGTAACCATTCAGATGTCAAAGATTTACAGATGAATTGTGCTGTTAAAGCCAGTACATATCCATAATCAAAGAATAATATTTACATGGTATGAATTAATTGAAGTGCAAATTATACACAACTTCCTCAAAGTAATGTTGATACTTGTTTTTCATTTGTATTTTATTTATTTTTGCTTGCTTGTAAGACTGCTTTTAATACTGACATTCAATACTAATCTGAGTTCTTGATGTATCAATATCACTTTAAAATTCATAAATTTGCCAAATAAATAGGGATAATTGAGGAAACAAGGTAAACACCTCTCGAATCCTGCATTCTATCTTCAGTGATAAGTTTGAAAAATGCCCAGTTTCAAAGCACTTTGGGTGTCTGCCTTTTTTTGTTTGTTTGTTTGTTTTTTTTAATTAACTACAGTAGCTATATTTGAAATTGTCATGATTTCAAGTTGTGACTTTTTGATATTAATCACAATGTTCCATTATGTTTATGGCTTGTAATAGGAAGAGAAGGGGTGTGTCATCCTGTGCATCATGACACAGCTAGGCTTTGACGGCAGGCCTCCACAAGGTCTACCCTTTTTAAATTCCCTTTGACTGAATTCTGTTCATCCGTTTTTATTGCATCTGTTTCATTGGACAGAGGGTGGGTGCAGGCTGCAGTCAGTAGGATCTATTGTAAAGAGACACGAAAAAATTTTCAACTGTAGGGATCATGGCACTGTTCCCACCTCGCTCTCATGCTTTTCCTTTTTTCTTTTTTTTTTCTTTTTTTTTTTAAACGGTACAGCTGAGTCCTCTCATCATGGCCTCTTCTTAAGATGCACTTCTGTGAGCTGAAATGTTGCAAGGCATTTGGCAGTTTCCTACTTGTAATTTCTCTCTTCTTACCTTGCGCGGTGGTTTGTGTAGTCCGGTAATTAAAGGTCAAATAAAACACAGCAGAATTTAACGCACCACTCCAGGTGACACCTGCGAGTGGTGTACAGTCAGCTTGTTATAAGGAGCTTTCACCTTTAATCTTCCAGCATCCATTGTCTGTAGCACACTGTTAATCTTGCTTTAATAACATCCTGTAATACAAGTCATTTCTTACTACTATTTTTTTTTTTTTCTTCTTCTTCTTCTTTTTTTTTTTTAATTTATTGACTCATGGTCTCAAGTGATGATCCCTACAGTTGAAACAGTCAGTTGAAGTAACATCAGATCATAAACTAACCTGGATTAACAAAATATATTTTTATTTCTTTATGCTTCACAAGTAAGTGATTTAAATTAGTGTAATCTGTGGTGGTCCTGCTGTTCTTTATGACACACCAGGTAAAGTTGAGTTTAAGTTAGAAATGAAGCATTGTAAAGAAAATGGACTAGAGTTTAGGGTTGGGTATCGACAACATGATACTGTTGTTATTCTCTTTTTTTGTAGCTAGGTTGGTGCTTCACTTCCTTAAATTCTGGTTATTATAAAGAAACGACCTTTAAGGGCAAGGTTTTGTGATTTGTCAGTGGGGATAAAAATTTTGAATTTCATAGCGATCTGTGGCTTTAGCTTTTTGTGAACATGCTGCCTCTGGGGAAAAAAAAGAATTCAGATGTTGAAAATACTTCAATTTTAAAGGGCTTTCAGTCCCAAAAAAAATCTCTGCTTTAAAATAAGGGGAAAAAAAGGGAAATTTGATCCACAAGATACAGTTTGAAAAATGCAACTGAGTTTGATGGACTGTCAGTCTGAAGGAGTTACAATGTTATGAGGTAGTTCTGGCAAGTTATTGCATGAGCTGTAATTATATTTTTCATAGGAACAGAGACAAACCTTTGGTATTACAAAAAGTGTCAAATAACTGTGTGTTTGTATATATTTGATATCTGCAGCATTTTCAGCTAAAACTGCTTATTTGTTGGTTGGGTTTTGTTCCTTTTTTCTTTTTTTAATTGCAGGAACTAGAGAAAAAAACAGATTGACTTCATACAAGTAATGACAGAGTTGTGAACCTGAGAAAATGGCATGCCTTTAGTGAAAGAGTGGTTATGTAGAATTGTGAGCAACCTAGACAGTCACTGTGTTTACACAGACTGTTAGTATCGAGGAGTTCTCAACGTTTGATGGTTGTTAACATTGGCATTGTTGTGACACTTTTAACAGGTATGAAAAATAGCCACAAAGTATATATCCATAAATTCTTCCTCAGTATGTATGAGCTTAGATTGAACCTCTGTTTTATTTCACTGTAGCAATTGGCTGATATGACCCATTTTCCGATGTGTCAGTATCCTTTGATGAATGAAAATGTAAAAACTAAAAGAAAATGAGGTGAGAGAAACACCCTTCAAACACGTTGCCCACCAGTGGGTGCTCTGCAGCCTCCCTGTTGGCAAACACAACAACCAGCTGATCTGAGCAGAAAATAAATTTGATTTTTATATTTTGTGTGTCTGAGGTGGAGAAAAGAGGGCTATTGTCCAATATCTAATTTTTTGGTCAGGCTCTAACTAAAATGTTGCTCTTGCTAGTTGGCAGCAGAAACGCTGGTTGTATTTTTAGGATATCCGGTCCTATCGACCCCAGAGCGGGTTTTCCTCCCTGAAAAGAACAACAGTCAGAAAGGTAATATGAGTTCTGCAGTGGAAACCTGTACAGTTGTCCAGTTGCCCCAGAACATCCCACAGACTCCTGTGGTGGGTACTTGTATGATGCATGCTCCACCTTTAATGTAGACTGAAGCACAGTGGGCTCAGAATCTGCTTTAAGGGGTCTTAAAGCACAATCAGTTTAAGGGACAAAAGAAACCTGTAGCAATATTGCACTTGAACAAATTGTCCTTTAAAAACAGTTCTCGATGCCCAACCCTACAAAGGTCCATGTAGCCTAGATAGAGGCGTTTAAACCTTGTTATGTCTTCTAGGCCATTTGACTCCCTTTTGAAGCAATCTGTGACAAAGCTGGTTAATGGGTTGCTTTTTTTCTTTCTTTTTTTCTTTTTTTTCCTCCTTTTTTTGTGTCTGGTGTGATGCTGAGAATAACAGCAGGGCTTCTGCAGTGTTCCAGCATAATGCTGCTTGTACAAATATATATATATATATATAAAAACTACAGTTGAAAGTGTTGCACACTACAAAATCTGCATGAAATGTGGTTCAGTGCAATCTAGTTTAGAAATGCAAGTTATTGCAGACTGGTCCACTTCATACTGTTTTTGGATTAAAGGTGGGCACTTCTTATTGTTGGATGCTGTCATAACAGCTTTGTCCTAATGCTGCTTCTTCCTTGCGTGTTACAGTACTATGCTCTCCAAATTCTGGAAACGGTTATCAAAACCAGATGGAAGATTCTTCCCAGGAATCAGTGTGAAGGTAAAAGTTTCTTTTGTGGAAAAATTCCTGAAACATTTATTCCCATGGTGTTAGTGTGTTTTGTTTTTGTTTAGTTTTTTTCTTTGTAAATGTGACGTGCGGTTGCCATGTTGAGGAGTATTCCTCCACTAAGCATGCTGGTTTGTTTTCTGCTCGACTGACTCGAACTGGCTACTCAGAAAGGTTGGATTCTGCATTTGAGCAGTAGTTTTAGAGAGGAAACAAGGAAAACACCCCAGCACTATTTTGTTTTTAATGCTTTGTGAGGGAAATTTTTTGAGAGGAAACAAAGTAGATAAGTTGTTACTGCTGTCTAGCCTTACATTATTCTGATGGGATATGTTGTTGTTTCTAAAACCAATGACAGATTGTGTGTGTTGCTTTGAGCCAGTTTTTCCACATTGTACCCATGGAGGAATGAGGGATGGGTTAATGGAGTGCGGTAATTGCTGTCAGTTATATTTTCAAAATGTTTATTGATAATTTTAAACGTTACACGAAGTTGTTGACAAGGTAAATATGCGTATGAACCTATATAAAGTGTTGCAGTGTTATCAGTATATGGCTATTGGTTCTTAATGTTCAGCCTTTAATTATTGCCTAATTGTCAATTGGACACATCAGCATTAGCTCATAGCAGAGGTCTCAACACAGTGGAACAGAATTTATTTAGAAAAAAATTTCAGAGGAAAAAGCAGTGATACTGAAATAAATTTGATAATCATGTGCAAATCAGATGATTCTGCCTCCCTCCATTCTTCTATAATTTTGCTCAAAATTAATTTTTTCATTGACCTAAGACTTACCTGCTTCTGACCGTAGATGCCTGAATTTTGTTCAAGTGGCAAACCCAGTGCAGGGCGACTGGCAAGTATGTCTTTTCCCCCCTTGTGTCAGAGTATTGCCTTGTTTTCGGCTCCTCTCACCACACCAAAACACACATTTTCGTAGTCAGCTGCAGTCTAGAGAGAAATGCGAGGGAGCTGAAAACGCATTTTAAAGATGCTCTGCTCACTTTGACAATCTTGAATGTCTGTGAAAACACGTGGGGGAAAATGGAACTTCCACTGAACCGACCAAAGGGTTTTGTCCTGTGAAAGTTCAGTGGCAGTTGCTGCTCACGTCCACGTGTTTATAAACTGGCTTTGCAACAGTGTGTGTATATGGAGAACCACACCTTTTTTTTCTACAGTACAAATGTGGGATATGATTGGCAGATTCAGCTAGTTATGAGCCCGCAAATTGTGTTAGGGTTACTGACTAATGTGCTCCAGGCAACTGCTGATGAACGCATTTTTATTGGTGCATGCTAACGGACATCTTCTGATATTCTCTGTGTATTTGCCAGGTATAAAAAAGTATGTTGTTGGGCTCATTATCAAGACTTCATCTGATGCATCAAGTGTAGAGGTGAGTAAACTTTATATTTTATAAATAGGTTGTATTCTTGGGGTAATAGTACGAGATGGAACAACAAAAAAAGTTCCTACTTTGTTGCAAAACCTCTTCCGTTAAAAACACCCTGTAAGAGTTGGGGAATTTGGTTTCCCATTCTCGTGACTGGATTTCAAATAGTCAGTAGTTCAGGACTGCCTGTGTCACATCTTTGTGTCCATAACGCCCCAGATGTTTTGAGTGGTTCACAGGTCTGGGATGTGCCCATGTGTCCACGAGCAATTTCCCATTTTGATTCAGATCACAGGATAGTTTTCCACTTCTCATCAGTCTGTCTTAAATGAGCTCAGGCCTGGAGAAGAGCTTTTTGTTCGTCTTTAAATAACATTTTATTTGTATTTGTGAATGCATTGACGAGCCGACTTCATAGTAAGCTACAGCAGTGCAGTGCTGTCTGAGGACCCAAAGTCCATGGCTGTTAAACATTGGAGTCTTATCGCTTATGTGCAGAGATTTGTCTGGATTCTGTGAATCTTTTAATTGCTCCCGGATTCTTTACAATTGGGGAATTTGCCCATTCAGTCAAGAACAAGGTGGTGAGACCCTCCCCATCGTAAAGTTGGAGAGATCCTGCGTGCGGTGCGTTTTTTGTACTCAGTAATGTTACAAATTAGCTTGAAAGCAAAGAAGTTCCACCAGATTTTTGTTTGATTGTTTCCAGGGTTTTGGAAGCATGTCACTGGGAAATTTTAAATGGGTATATATTATAAATCATAAACAGGCTTTCTTACGCTGGTGTTTAATATGGCTCTTTTATTATTTGCAGTTCAGCAAAGGGTTTAAATGATTAAAGTGTACATTTTACACAACCTCCCTGTGGTTTAAGGAAAAGTCAGACATATTAGAAGATTTACTTTGAAAACACAAAGCTAGAACACAGTTTTGGTGTCAGGGTAACAATTTATAACCTCGTCGATGTTAAAAAAAAATTTGCACAAACAGCCTCTTGTTCCCTCTCTCGTTATTTGTGTCCATGTTTTATTGCAGCTGCACTTTAAACAGGCAGGTTAGTAGGGCAGCCATGACTTAAGCTGCTAAGAGTGCTGTGTAATTCAGAACAACTATGGTGACTTCAGCAGCTTTTCTCACTGTTTCAGCCATTGTGAGCACTCAAGCAGTTAAAAGGCTGGATTTGTTAAATGTTTTAAATTTAAACTGACAGCAAGCTTTTCTGGTGTTTATTAGGAGAATGCAGTGTTTTTCTCATAAGTACAGAGATTGATACATGAAAATACGACATGCTGGCCTAGCTTTAAGGTTTTTAAGTCCAATGAAGCTTGATTTTTCTTAGTGGTTGTATTGCTGTTATAAAAACAGCAAGAAAGGGGGGTAAATTGAAAGGTAACTGCAGGGAAAATGTAAAATTTTGTTTTAGATTTGATTAATGGAAAGGATTTGTGCTTTGTAAATGTTCCTTAAATGATTTTAAATGTGATGTCAGAAGAGCCAGACGGTGAACACTGTTAAATACTTGTTTGCTTTAACAAGAGGTTAGCTGAGGAGAAGAAGACAACATAAAAATGAAGGAGTGCAGATGCCACCTACAACAAAATGATGTCTAGTTAGTATTTAACTTCCTGCTGAGCAAGCAACTTTCCAGCCGTGTTTCAGGTGTTTGCATCATCATTCTCATCATTCTCATACTCTCAAGTATGTAACTCTACAAAACATGATATATTTATCAAGTTTATTAAGTTTATTAAACCAACCAGATACACCAGACTGGAGGTTTTGTGAAGGGATTTTCCAAAAGAGCACTCAAAAAGAATAATTTCAGTGAGCTTTAAAAACCATAACTCTCCATTATAGAAATGACTATTTGTGTCTGGCTTACTTTACTGCAGGTTATAATTGTAGGATAAATTCAATTCTTGGTGTTTACTTTCACACATGACCAGCCTCGACATTTCTGTTACAAACACCTGTGACTTTATCTCGTGGGCGAAACCCAGCCTTTACTAATTTTATATAAAATGTCAAACATCGACATGTTCATGCATTTTCTCTTGTTATACCTTACCTTTTCATGATGTGTTTAAAGGATATTGTTGTGTAACTGAAACGTGTTCCTTGACTTACTACTTTTTATTTCTTTTTAGAAAGAGAAGGTGTACATTGGCAAGCTGAACATGATCCTTGTTCAGGTAAGAGTTGCTTGGGTTCATTTTTGGACCTACTCAGTCCTTTGTGGGGGATGTTTTCTCTTCATGTTGCGTTGTTACTGTTAGTTTACTGAATGAAAAATGTGGCCTGTCTATTGTCTGTGTGCGTGCGTGCGCTTAGATGTGTCTGAGCTGCATGTGGTAAATGTTTTCTATTTGCAAAACAATATCAGAGAATCCAACAATTGTTAAAAGAAAGGATTTGATTGTTCACTTTCAGCCACAGATTTTGTTTTCATTTCAGACCTGTTAAATACCTAACTATATCAAACATATAGTATTGGTTACACTGTAAATAATAAAGTGTTTAATAATAAAGTGCGTTACTTTTCTTTTAAATCTATCAGTATTATCTTTACAGAGCCTCAGTAACACTGAGAAACACTTCATTGTATTTATAACTGTGATGTTTTCCTAACCCTCAGCGTTCATGTGGGTGAATAGTGGAGAGGGATAAAGAAAGTGTCAGCAAACAGTTTCCAAGAAGCTATTCACTCTGACAGCAGTAGCGTACATCAGAGCAGAGATTCACTTGAAGCTAGCTACGTGTGTTGTACTCATTGCCTGGAGCATAGTAGAGCCACTGAGTCACAGACTACTATGATATGTACTATACAGCCTGATTCAGAGCAGTATATAAAGTAAAGATAACACAGCAAATGTCATAATTTTCACTTGAGACCATGTTACAGGTCCATGAGCAAAGTGGTTCTTGCTACCAAAGACACAGTGCTTTGTTAATGTCTAATAAACAAGTGGGTGTGTATTATTGACCATTATCAACTCCTAAATGGTAAAATTCTGGGTGTCGTCATATGAAGCAGTAAATCTAAAAACGCTGGGTTTGAACCTTATGTTGTTGTTGCCTCAGTGCTTCTCTTTTGCAGTGGTTCTTTTTAACCTGAAGATGTCACTCTTAATTGGAAGATCTGGCTCAAAAAACATCAGTGTCATTAAAAAGGGACATCAGTACTACTTGAATGTCTCAGCCGAGGCAAACGATGCTTAGAAAGTGACTGTGATCTTGTGATAATAAAGGATATCATCTCGAAGAGTGTGGCAGAAAAATGGATGTATGTGTCTGTATGGAAACATACAAATTAGTTAAAAACTGGCAAAGTGGAAATCATCATGGAGCTGTTGATGGCAGTATCCTTAATTCAGCAAGGCACTGAAATCTGTAAATGCAGAGTTGTAGAAATATCAGGACCATGAGACCAACAACTTAGACCTCAGTGCTTCTAAATGTGCAACGTGACATTTTTCCCATGTTTTTGCGTTTGATGTATGTGTGAGCGAGGGAGCGAGAGGCAGAGATTGGTTCACTGACTTCACAAGTGACTTTGCATTAATGCCAGTGAGAATGAGTCACCGCTTACGTCATTTGAGCTAACGTTGTTTTGGCCTGGAGGGGCCGAAGAGCTCCAGATTCCACGTTCATCATCAGGAGGCTGTTTAAAATGGTTATGTTCAATATGGACAATTAAGTATGGAGTTTAACAAAAACAGCATTTTCTTCACTACGGGATGCTTGTAAAAGAAATGTATTTGATTTGACACTGATGGGGAGTTGCAGTTTGATCTCGTTTTTTTCTTCAGATTACACATTCTTCTCATTGTGTGCCATCTCTCACTAACATGTCCGTGTCCTCTACGTCTGCAGATCCTGAAGCAGGAGTGGCCCAAGCACTGGCCCACCTTCATCAGTGACATTGTGGGGGCGAGTCGTACCAGCGAGAGCCTCTGTCAGAACAACATGGTCATTCTGAAGCTGCTCAGCGAGGAGGTGTTTGACTTCTCTAGTGGCCAAATGACCCAGGTCAAGGCCAAACACCTAAAAGACAGGTCAGTTTTGAGAGCATGGATGCCAAAATGTCTTTGATCATTACCCCCAACATACCTTAGCATAGGAAAGCTTTTCTATAGAAGGTTCACACCGAAATCAATCAAATCAACTTTTTAAAGAGTTCAGTCCTGCAACTTTTTGTTGCCACATTATTTCAGAGGCTCATGAAACACGATGTTTTTGTGCTGGCATTTGAAAATGGATTTCACTTTAAGATGAAATGTGGCTCCATGTTATCAATCAGTAATGTCAGGGCAATAAGGTTGTTATACAGTTTCTTTTATATTATTAATATGCAGTTGTGTACTTGCCTGACAATTCTGCTGTGGGGAAAAAAAACAGATCAAATAAACATATAGATTTTTTTTCCCTCATATCTAAAGATGTGGGTTGATTGTTTAGCACAGTTGACTGTTGTTGATGTTTAATAGCCATCCATCCATCCATCTTCTTCCGCTTTATCCGGGGCCGGGTCGCAGAGGCAGCAGCTTGAGCAGAGAAGCCCAGCCCTCCTCTCCCCAGCCAAATCCTCTAGCTTATCCAGGGGAACACCAAGGCATTCCCAGGCCAGCCGAGACATATAATCTCTCCAGCGTGTCCTGGGTCTGCCCTGGGCCTCCTCCCGCTGGGACATGCCCGGAACACCTCGCCCAGGAGGCATCCTTGTCAGATATCCGAACCACCTCAGCTGGCTCCTTTCGATGTGGAGGAGCAGCGGCTCTACTCTGAGCCCCTCCCGGATGGCTGAACTTCTCACCTTATCTCTAAGGGAGATGCCAGCCACCCTTCGGAGGAAGCTCATTTCCGCTGCTTGTAACCGCAATCTCGTTCTTTCGGTCACTACCCACAGCTCGTGGCCGTAGGTAAGGGTAGGGACGTAGATCGAGAGCTTTGCTTTTACGCTCAGCTCAGCTCAGCTCAGCTCTCTCTTCACCACGACGGACCGGTGCAGCGTCCGCATCACTATCGCCGCAGCACCAATCCGCCTGTCAATCTCTGTCTCCCATCACTCGCGAACAAGACCCCAAGATACTTTAACTCCCCCACTTGGGGCAGGAACTCATCTCCAACCCGGAGTGGGCACTCCACCCTTTTCCAGCTGAGAATCATGGCCTCAGATTTGGAGGTGCTGATCCTCATTCCCACTGCTTCACACTCGGCTGCGAAACGTTCCAGTGCAGGCTGGAGGCCACCACCTGATGAAGCCAACAGAACCATAACATCCGGGAAAAGCAGAGATGAGATTCTGAGGCCACCGAAGTGAAAGCCCTCCACGACTTTGCTGCGCCTAGAAATCCTGTCCATAAAAATTATGAACAGAATCAGTGACAAAGGCACCCCTGGCAGAGCCCATCACCCGCCGGGAACGAGTCCGACTTATTGCTGGCAATGCAAACCAAGCTCTTGCAACAGTTGTATAGGGATCGAATGGCCCGTAGCAATGGGCCAGACACCCCATACTCCCGTAGTACCTCCCACAGGAGGTATTCCACAAAACACATATAGACTGGTTGGGCAAACTTCCATGCGCCTCAAGTATCCTTGAGAGGATAAAGAGCTGGTCCAGTGTTCCGCGACCAGGAAGAAAACCACATTGTTCCTCCTGTATCTGAGGTTCGACTAGCAGACGAGTTCTCCTTTCCAGCACCCTGGCATAGACTTTCCCAGGGAGGCTGAGGAGTGTGATCTCCCTGTAGTTGGAACACACCCTCCGGCCCCCCTTCTTAAAAATGGGAACCACCACCCCGGTCTGCCAGTCCAGGGGTACTGCCCCTGATCTCCACGCAACATTGTAGAGGCGTGTCAGCCAGGACAGTCCTACAACATCCAGAGCCTTCAGGAAATCCGGGCGGACCTCATCCACACCAGGGGCTCTGCCACCAAGGAGTTGTTTAACTGCCTCAGTGACCTCGTGTGCCACATGCACTTATGGACACTCTTATGTTCGAACAAGGTGTTTGTTATGGGCAAACTGTGATTTGCACAGAAGTCCAATAACAAAACACCACTCAGGTTCAGATCAGGGAGGCCGTTCCTGAAACATGAAGCTCGCGTGATTGGGAGCTTCATGTTTTATTGTTTCCTCATCCAAAGAATCCGATATATGTCCACTGGGGCTGAAGTCATTTTAGATTTTAGATGTTTTGTTTTGTTTTTTTTCTCTTCAGATGACTAAAGAAGGTCATCCCGATTGACTGTTTGGAACTACATTCAATGACAAATGAGACTTATGAGGCTTATTATGTTTAGACTCGGTGCAGTTGAATTTACCAAGTCTAGTATAACTAAACAAGCTGTAAACCACTAAATCTGACTAAACACTTAATACACTGCTACCCAGGAATACCGTGTCACACGATACACACAAACGCCAAAGGAAAAGACATTGATAGAATATTAAAACCATCTTTTATTTCCTTCCTTTATATGCACTCACTTTATTTTAATGCCATCTTAAAGCCTTTAATGTATTTTCTCAAAACTTCCCTGTTCTGCTGTCACCAGATGTCAGAGTGTAGCCATTTTCTTACATGGCCTGGTTCCCTGAGTTCTTCTGGAAGTGACCCAACATCACCCAGTGCATTTACTATTGGCCAGTTGGGCATCGTGTGTGGTACCTCCTACACAGTCTGTCTAGGCAGCACCCTCCACTAAACTACAGTGTTTTTCCAGTGGTGCAGCTGTGTCTGAAGCAGCCCATGTCCCATTGTGTGCTACATGTGAGGAAGGACAAATGTGAGAAATATTAACTAGACTCTCCTGAACTGGCCCAAAGTTCATGTGTGAAAACTGCTGCATGAGACGGGCGGAGTGTAACACCGAGAGAGGGGGATAAGAGAGGGCGGTGTTACTTGAGTAGGTGGCAACTTGTTAGTTGCTGTCAGTGCAGCAAAACCTTTTAAACGGTGTTAGTTTGAAACCAAACATGAACAGACATAAAGTGATCAAAAGAAACGAACCACGGTTATTTACATTGTTTCAGGGCACAGGTTGTACATGAAACTTTCAGATTTGTCTTTCATTATCAGTGTCAGATGCTGTTTAACATGTTGTTTGTTTTCTTTCAGCATGTGCAATGAATTCTCCCAGATATTCCAGTTGTGTCAGTTTGTTATGGTATGCATTCATCTTTTTCCTTGTATCGTACATTCTTTTTATCATCGGTTATACACCAGTGTTTGTTCTTAAGCTGATTTTTGTGTTGCTGTGTGCGCCTCAGGAGAATTCCCAGAATGCCCCCCTGGTCCATGCCACGCTGGAGACACTTCTGCGTTTTCTCAACTGGATTCCTCTGGGATACATCTTTGAAACCAAACTGATCAGCACATTGGTGTATAAGGTGTGGCCGCAAAGACGCACACAACACACAAAGATGCAGATTTGTGTTTAAAATATTCGATGATGTCCATAAAATCAATTTATAATGGATATTTAACATAGATATATATTTTTTATTTTAAACAGTTCTTGAACGTGCCGATGTTTCGCAACGTGACGTTGAAGTGCCTGACAGAGATTGCGGGCGTGAGTGTCAGCCAGTACGAGGAGCAGTTTGTTACCCTCTTCACGCTGACCATGTGTCAGCTCAAACAGGTGGGTTACCCGGTGACATCTGACAAAGCCACACTGACACGTTGCTCGGTTTGAGACTCTGAGATGAATTTTAACTCTAATCTGTTCAGATGCTGCCTCTGAACACCAACATTCGGCTGGCCTACGCCAACGGGAAAGATGACGAGCAAAACTTCATCCAGAACCTCAGTCTGTTCCTGTGTACTTTCCTTAAAGAGCACGGGCAACTCATTGAGAAGAGGCTCAACCTCAGAGAGACATTAATGGAGGTAAGGGAAGCACGGTATTCTGTATTTTGTTGTTGCTCTACATAGGCTGCACAGGAGAAGATTATGGTAATTATTAGCTAACATGTTCACGTTACGTTACAACTCCCCTGGTTCTCCTTCAGGCCCTCCACTACATGCTGCTGGTGTCAGAGGTGGAAGAGACTGAGATCTTCAAAATCTGCCTGGAGTATTGGAATCACTTGGCCGCTGAGCTCTACAGAGAGAGTCCCTTTTCCACATCCACGTCCCCTCTGCTGTCTGGCAACCAGCACTTTGATGTGCCTCCACGGAGACAGCTCTATCTACCCGTTCTCTCCAAGGTACCTCTTAGAACAAGATGGTATTTATTCATACCACATACATGATCGCAGAGCCCCATGATTGAAGTTGAGTTTATAAGTGCAGACTCTTCTTTAAGAAGCATGTCTTACGTTTATAGTGAAGATGACACAGAGGTTGCTGAAGTGTTTCCAGTTTGTGGAACCTGAAGCGTCTCAGCTCGCAGTCATACTAGAAAGACTTGGCTCAGGCCAGCGACAGGTGGCTGCTTCAGAGCTGCCAAAAGAGATGCTGGTTACAGTGTTACTAAAAATCAGCAGCTACTAAAGTAATACAAACATTTTTTTCTACTTAATAATATTTTACATTCCATATGTGTGAAATGTGACTATAACCAGGAGACAAACCACTTGTATCGTCCTTTTACATTTATGAGAACACAAGCTAAGCTATATTTTCCTGTGTGTGTGAAAGGCAGGTGTTTTGATGTGTGTACTTGCTGACAGGTTTTTTTTATCTGGTGTAACAGGTGCGTCTGCTGATGGTAAGTCGGATGGCCAAGCCAGAGGAGGTCCTGGTGGTGGAGAATGACCAGGGGGAGGTGGTCAGGGAGTTCATGAAGGACACAGATTCCATCAATCTCTACAAGAACATGAGGGAGACCCTTGGTATGACTTAATGATAGCTTCTAATATTTTATATCCTTAAGCTTGATTTATAGTACTGTGTTAAATCTGCAGCATAATCTACGCCGCAGCAGTTGTGTCTCTGCTCGCTAGTAAAATCCTGTGTAAACGCGGTATAATGATTAGCAAAATAAGATTTTGCTAATGCAGGTACATGCTGGTTTCTTATTTTAAAGCTCGAATAATCTGTGTAAAGGCTCGATCGCTTCTGAATTCTTTTTGGGGGGGGGGTTTCTTTTTCTTGCATTTCGATGTAGCAGTGGCATGATACTATTAGCTTGAATTGAATGTGATTGTCTCAGTTTACCCTGGTGATAGCAGACCAGTGCAACTCAGCAGCGTACAAGTACAAATGCAAATGATGACGACGCTACTGCGGCGTAGGCTCTGTGGGGATTCAACACAGGACTGTAAATCAAGCTTTAAACTCTCTTTTTTTCTCAGTCACTTGTCTTAAGAAGCAGTGTTTAACTGATCATAACCACAAGAAGTCATATTTTTGAATAGATCTTAATTAATGCATCCATCCAGTGGCTTCAGCAGCTGGATTTGTATTTACTGATCAGACACATCCTCCAACAGGTTAGGCGAGTTGTTCTCAGCACCACTGTAATATTTAAATATTGTAGGAGAATCGGGCGGCACTGTGGCTCAGTGGTTAGCACTGCCGGCTGGCTGGGGCCTTTCTGTGCGTCTGCGTGGATTTCCTCCGGGTGCTCTGGTTTTCCCCCACAGATCCAAAGAAATGCAGGTTAGATCGATTGAAAAGTCGTAGACTGGCAGAAGGATAAGCTGTTTAAATAATGGATGGATGTAGGGAAAGCTTTAGCTTTGACTGTAGAACTGACTGACTATAAATTTACATTTGACTAAATTGGCTTGATCAGTGTCACTCATCACACAGGTTTTTTAGGGAAAATTCATTCCGCCATTTTTTCTCATATATGTTTGTTTCTTTTTTTTGTTGTTTTTATCTCTCTCTCTCTCTGTCTTGGTTCTGAACTGTGTCTCTGTAGTTTTAACTCTTAATTTAGCAGAAACTGTACTGTACTCTGATACACATTTGCTCTACTGTCCTGCAGTGTACCTGACTCACTTGGATTATGCGGACACAGAACGCATAATGACAGAGAAGCTTCACAACCAGGTAAATGGTACCGAATGGTCCTGGAAGAACCTCAACACACTGTGCTGGGCCATTGGATCCATCAGTGGGGCTATGCACGAGGAGGATGAGAAGAGGTTCCTTGTTACTGTCATTAAGGTATTGATGTGTCTGTGTATTTAGGTTTAGGTGACAGCAGTCCCTCACTCATACTTATGCCTCATATTAATTATTGTCTCACCCATAAGGTTTACATTAAGCTTAAGTGAATCCTTTGGTGTTTGCTTCAGGATCTGCTGGGTCTCTGTGAGCAGAAGCGAGGAAAAGACAACAAGGCCATCATCGCCTCTAACATCATGTACATTGTTGGCCAGTACCCTCGTTTTCTTAGAGCCCACTGGAAGTTCCTCAAAACTGTTGTGAACAAGCTCTTTGAGTTCATGCATGGTGAGCTGGAGTATTTTTATTAGTTGACTCCCTCTTTGCATCTATTTCAGGCAGATGGATGAATAGATGGATACAGCTCTAATGCATTTTTATTTTTCCGTCCTGCCCTCACAGAGACCCATGATGGAGTTCAGGACATGGCGTGCGACACCTTCATTAAGATTGCTCAGAAGTGTCGGCGCCACTTTATCCAGGTGCAGGTGGGAGAGGTGATGCCCTTCATCGATGAGATCCTCAACAACATTAACACGATCATCTGTGACCTTCAGCCTCAGCAGGTCATTAAGTGTTCTTACCCACAGAAATCCATCAGAGAGAGGCACAGCTGTCTCTTATTTGCCCAGTTGAGTGTCTGTGCTGACTGTTTTGTTTGTGTGTGTGTGTGTGTGTGTGTACGTACAGGTGCACACGTTTTATGAGGCAGTAGGGTACATGATCGGGGCACAGACCGACCAGGCTGTTCAGGAGCACCTGATAGAGAAATATATGCTGCTGCCCAATCAAGTGTGGGACAGTATCATCCAGCAGGCCACCAAGGTAAGATGGTGTATCACCGTTTATTCACATTTCAGAGACACACAAGCTGTTTGTTAATGGCTCTTCTGCTCCTCTTCCGTCCATGAGAACGTGGACATCTTGAAGGACCCAGAAACCGTCAAACAGCTGGGCAGCATTCTTAAGACCAACGTCAGGGCCTGCAAGGCAGTGGGACACCCCTTTGTTATCCAGCTGGGACGGATTTACCTTGACATGCTCAACGTGTACAAGTGCCTCAGCGAGAACATCTCTGCTGCCATTCAGACAAACGGTAAATTTGTTTTCATCGTGCAGCAGACTGTCACAGTTGCATGGTGGTCACTGCAGACAGATGGTTGTAAACATGCTTACTGTCATGCTGCTGTCAGAGCAGTGAGGTTATAGCTGTTCTGTAAGCAGCACACAGACTGAGTTGATTTTCAGAGGTTTATACTGTTTGTTTTACTTTTATAGTGTTCATCACACTCCAATCAGGGTTACGTCAATGTGGTAGATGAGATGAATATCAGCCACTGTTTCAGATAATTGACATCTTATTTGCTGATACCAGTCATCGAGAAGAATAGGGGCCAGTGTTCAGCTGATAAATGGGTGCAGCACTAGTATAATATTTAATGATCTATAATTATATCATACTTCTTCATTCCAGCCATTTTTCTAGCAGACTTCTGTTCTCTACCAAACCAAGTGGGCTCTTAGTCAGCTACAAAGTCTTTTCTCTCGTTTTTTTTGCATTACAGTAATTAAGGTAATTCCACGTGTGAGATATGTGTTATGTAACATGGGATGGGTTTCATTGGCACAAAAAGCTGAGATTTGAGAGGTGTGCAGTGCACATTAAGTTTAGCGAGAGCTACACATTTAGACCCAGCTGCTATGTGTGATACTTGTTTGTTTTTTTTTTCCCATCCTCATTAAGAAGTCGCATGTTCTGCTAATGTCTGTGTTGCAGGTGAGATGGTGACAAAGCAGCCACTGATCCGGAGTATGAGAACAGTGAAACGGGAGACTCTGAAGCTGATCTCAGGCTGGGTCAGCCGATCAAACGACCCACAGATGGTGAGAAAGGCGCTCACATGTGTCACTGCTGAAGGAGACAAACCCAGTTGGGGCTTTATTTTGACAAAGAATGAAGGAAGAAAGCTGCTGTACTAAAAATGCTGATGATATCAGAAGTGATATATTTACACTCTTGTGTCCTCCTGAGTTACTCCTACTGTAGCAGCCAGTGGAACAGCTGACTGTGGAACAGCTTTCGAACAATCCAATTGGTATTTTTAGATCAGACACAAAGATTTTGTTCCCCTGCGGCAGACTTTTCTGCCCCCCTCTGTGTTTGCATCTGCACAACCCTTTAATATTCACAGTTTGTCACCGTACTGAGGGGTTGGTCACCTTTCATAGTTTTATTTAAAGCATGTCTGCTCAGGTTTTTGTGCGTCCCTCAAAGCTTTCTTTGCTGACGCCTCTTGTTGTTGTTGTTGTTGTTTCAGGTTGGTGAGAACTTTGTTCCCCCCCTGCTAGATGCCGTCCTCATTGACTACCAACGCAATGTCCCTGCCGCCCGTGAGCCTGAAGTCCTCAGCACCATGGCAACTATTGTCAACAAGCTGGGGGGGCACATCACCAGCGAGATACCGCAGATCTTTGATGCCGTCTTTGAGTGCACTCTAAACATGATCAACAAGGTACGACCCAATGAGCCGCTGACGCATCATATGTGGATATTTGTTTTTAAATCTTTCCTGCACATGTGACCGAGACAGCAGTCGTTGTCTTTCTGTTTATCAAGCGACCGGCCGTCTGTTCAACTGTTAGTAGTTATCAGCAGCTCTTTTATTACTGAGAGTAGTGAGTAAACACCTCAGTCATCAAATCAGCAGCTTTCATTTGCATTGGGATAAGCAATCTACCATGCAGCCTTCACTGCAGTGTGTAAATCACTGGACGGATAATTACATTCATGCACGTCATCACTGTTGATAGAAAACAAAAAATCGATTTAACTGCAGCACTGCATTGGTTTTAGTCACTATCTGACAGAGTTTCAGTTAAGTGCTTGTGTTCTGCAGGAAAAAAATGAAAATCTTAAATTCAGTCGGCTTCAGCTGTTGTTTACTCTGACCTGAGCCTCTGTTTCCACTCCAAAATACAACTGGGACCCATCAGGTGCCTCTCAGAAACGAAAAACCTGCAGCAGTGTGAGGCCAGATTTAAGTTAGACTGCTGATACGTTATTTCATGTGTAGGATTATGATATAACTTGGTTTGTAGATTTAAATTTTTCATCATCTGTTTGTATGTTTGTACCAGAACTTTGAGGAGTATCCAGAACACAGGACCCACTTCTTCTACCTGCTCCAAGCTGTAAACTCGCACTGCTTCCCCGCATTCCTTGCCATCCCTCCAGCCCAGTTCAAACTAGTGCTGGACTCCATCATCTGGGCCTTTAAGCACACCATGAGGAACGTGGCTGACACTGGTAAGGGCACAGAGATGAGTACACTAAGATGTTTATGCTCTTAAATACTGATAATGGGAAAACCCACTGTGGGATCCACAGGCAGAAACGTGACATGAAGGTGCACTGTGATCCTTTTCACACTGAAACAGACGTGCATCAGAACAGCGACATCACTGTGCAACCCGGCTGTTAACAATAAGCTGCTGTGGTCTTTGAAGGATGTGCAACTATAATTTTGTGTTGTTTTGTGTCTTGTCGCTGCTCAGGTCTGCAGATTCTGTACACCTTGCTGCAGAATGTGGCCCAGGAGGAGGCAGCCGCTCAAAGTTTCTACCAGACGTATTTCTGCGATATCCTGCAGCACATTTTCTCTGTGGTCACTGACACATCGCACACTGCTGGTGAGCTCACACACAATTGATGCCGTTCAGTTGTTTGAATCTGCAGTCGTCCAAATGATATTTATACTTTCAAAAACTGTTGGCGTCTGCTGTGCAGGTCAGATGAACATGTTTATGTTAAAATCATTGGCTCAGATCACAGTAAGGCTGTAGTAGTTCAGTACAACCTTTTAAAGGCACTAGTTTGAAAAATGGAAGTGACTTCTTGCTTAAAAGATCACACACTACTCAGTACTGATTGATTTAGGAGTTGATTGTAGTGTTGAATCTTCCTGGTGATGGGATCAAAACATTTTTAAAAAGACACATTCATTATCTGAACTGGATTAAAGTCACTAAACCAGGCCAGGTAATATTAACACCTCCCCCAGAGAAATAAATCAATTTGAATGTGGCTTTACAAAGATGAGGGAATTAGGGAAAGACGATGGATTCATTTTCTCTGTGTGTGTGTGTGTGTGTGTGTGTGTGTGTGTGTGTTCTGCAGGGCTGACGATGCACGCGTCCATCCTGGCCTACATGTTCAACCTGGTGGAGGAGGGGAAGATCACTGCAGCGCTGAACCCCGCCAGCCCCACCAACAACCAGGTGTTCATCCAGGAATATGTGGCCAACCTGCTTAAGACTGCCTTCCCCCACCTGCAGGAGTGAGTGTGAACATTACACATATAATCTCTGCTGGAGTGAGTCTGTTTTTCAGTCGATGCTTACGTGTGTGTGTTTTGTCCGTCAGTGCTCAGGTGAAGGTGTTTGTGACAGGGCTGTTCAGCTTAAACCAGGACATTCCTGCCTTCAAGGAGCATCTGAGGGACTTCCTCGTCCAGATAAAGGTGAGCTCGTCAGACTGTAGCAACTTTGATTGGAGGTGTATTAAGTAGTCCTTTCAGTGTTGAGGAGGTACACAAAGTGTAAGTTGTTAGACTGAGTGTATCTCAGTTGTGTATTTCAGCTGAAGCACATGGAGCCTGTACCTCTATGGAAGCTTTGTCTCTCCTTATCACTGACTACATAGCTAGCTGCTTAGCTGTTGTTTCCACAAATAACACTTTCCTGCCACTTCATGGTCAGGTGGCCATGACTATATGGAAGGTTTGTGGGTGCTGTTGGAAACATTCAATGTTGTGTCATGTGTCCTGATTGGTCTGATTATTATTATTATTTATTTATTATTTATTTATTATTTAATATAATTATTTTTGTTGTTTATTTTTGTGCACTGAAGTTGACATTTAGGTGGTAATTATGTCAGTAAATCAAATACTGTTAAATCAATTGCTGAGGTCAAGCATGTTGGGTTTTTTTTTTTGTTGTTGTTTGTTTGTTTTTTGTCCAAGAGGGCGAAAAGAAATGAAAGGGAATATCTGAATGATGGGCATCCCAAGAAGCCCAACCAATCAGCTGATCAGATCTTTTGTTTGTGAGCAGCAGCCAATCAGAAGGAAGTTATCTCAAAGAAAGGGAACGTGAGCTGAACGGCTCATGCAAATCTCTAAGAATATAAAAATGTAGAAATGCTGGAAATGAGCCTAATACATGCTTTTAAATGACTTTATTAAAAAGCATGTGCATGCTAACCCTGTTACAAATAAATGGGGGTTCAGTAGTGTTGCAGTTAATTGAGCAGTCTAACAGTAAAAATTAGGATCTCGGTTGCTGTGGTAGAAAAGCAGCATGGCTTTCAAACCTTGTAGCTAACAGCAGCTTTCTGTGATTGTGTCGCTGTTCAGGAGTTTGCAGGTGAGGACACCTCGGACCTTTTCCTGGAGGAGAGGGAGGCGTCACTCCGACAGGCCCAGGAGGAGAAACACAAGATCCAGATGTCGGTGCCCGGCATCCTGAATCCTCACGAGATCCCAGAGGAGATGTGTGACTGAGCGCCTGCTCAGCCTAACTGTACAGTACTCCAAACTTAACCCTAACCACAGCAAACACAACAAAACCCAAGAGAGGCACTTGAGTGTGGTGGGAGGCCGTGGGCCATCCCATTGGATGTTTGTTGACCAAAATAATGCCAATACTCTGTAAATGATTACCGCATCACCCTGTGGTCCTTTTTACATGATCTGCGTTTTCTATGGAGACTTTTTGTGTAATAACTTTCCAAAACTGTTAATCTAGCTTACGTTCTGTTGGTCTCTGGCCCTTCTCAGACCTGCATGATGAAGTTATAACGATTAGGACAAGTTAACCATGTTGTTTTGGATCAGTTTCCGTCACTTCCCTGGTTCTGTTTCCTAGTTCTTCCCTCTTTCCCATCTCTTTGTTTATATATAGATCTATTCTACACCCAGTGTGGGCAGGGGTGGGCGGGGGTGTTGTGAAAATCGGCCCATGTGTTGAGTTGGCATAGAAGCTTCTAGACCCGTGGTGTGACAGAAAGTGGTCTTTTAGAGGCGCATGCACCGCTTGTTTGGTGCCCCACGGCATTGTGGGAGAATGTGAATCTAATGGAAAATGAATGAAGGCTGAGAGACGCTGCTCGTGCAGCAGCATCTTGTTGCTCATGACTTTCTGCTTCACCCAAAAAACTGAGCTGCTGCTGCCAGCGTGAGGTTTTTTTTCAGGGAAAGCAAAAGCGAATATGTGCATATCATCCCAATTGTATAGCATCTTTAATACCATGGGAACATTTTTTTTCCTCTTATTCTGTTATTTCTTTTTGTTGTGGGTGTGTGCGCGTGTGTGCTGTCGCCTAGTCGACATCAGCGTTTTGTTTTCCTCTAAGAGGATTGTTGCTCATTTGTGAGCCTTCATTAATGGGATGTTTTAAGGAAGTGGCGGAGGTATTTATGGGCTCTTTGGTTGGTTGCATCTTTATAACAACTCCTGTTTAACTCAGATGGCTTTGGAGATTTTGAATTGTACTAATTTAGATTGTTTACCATGCAGTAGTGCTTCAAGACACTACCTTTAGAGCAAAATGAGAAATAAACCTGGGTTTACATTTAATTTTGTATTTTTGCATTTTTCATTTGTAACTGTTTGAGTTTTGTCCAAATAAAAGCTTCTTTTTTTTTGTCCAGAGAGTAAATGAATTGCCAGTGAGTTTAATTAGGAAGAATGTATAAATCCAAATAAGCATCCAATCTCTAATGGCAGATTTCCCTTCTCAAGGTGTTACATTTGTTGTGAACTTTTTGAACTGATTAAAGGTGAGAATTTTATAATCCTGCCTTCGCTCAGATCTCTTCATTCCACAGCAGAGACTCGAGTTTTATGAGCAGATATTGTTTGTGTGTCTGAAGACTTCACAGTGTTGGCCTTGATCAATACTGAGTAAGAATGCAGTCTTTATCGTGTTACGATACAGCAAACTTTTTCTGTTAAATCTTAAGTCATCGCTGCCATAGCTGACTAAACTCTAAACCTAACCTAACATTGTAACATACAGCCTTTGTTAGTGAGAGCTTTACTCACTAGCTTTTTCTTGTGTCAACAGTTGAACAATGACACTGACGTTGTGCCGAATCCAGTTGTGAGCTGATTGAGTCATCAACTCTGAGAACTCGTGTTTACTTGTCCAACCCCACCTCCTACAGCGCAGGCTGCTTTCGCTTTCACTTACTATAAAAGATGATTTGCCACATGACAGCTGGAGTAGAAGACATCTTGTGTCAGATTTGTTGTGTGAAACTAAAGCCAACCTAAACAGGTTTGTTGCGCTTTGACCCGATGCACTGTTAACCAACTCTGGAAAATGATTTCTGACCACATGGTCGTTAAGCATAGTGACTATTTTGTCCCATCTCCTGTTAGCTCGCATAAATCTACGTGTGAAGAGGAGCGTGCTTTGAAAAGTTTTGAAAACACAAATCCTAAAAAGAAAGCTCAGTGATGACGGATGGCATCCGTCACACAGGCAACGCGACATCCAACCGTTTCCGCCTGGGCATCTTTAGCCAAGGTTGCTGCTGTGTAAGTGGACTCCTCCACTAATCCCTGTTAACATACTGGTATTAGATTAAAGGTTATGCTGACGCCCTGCCATTGAAAGTTGAAACGCTCGTCTTACGCAATCCCAACAATCTTGTCAGCTCTGATGTAACCAGAGAGGGAGATGGAATTCTAATTTCACTCAACTTTTCATTTCCTTGTGTCCCAGAGCCGGGCTTCAGAGGAATCTGCAGCAGTAACATTTTAGTTCTGCAGGTCTTGGCAGACTGAGCATCTCTGTCAGTTTGGCGTGTTTGCTTTGATGCTCTCGTATCCAACCATCTCTTTATCTCTGTGGGACCATAATTCAGTCCGGTTGTAACAGGACTCCCCCACCCCCCCTTCCTGACCCAGATCCACATCCTCAGCCATTCTTGGCATCTGCTGTTGAGGAGAAGATAGAACAGCTGGGGTAGCACCCGCCCACGGGGGGAGAAAAAAAAAAGCCCACATCACCTCCTCTACGCTTTATGCCCCGTTAAGCCCTGCTCTGGGTCTGTGTTGTGAGCAGCCAGGGTTATTAATACCCCTGTGAGTAAGTCTTACAGGAAGAGCCAGGTTAGCACGCCCATTGGTCAGTGCCTCTCATGCAGAGAGGAGCGGCGTGACCCCAAACCCAGTAGCACATACCAGCCCTCTCTGGGACTTTCACAGTTTCCACAAACTGCTTTGGCTTATTTTCATACAGGAAACAACACTAACACTCTTTGCTAAAGCTGAGAACCAATCAAGTGCGTATTTGTCACCTGGTAGATTGTTGGAAAGGTGAGGTGAAAGGTCATGGCGAAACTGGGGCAAAGGTTGTGTCTTGGGAATCCATAGTTATTCCCCCAGTGTGATTTGCTGCCACCCAGTGGATATAAACCAGAAACAAAAGTTCACATAAGGCTCTGAATGGATTTAGCCACTTGTATTTTATTGGCCTAGGTGTGGTACATGGCACAGTCACGTTCCAGTAAACACAGGAAAGACTAGAACTACATCTCTAGCAGAACTTGGTGGAATTAATGTGGCATCCTTCTCACCTACAGAATGAGCTTTACACAGAACGCAGAATTACAGTGTAAATGTAAGGCTGGGTGTAAATTTCAGTTGATGCAGTAAAATTTCCATGCGACACATCTCTGACCTTCCACTATGGTGGAAATAAGATGTCAGTTTAAGAAGGTAACATCTTCAACTAGCCATCCAGGAAGATAATCACTGCCAGTTTAAGAAAATTATTTTTTTTTCATAAATTTTTCTCATGACATCTTTTTGACCGATTTTCATAGAACATACAATACATTTATCTCAATTTTACTTCTTAACCTCAAAATTAAATTTGATCTCAATTTAGCATTTAAAAAAATGTCATTGGAGCTTTAGACACACATGTTTTCCAGTATCCTGATGTAGTTTTTTTCCTCAGTTCAAGTCAATTTGATTTATGATTTTTTTTTTTTTTTTACATCAAAACTTTTTCTGTTGTGGCATTTTTGTAATTTCTTTATTTTTTAAATTTGCCTTTACTACTACAGCCCATGTCCTGCTCTACTACATAAATGTAATTTTATTCTGTTACCAGGTGGTTGCCAAGCAACACGATGATATTGCATATCAAAATATTCACAACTATAACATCTGATGTAAATGAGATGCTACTGTTGTGAAACTGAAACGATACAATGCTTGTATAAGGTGAGATAGGTGCATAAACACAAAGTGTGTCCTTTTAGTTGGTCAGTAGGTAGTTGTGTAATGTGATTACACCACAGTATCTGATATAGGTAAGAACTTATAGGGGCCTAAGATGTACCTGTGTGCCAAGTTTTGTTGATTAACTCCTGATTGTGTAGGAGTTGGTGGACAGACAGAAACTATGTATTTTACAATAAGATACATGTTTGCCATTGCTATGAAATATGACTTTTTCTTTTCCCACTGGCATGAGTGGACTTCCATACATTTCTCCAGTTGCCTTCTGTAGAAATCCCCACCTGTCCGTCTTTGAAGAAACACCGAGGAAAGTCAAAGTGCATTTCTAATGAGCCGAGCTGGGTCCACAGTTCTGCTTGTTGTTTTTGTGGACTGGATGCAGCTGAACAAACACACAGCGGGTCCAAGTGAGAGGAGATGTGGTTGACGGTGATCCATACATAGTCACCTGAGTTAAGCAGGGGTGGGAGGCGCTGACAAGTGCTGGGGTTGAGGAGCGAGTCTCTGTCCTCTTCATCTGGTTTAATGCTGGTCTATTTAGCAGCTCCACTGCCTTTTTTCCCCCCATTAGCTTCTTTATGTTGTTCGGATTTGAGCGTAGCGTGTTTTAGACCTGCAGAGGTAAAGAAAGAAGTGCTTAGTTATCGAGTGAGACACCCGGGTGTGTGTAACACTGTAAATGTACCTGGGTGTCTTTTCTGAACTCTGTCTGACTTGAGAGGAGCTCCTAAATTGCACTTCAAGTCTGGAGTAGATCCCCCCTGCAGGCTGTAACACACACACACACACACAGAGAGAGAGAGTCCGGAAGAAAAACAATCCAACATGAGGCAGCTGCAAAAACAAGGACAGCAGGTCTGACAGCTCAGCACCAATCTTGACCACATGATGTGAAGAAAGACAATAAATCCTGGTCAAAGTCACATTTCCTGCACCCTGACAATCAATCTCATTTTAGGTGTACAGTAAATAAACAGCCACCTCTTTAGTATCCTTGGATTTACTCTGTTCCTGGTCTCCAAACCTCATCTTTGTCAGGTAGCCAATGATCTCCACCATGCGGCGCTGGTCTGGTTAACATGCAAAGAAAGTGGTTAATGCAAGACTGAAAGAACGTAGTCTGACTCAGTGGCTTAAAATAGAAAAGCATCAATGAGTCCTCCTTTACCTTCCTCTCGCTGAGCGTCCTGGTTGTAGCGCATAGAGCGAGAGCTGTCCCACTTACTCTTCTGGACGCTTACTCTACAACACACACAAACACCCACAGAGCGAGCACCAGTTAAGAAATAGATTATACGTTTTTTTTTAATCAATGTTATTGATCCAGATTTACAGCAGAGAAATTCATTCAGAGTATGAATACGTTGTTATATCAGGCTGGTGCCGCACACTTTCAGCCCCACCTGGAACAAACAGGCACTGAAAAGGAGCAGCTTCCCCTTAACCACAGAGTATTTCCCAGGGTGAGTACCCAGCTTAAGGGGACTATCTCCAGTTAAGTGTGAGAAAAGGCAGCCAAGGATAATGTCCTGACCTGATTCTCCACACCTTACCTGGAACTCCTAAGTCAAAATAACTTGTGCCTGTGACGACAACCAATCAGGACACAGAGCGCCTTCCCACATGCAGTGAACATGGCGCAAATGCAGACTAAAGGAGAAACATTTCAAAACAAAACACCGTAACACACCTCTGACTAGTTGCTGTTGACATTCTTGCTACCAAAAGTCAGATCCTGCTAACTTCCACATAAAGATGGCAAAATGATTACTGACTGGGACTAATGTGTCTCAGAACAGTCACTATATCAACTTAAAATTAAACTTTATTTATATAGTACCAGATCCCAACAACAGTGGCCTCAGGACACTTTATATTGTAAGGCATAGTTCCTACAATAATACAGAGAAAACTCCAACAATCGAACGACCCCCTTCAAGTAAACACCTGGTGACAGTGGGAAGAAAAAAATTCCCTTTTAACAGGAAGAAACCTCCAGCAGAACCAGGCTCAGGGAGGGGCGGGGCCATCTGCCACCACCGGCTGGGCATGAGGCAGGAGAAAAGAAACTGTGGAGGACAGCTTAGATTGATAATAACTAAGAATTAAATGCAGAGGGGTGTATAAACACAGAGAGTGCAAAGAGGTGAGTAAAGTAGAAACAGTGCATCATGGGAAACCCCAAGAGCCTAAGCCTATTGCAGGGTAACTAAGGTAGGATTCTGGGTCACTTGATCCAGCCCTGACCATAAGCCTTATCAAAAAAGAAAGTTCAAATGTTAAAACCAGACTGGTTGGGCTGAAGGTCGAGGTGGGTGTGTAGCTATTTCCCTCACTGCCGGATTTCAAAAATGTCAGTTATGATTTTTGTGAAGGAGTCTGAAGCCACTGACTGGCCAATCGGTGGCATGCAGTCTGTTGATGTCTGTTTTCAAATTGATTTGGATCACTTGGAAACTCGGCTGAGAAACTACAAAAACATTACCTTGTACCAAGTACTACCACTAAAGCAGGGCGATATGACCAAAAATATTTATCACGATATACATTTGAAAAGTTGCGATAACGATGTAACTAACGATATAATTGACACTGGACAAAATACTTTACAACTCCACAACTTTATTAGTGCAAAAAAAAAAAAATCTATGTATTTTCACTTAAACAAGCAGCTGTTTTTTATGTGCATTAAAGTTATATAAAATTGTAACAGTGCAAATTTCTTGCTGACAGTTTAACCAAAAGGCATTTCCAGTGAAAATTGGCCGACAAATCCTCAGCATAACCATGTATAATATCCACAAAACTTAAAAAGAGGTTATACACACACAATACGGTAATATTATGTTGAAGCACCGTATGTATCACTCCACGAGGCTCCTGCCTACGGTAGCCGTAATGCTCCGACAATCCATCAAGCGGTGCGGCTTCGTAGCTTAGCAAAGTCGTACTGAAACATTTGACAGATTTTCGAGCGCCGTGTACGACATAAAATCGTTTCGAGGTCAGTAAACACAACCAGAATTCATACATAAGGCACACGGGATTATAAGGGGCACTGTCGACTTTCAGAAAACTCAAAGGATTGATTTTAAGTGTGCCGAATTTTCCAAAAAACACGGTAATAATGACGGCCCGCTAGCATGCTCTACCAAAAATAGTGCTTTGTTGTGTATCTGACGGACAAAAGCCAAACCAGTTCCACACTGAAGTTGCAGCATTTTTACAAACCAATTCTGGTTCATCCGTTTCATTCAACGATCCACTTTCGCCCTCATTCTCCGTCACTGACATGCTTTTTTCACCATGTGCGTATGAAAACAAAGGCACTGCGCATGCGCGTTTTACCCATATTCTATCGCGATATTTCATTTTCTTATCGTTGCCCAACATTATACCGGTATTACAGTCAACGGTATGATATGGCCCAGCCCTACCACCTAATGGAAAACCCTAAAAGCTGAGCTCAGCGGATCCACTGGTTTCTGCCCAGGACTGGTTTACCTGTTGTAACTGTTTACCATCACCAGAGGGCACCAGCTGGTCTTTGGGCTACTATCGTTCTCTGTGGCTCTTCTGCCACAGACAAGATCCGAGTCATGCTAGACAAAGAAATTTTTAATTGAAGTGAAGTCTGGATAGCTTGAATACCCATAATGCTTTATTCCTTCTAGCCAAATATGCAAACAAACACAGATGTGGCAACATGAGTTCTGTTTCAGTCGGAGCCACGCCCAGTTTTAAAACACCAAGACTGTAAAGGCAATGACACACCCCTCACAACAGGACTTCAACAACAAGTTACTGAGAACATGGTAGCTTCATCCATCTTTTCTATACAGTCTATGAATGTGATTAATACAAAGTGCTGAACCCTTAGATTAGCTCCAGCTACATTTTAAAGAATTAAACTTCAATGCTCAGCTACTGCTTAGCAAATTTGTAAGTAGGATAAACGTGTAGATCTACTCACGTGAAAGGCGTGTTGTCCCTGGTCTGTGACTGAGGGAGGAAAAAAAGCACATTCTGAAGACAAAATAATGAATGTTGTAAAATTGAAGTAAAAAAGATAAGCAAAAATAAACACAGAATATCTAAAAGGAAGTGTAAGTCAGTGTGTGAGATCTTTTTATGGACACACAATAAGATATTGTGGAGTATCAATGATAAATCCAGCTTTTTCCTGTAGGATGTCCACTAATATCAGATATGCACCAAAATGCTACAAAGTCAGTTCTGTATCCATATTTAGGGCATTTCAGTTATTTATAAGACCCAGCTAAAAACAATTCATCCTGTTGTAGGTTACAGATAAGATGTGTCAGATATTTGAGTTGAACTCTGCCGTGTTTGACTCCACTAAGGAGCCGCAGTGAAATATTCATGAAACTGCTGACTCACTTTCTCAGATTTTTCTTTGCGTTGGAAGTTTGGTGAGGACAGCTGTTTTTTCAGAGGTCTGTGAGCCTTTTTGGCCTTCTTAGCAGCTGGAAAACAGAAAAACAGGATGAGATATAGTGAAGGACTGCAGCGCCATCTGCAGGCTGAAAAGAGAAATGCCTTCAGTTTCCATTCTTAAGCTGTGAGGACTGACAATGAAATGTTAAAAATAGATGAGGTGGTGGAGATGAGGGTGGAGATGATGGTGGAACAGCGGCGATGTGCTATGAATAGATCGTGTTTCGTCAAGTGTCCTCATTTTGCTTTAATCACTTAAAGAGGCGACGAGAGGATTACAGGACTGTCGGGTGAAAGGAAATGAGTAAGCATAACATTATGTGATCATTAATCAGAGCACATGGTAACATGAAGCCATCACATGATTAAAACCAGTTCAGATCAGCTCTCACACTGCCAACATCAAAAGCTACTTCTGATAAGCTGCCAGTTCAACCCAGTATGTAACAGACATGTATGTAAAGTTTCAGCATCTTGTGTTCTAAGCTTTTAACCTGTCAGTCAAACCTGTTTTGAAGACAAATAGGTGTGCCACTTTTTTCTGTCCAGCGATTCGTATTAAAAACTTAACGTCTGAATTGCTCCTCCTATTTCTAAGTTCTAACAATATCTCTTCTTAAGCTCTTTATTAAGACCAGAGTAAACTAAATGGATGAATGGACACTAGAAACAATGCTCAGAGAGTAAAGTATCTCTTATTTTATGATGAGCCTCATCTATTTGAACAACGCAGTGTCTGTTTTGTAAATCATCAGCCTTTTACATCTGAGAGGAAACAGTCAGCTTGAGGCTTCAGAAAGAGTCATCCCTACAGCTGCAACCCCCAATACCAGTATACCTGGGACTTCTGATCCTCTCAGAAGTACTACCTGATGCAGCTAGTTTTGGGTACTATGATCACCGAGCTTTTAAAAAATCTATTAGAGGATAATAAAGTGTTTTCACCAACTTGGCCAAAAAGAAAAACATATTTTAGCATATAAATTAGCACTCTCTTCTAAACAAGTTCTTCAGCATGCTGATGTTAAAAAATATAATAAAAGGCATCTATCAAATTGCTAAAAGTACTAATTACACTGTATTTTAATTGTTTCTAGTACTTTAATTCTAGCAGTGTTTTTGTTTACGTTCATCAAAGACAAAATATGTAAAACAATTAATAATGAACGATGTTTAAACACTTTACGAAAGAGAAAAAAATATCCAGCTGTAACTATAGCATGCATCAGCTCAGTAGTTGAGATCACAGCTCACTGCGAGGAAAGTCTTTATGCTGGTACACAAATGAGCCTCGAAACTGCAACTAAACTGTCACTGCGAGGCAGAGCTGTGGTGGTAATAAGGACGATGTCAAGCACAATGAAACCTCTGCACGAGCATTTTCCTGACAGGAACAGATCCATTATTACTATTATTATAAGATTATTTCATGTATCGCAGATTATCATCACATATTATTGTTACTTCCTACATCCACCTATGAAAGTACTAAAGAAGAAGCTGAAGGCTCCAAGATAAGCTCTTTGTCTACAGAAAGGATGTAGCCCTGAATTTATGAGACAGGTAAAGATACCAAAATACAAAAAAAGATTTTTAAAAAAAGCTACATGAAAATGTAAATGTAACACATGTATAAAATATATAGAATTAAAAAAACATAAGAATACAATAAAAAAAAAAGTTAATAAACATAAAGATCTATAAAAAAATGTACAAAAAACAAAATATGTACTGAACTCCTGCTTTAAACATGTTTCCCAATGAAGGTAAATCAGATGTTGTCCTGACTGTGTGACTAAATTTTGTGCTGAAAGCATCAAAATCAGATTTTACTTCATACACCTTTTTCAGGGTGACATTCAAGCAAGTTGTAAGCACTATCAATCTCCATCTTCAAGCTTTTCCAGCACAATACCAAAAAAGGATGCATATTTCACTTCGCATCACCTCAGTAAGATCATGAGAAAGGCCAAATTAATAAGTCTTCTCATCAGATATTTATGCTTCTTTCTTACGTAACACAAAAGAATAGGAGACAGATGTTTGCTTGTCTTTTTTCATTCATTCAAAACTAACTGTAAGATGCTTAACTACATTGCAGTCTGTGTTATTGCTGAAGTCCTAAATTAATCACCTTTAAAGTGTTTGCTAATAACATCATGTACAGTAAGACAGGCACAGAGAACAGCACTGACTGGGCTTTGAACAGATGACATACTCGGTTCAATTCAACATATAAGACTTGAAGAATGCACAAGCATCTTTCAAAAACCTATTTAATCAATCATCTGTGATATTTTTATATACAATTATAATGTATTGTTCATCTCCCTTAAATAAACAGGCAGCATTAAGGTATGAAATAGTCATTTGTCTACTGTCTCAGTGGCTGATAGTGTCCCACAGGCCTTAATGTGAGTTTGAAGCAATTATGTTTAAGTTGTTTAACGATAAACAGATTTTGAATGAAAGCGAGGGAACTTCGGTAGCACAAAAAAGTGTATATTCTTTGTGTCCATATGGATCAGCCATATTACCATTATTTCCCCCTAAGGTTGCCAAAAGCACCAAGTTAAAACTTGAAAAAAACTGCAGCAATACATAAAAATATAATCAATATTCTATTTATTCGGTGACTACGCCGCTTTTCCTTCAATCAGAAAGCCTTAAGTTGGCTAGTTAAGCATCGGGCTAACGTTTAAAGCTTTCACTTTGGGGAAGTAACTCGCAATACTGCTACTGCTGTGTAATCTTGGTTAAATTCACAACATATTCCATAAATTACCCTGCAATAACTAACTGTTATAATAGCGGCACCGTATTGCATCACACTGAGTACATTTCAATCATTTATCCCACGAGTTTGCTAGCTAGCAAAATAATAAAAACAATTTAAAAATTAGCATGTGTAACGTACACATTCCAGAAAATTATTTACTAGGACTTACGCAAACTCCCCCATTGTGAAAACGTACAAATCCTTCTTGCAGACTCCTTTTATTTTTCGTTTTCCAGAAAACACTCATTAAAACGGCAACCTCCGGACACGTTAGTGCACTCACCCCCGACTGTTCGGGGAGGGAGGGGGTCACACATTGAAGAGACAACGTGCAGAGCTACAAGGCAGCCCAGGCAGAGAAATGTTGGTTTTAGACTTCTGTATCTGATAACAAAACTATTCAAAATCAGATAGTTATTTATGGTGAATGAAATACGGTTACAGTTTCACGAAGTTTTAAGCACCAAATCCTAAATCCACGCACTACAATATTAAAATCCAAGATTCTTTATTACTTTATACAGAAAAGCTGGATATGGTACGCAGAAAAAAAACCCAAAAAACCAAAAAAGAACCCCGCAAAAACAAATAAACGAACAAAAAGTTTTGTAACTGTCAGTTTCCTTTTAAAATTCAACAAAATTGAACAACGTTACACAAACAACTACGTGAGCGCATGCGCAAAGCTTTGATTCCTTGTGACGCGGTAACTTTGCTTTGATCCTTTCTGACGTGGCAACTTTGCTTTGATCCCAAAACCCTTAAGTAGGAGCGCTCACCTATTATACTTTATGGCTTAACGGACATTGACCTGACAGCAACGAAAACCCTTTCGAGAAGTTTTGAGAGCATTTTATGACAGAAACCAAAACAAGTTCAGTTTTGTTTCTCACCAATTCACAAAACAAGCAGACACGTTACACCATGTCAGCCAACACATCCTTTGGCTCAGATGAGCTTGAAATAAGTCGTGGATACCAAAAATTCAACTGCAGTTTCCAAAACTCAGTTGAATTTCCACAAAAAGAACACGTCAACACCTCAGCAAACCCATCTTCCTCTGAAATATCATCTTCCTCTGACGATGATTCTGAAATATCATCTTCCTCTGAAGATCATCTTGAAATACCTGAAGGGACCGTTTTGGGAGATCACCACGTGGTAGAGGCTTTCCTTGGGGAAGGAGGCTTTGGTGTTGTGACCAAATGTCGCAATACAAAAAACAACCAAACTGTGGCTATTAAAGTCAACAAGAGAGACCCTGAAAATCTGCAACAGGCAAAACTGGAAATTTTCATCCTGGAGCAGCTGCGACGCTTGGATCCAGACAGGTGCAACATTGTTGAATGGAACGGCTATTTCCTCGATGGGGAGCGTATTTGCTTAAATTTTGAACTCCTCGACCAAAGCCTGTGGGACTATATAGGGGACCAGGGTCTCCCAATAAGAGAACTCAGTCCAATTTTGCATCAGCTCGCAAATGCTCTGTTCCACCTGGGTTCTGTGGGAATAGTGCATAGTGACCTCAAATCTGGAAACATAATGGTTGTGAATCGCCATGAGTCTCCCGTCAAAGTCAAACTTATAGACTTTGGCCTCGCACGTCCCGCTTCTGTACTGATTCCTGGTGACTGTGTGGGGACGGTTGGTTATTGTGCACCCGAGGTTATGCTTGGCATTCCATGTGATGAAGCAATTGACATGTGGGCTCTGGGGCTGGTAGCTGTGGAGCTTGCTACAGGGGTGCCTCTCTATCCTGGGGAAGACGATTATGATGTTTTGAGATTCATAACTGAAACCCAGGGTCAGCTACCAGATCATCTTCTAGAGTCTGGCGAGTACACTGATCTCTATTTCATCAAAGATAACTACAACGAACAGCGCTGGACATTTAAGACCAAAGAACTATTTCAATACGAGACAGATTATCAATCCAAGGAAACTCGATATATAAAACTTAAGTGTCTCGATGACCTCGAAAAACTAATGAAGGTTAGGCGAGGACCTGAAAATGGCCAACAATCACTTGTAAGGCTAATCAAACAGATGTTGGCCTTGGAAGCAAATCAGCGCATAACACCTTCGGAGGTTCTGAAGCATCCCTTTTTCAACACTGGCCTCTCAGGGAGAGCCCCCTGCACTGACATGAATAGCACAGGGGGAGAAAACCTTGTGCTCTCTCAGCAGCCTTCAAGCTGGGAAAGTCATGGATCGCAAAAATTCAACTGCAGTTTCCAAAACTCAGTTGAATTTCCTCAAAAAGGATACGTCAACACCTCAGCCACCCCATCTTCCTCCGAAATATCATCTTCCTCTGAAGATGATGTTGAAATATCATCTTCCTCTGAAGATCATCTTGAAATACCTGAAGGGACCATTTTGGGAGATCACCACGTGGTAGAGGCTTTCCTTGGGGAAGGAGGCTTTGGTGTTGTGACCAAATGTCGCAATACAAAAAACAACCAAACTGTGGCTATTAAAGTCAACAAGAGAGACGCTAAAAATCTGCAACAGGCAAAACTGGAAATTTTCATCCTGGAGCAGCTGCGACGCTTGGATCCAGACAGGTGCAACATTGTTAAATGGAACGGCTATTTCCTCGATGGGGAGCGTATTTGCTTAAATTTTGAACTCCTCGACCAAAGCCTGTGGGACTACATAGGGGACCAGGGTCTCCCAATAAGAGAACTCAGTCCAATTTTGCATCAGCTCGCAAATGCTCTGTTCCACCTGGGTTCTGTGGGAATAGTGCATAGTGACCTCAAATCTGGAAACATAATGGTTGTGAATCGCCACGAGTCTCCCGTCAAAGTCAAGCTTATAGACTTTGGCCTCGCACGTCCCGCTTCTGCACTGATTCCTGGTGACTGTGTGGGGACGGTTGGTTATTGTGCACCCGAGGTTATGCTTGGCATTCCATGTGATGAAGCAATTGACATGTGGGCTCTGGGGCTGGTAGCTGTGGAGCTTGCTACAGGGGTGCCTCTCTATCCTGGAGAAGACGATTATGATGTTTTGAGATTCATAACTGAAACCCAGGGTCAGCTACCAGATCATCTTCTAGAGTCTGGCGAGTACACTGATCTCTATTTCATCAAAGATAACTACAACGAACAGCGCTGGACATTTAAGACCAAAGAACTATTTCAATACGAGACAGATTATCAATCCAAGGAAACTCGATATATAAAACTTAAGTGTCTCGATGACCTCGAAAAACTAATGAAGGTTAGGCGAGGACCTGAAAATGGCCAACAATCACTTGTAAGGCTAATCAAACAGATGTTGGCCTTGGAAGCAAATCAGCGCATAACACCTTCGGAGGTTCTGAAGCATCCCTTTTTCAACACTGGCCTCTCAGGGAGAGCCCCCTGCACCGACATGAATAGCACAGGGGGAGAAAACCTTGTGCTCTCTCAGCAGCCTTCAAGCTGGGAAAGTCATGGATCGCAAAAATTCAACTGCAGTTTCCAAAACTCAGTTGAATTTCCTCAAAAAGGATACGTCAACACCTCAGCCACCCCATCTTCCTCCGAAATATCATCTTCCTCTGAAGATGATTCTGAAATATCATCTTCCTCTGAAGATCATCTTGAAATACCTGAAGGGACCATTTTGGGAGATCACCACGTGGTAGAGGCTTTCCTTGGGGAAGGAGGCTTTGGTGTTGTGACCAAATGTCGCAATACAAAAAACAACCAAACTGTGGCTATTAAAGTCAACAAGAGAGACGCTGAAAATCTGCAACAGGCAAAACTGGAAATTTTCGTCCTGGAGCAGCTGCGACGCTTGGATCCAGACAGGTGCAACATTGTTGAATGGAACGGCTATTTCCTCGATGGGGAGCGTATTTGCTTAAATTTTGAACTCCTCGACCAAAGCCTGTGGGACTACATAGGGGACCAGGGTCTCCCAATAAGAGAACTCAGTCCAATTTTGCATCAGCTCGCAAATGCTCTGTTCCACCTGGGTTCTGTGGGAATAGTGCATAGTGACCTCAAATCTGGAAACATAATGGTTGTGAATCGCCACGAGTCTCCCGTCAAAGTCAAGCTTATAGACTTTGGCCTCGCACGTCCCGCTTCTGCACTGATTCCTGGTGACTGTGTGGGGACGGTTGGTTATTGTGCACCCGAGGTTATGCTTGGCATTCCATGTGATGAAGCAATTGACATGTGGGCTCTGGGGCTGGTAGCTGTGGAGCTTGCCACAGGGGTGCCTCTCTATCCTGGGGAAGACGATTATGATGTTTTGAGATTCATAACTGAAACCCAGGGTCAGCTACCAGATCATCTTCTAGAGTCTGGCGAGTACACTGATCTCTATTTCATCAAAGATAACTACAACGAACAGCGCTGGACATTTAAGACCAAAGAACTATTTCAATACGAGACAGATTATCAATCCAAGGAAACTCGATTTATAAAACTTAAGTGTCTCGATGACCTCGAAAAACTAATGAAGGTTAGGCGAGGACCTGAAAATGGCCAACAATTACTTGTCAGGCTAATCAAACAGATGTTGGCCTTGGAAGCAAATCAGCGCATAACACCTTCGGAGGTTCTGAAGCATCCCTTTTTCAACACTGGCCTCTCTAGGAGACCATCCTGCACCGACATGAATAGCACAGGGTTATAAAAACCTTGTGCTTTCTCAGCAATCATCTGATTGTCTGGGTGTCCAAAACTCTAGGGAAGCTAGCAATTCTTGTGAACAAAAGCCCAAAGTAATAACAACAACAAAAACAACCAATGAATATGGTCTTAAACTTGGGCACAATTGGGCTTAAAATCCATTCACTAATCACTCAATATTTAAAGCGGAGCAGCAGTCAACTTACCATCACATCAGTCCTTCAATCAGACCTACAACAACTGTCTTCCTTCTCTCACCCCAACCGGTCGCAGCAGATGGCCGCCCCTCCCTGAGCCTGGTTCTGCTGGAGGTTTCTTCCTTTTAAAAGGGAGTTTTTCCTCCCCACTGTCGCCAAAGTGCTTGCTCATAGGGGGTCATATGATTGTTGGGTTCTCTGTATGTATTATTGTAGGGTCTACCATACAATAATACATACAGCCTTGAAGTGACTGATGGTGTTATTTGCTGCTATATAAATTCAATAAAATTGAATTGAATTGAATTCAAGATGAATTTGGAACTAATTGGAAATAAACTGGATATTAATTAATTAATTTGAGCATCAAATAATTGTTGTTTGTACTTCTTTATAAATATAGTGCTACTCTTCTACTGTTTAAATTGCTACTGTTCAAAACTGACTCGTTTATTCATTCACTCGAGCATAAAAACACACACACACACACACACACACACACACGAGCCCACACGCAGCCACTTAAGCACACTGAGAGCTGTTAATTACGTCAATAACATCTGTCTCTGCAACAGTGACTTTAATGTAATGCGTGGCTTTATCTCTCTCTCTCACACACACACACACACACACACACACACACACACACACACACGCAGACTTTTTAAGCACTTTCATGGCTGCCCTTCAGCCGTATGAAATAGAGAATGAGATCCTGCTGATGCAAAAAAACAAGAATAAATTCTCCACCTTGCTTCTTAGAGAGTTCCTCTTCATCCCCAACCTCGTCTTCAGTGACCTCTGACCCTGTGGTGTACTCCTCATCCTCTGACAGAAGAGACTGCTGTCTCTGAAAGGGCAAAGGTCAAGGCTTTTAGACACACACTTCTTTCTCGTCTAAAGCAACATTTGCAGGTTCGTCATTTGTAATTTTGAATCATTTTAAAAAAGTAAGCAGATATCATGAAAAAAGAGTGTCCTACCAGCTGAAGACTCCAGTTTTTCAAAAGGGAAAACTGGTTAAAGACACAAAGTAGACACAGTAAGAACACAGAAAGGCTGAGGGCAGACAGACAGAAGTACACAGAGAAATGGGAAGTGTGGGACTTACGGTGCTGCCATCTCCTCTCAGAGATCTGAGGACTGTTGGCTCCAAGAGAACGTCACAGTCCTGAACTTTTTCTGCACTGGACTGGCTCTCCTCAGCACTGACACACACACAGGAACATTTGCAATTAGTGTATCGATAACACACACAATCAAAAAGAACATTGTGAAAGAATCCTCACACACTCACCCCTCTGCCGGTGGAGAGTTTGACACACACACAGCGTCTCTGTGCAGCAGCAGGTCATTGAGGACTCGGGTCTGGGCTGAAGTCTCCTCGTCACAGTTCTCCTCATCGGGCACATTCACTATGTGATCCCGCGTCTTACAGCCCTGCACACACACACAAACACGAGCAAACTGGATCAGGATTTCTTCTGCAGGGTAAATTTGGGTGTTTGTCAATTTTACCCACCAATGAGAAAGATGTCAAACAAACTCTGCTGCAGCCAGAATGAGACTGCTTGCACAGTGTTTAATGAACATGCACCACGTCACAGGTGCATGCAAATGAGACGAAAACTGTCTTTAGCCTGTAACCACAAAACTGTGGGGGCCAACATTGGAAACCTGAGGGATGAGGCCTTGGAAGTGTTTGCTGAGCTAATATCACATCTGTACACAGACTGAGTCTGCTTAATTTCTGTTCCATATTTAATCCTTACTCTCAGGTTATTCTCCAGATTTTGCATTAAAATTGGCTTGAAGTCCCAAGATTTCACTGATTCTTCCAATCACAACATGTTTTCATTGCAATGTAAATTCTCAGCTGAGGGAATATGTTTTAAGTGTGCAGCTTGTTATTCTGTACCTTACTAAAACAGCTGAATGAAGCGTAAAGTGTGTAGTATTGTTATGGGAATGCATTTTTGGTAATTTGGTAAATTGTAGAAATATTTTTATACTGTATTCTGCTCTGCTGCTGAGACTCTTTCTACATCTACTAGCACACAGGACACACACCAAGCATATCTGTTCAATCAATCGGACTAATTTCACTTTGATCTACCGACAAAATGAAGCAATTTCCGCATTTTATTTATTAGGCTTTGGGGCAGTAACCTTTGAGCCTTTAGAGGGCGCTATAGTTTAGATCTTTATATGACTTATGACAGGGTTGATGTTTAAATGGATCCAGTTTAAAGTTTCAGAGATCTGATGTGCAACCATGTGTAGCATTCTGCTACAAAGTTCTTAATAACATTCTGGGGAAAAGTCACATGACCTGTGAACCACCACTTTTAGATCAGTCAGATGCTACCAACACCACCAAGTCCAGATTATAGAACGATATCCTGGTCATGTTGAACCAGCTGTACGCTACAGCAATGCAGCAGAAGCAGCATCAGCTCCCTGTGAAAGAGTACTGCTCCACTTCATAGTGGTTTTAATATGAACTCAGAGGCTTAAGGCGGACCTGGTAAATTATTTTCCACTAACATATACTACTACAGTGGTGGATGCTCGCATTAAGCATTTCATTTTCAAATAACTATGTCAACGCATGTACGAGAAATTCCCGTGAGCCAGAAGTTCAGGCTTAAGCCTGATCTACACACTCAATTCAAGTAGTCTTTCTCCTACTCTTGCCTCTGAATGATGTCAGTGCTGTTTTTGAGGGGCAGTCACTCAGAAGAAGGTTGCCGTAAAGGACAGATGATGGCAGAACAGCTTGTTTTAGATGAAGACGAACTAAGGAGCTGTACAAGTACATCTGTATCAGATAAATATGGATTATTTTGAGCTATTAATCATATAAAGTAAAAAAAAAGAAGAAGAAGAAGATGTGGAACTGGAAAAAGGAATAAGTGAGATTTGCCTATAACTGACTTATGCCTATCTATATGTCCTCACATTTACTTGCCCTGTTTTATCAATAAAATGTGTGTTAAATGAACTCCAAGTGTGAAGGTGCCCTAAGAAAGCAAAGGCAGTATTAACGCATTAAGCATTACCTTGCACCAAGAATAGGTAAGTGTGTGTGTGTGTGTGTGTGCATGCACTTGCATACCTTTGGTATCCCAGTGGGGTCAAAGCGGAGAACCCGCTGGTTGCAGCACGGATATATTCCTGCACCGTGCCAGCCTCTCTCTGTACCCATGCCAGGGTACAGGACGCTGTCTGGGTGGTACTTGCACTGCGTCAGCTCTGCACATACAAACACCTACACACACACACACATACAAATGATTTTTAAAAGTATATCCTGCACGCACTCTTACTCTGTTCACTTTCTCTTTATTATTCATTTTGCTCATTTGTGCAACACACACACTATAACACTCCAACCTGCTGGCATCGGAAGCAGGTGAGGTAGTTGATGGTACCCCAGATTCTCCAGTAAACCAAGACCCAGGACTTGAGCTCCTCATACAGGCCTGTGATGTATTCGTGCACATCCCAACTCTTCTGTCTGCACACACACACACACACACACGCGCGATCACTCACACACTGTGATCAGGAACTCAGCCAATCAAGTAAAAGGTTAAAGTAAAAGGTTTAAAACAGCCATTAAAACATGCTGCTATACCTGCTGTGTGTATAGATGATCTCTCCACGAGCGTCAATATTGATTTTGCCCGGAACACAAGAAATTTTCCTCTCTGTGTCTTTGGTCAGCAGCTTAAGGCACAGACCACACCTGGGATGAAAAGCAGGGATGACAAAGAATATAAATTAAATTAGCAGAGAATATTCACATGCTCGCTACACATGTCAGAGCATAAAAAGAAACACAATGCAAAAATAAAAAGCTTATACTCACCTGTACAGAGTTGAGGCATTTCCCGGTGAATCTCTGTTCTGGTAGTTTGGGTCAAAGAGACGCTCAATTTTCTTTTGAAACAGTTTGCTTTGAGGGTGAAAGACAAGAAAGGACCAAACTTGAGCTGATATTGCATATATCTTAATAAAAGATTATAAAAGTATAAGCCACTGTTGCTTTAGTAAAATTATACCAGGTGCTTTTGTGACAGTAGCCTTTGTGCTTGTGCTTCAGTTATTTAATGCAACACATGCAATATTTCTTTTATTGGTGTTATATGGAGAAACTGTAACCTGACAAAACTTCAGCGTAGGAATCATGTAAAAAAGTCTGACACTTCTCAGATCTTTAGACTGAACTGGCTAAAAAGAGAAGTCACTGCATTGTTCTCTACATCGAATCTGCGGAGCTTAAAGAGACCATCTGTCTGCAGCTCAACTGCTGCAGCCGTCATAGTGTTACTGACAGAACTTTTAACTTCTCTGTGATCATTGAGAATTCGAGGAAATATATTATTACACTGGCAGATGCTCATACCAAAAGCTCAGGCTTCAGTCAGCGCTGAACGAGTTTAAGTTTTGGTTCGTGGTTATTTAATTAACATCTTTCTTTGCCTGTGGTCTTCATTTGTCTCAGCTATAGTTACTTTGTGATTCTTTTTTGGCACTTCTCCCTGTGCATCTTTTGTAGATTTATTCCCATTTTTTTCCTATTTTTCCTACCTGTGTCCCATTTCCCTACAAAGTCTCAGTGCATATATTTGTCTCCATTCCCTGTCTCCACGTTGTTCCTGGTGTTGCTTATCTGCATTTGAGTCCCCATTTTGAACTGAAACACAACTGCATTTAATGGCAGAAGAAGATGTTCTCTGCGGTTCAAACCTTCTGTTTGCTATGTGCAACAAATCAGAAGCAGTTAGCACAAATGGAGGGGGAAGAAGCTAAAATGGCTTGTTTTAGATTAAGACTAACTCTAACTGAGGGTCCACGCCGAGGCCCGGCGTTAAAAAAGGATTATTTTGAAATGCGAATGATGCAAAGCTGATTCACAGCTTTGTCCAAATATTTGTATTCACAGAGACCCAGAATACAAATACGGTGCCGAGAATAAGCAAAGCAGCTCGCCCCTCTTACCTTTTAAACTTGTCTTTTTTGTCCCTGATGTCGTCGGCCTCGTTGTGGCTGAAGAGTTCAGCGATCCGTGTGGCCAGGTTGCTGTTTATGCAGTTCATGTTGCAGGGAGTAGCCACAATGGCACTCATGTGCTTGTGGCAGTACTGGATGCACTCCTCCACCTGAGCCAGACGCATATACAGAGCACTCATCAAACAAAAATGGGAAATGTCCTTTCAACAATGCTCCGTCTAAACCATTTCAACACTTCTTTAGCACTTCTAGCTCTTCTTAAGAGTAGTGGTGAGAAAACACTGCTACCATAACTGCACGGGGGCAAAAGAACATCTGCACTTTCATGCAACACTAACTTAACAAAGCTCTGTGTGTAGGCCTCTTGTTTTTTTGTGGATTAGGAGCAATTACCCATTGTTACCTTTGAACTATCATTCTACACACTGCCTGCGCCTTACTGGGCAAATGTCAGACTTTTGCACCTTTGCTGTAACATTTTTTTTGGACATATCTAAGAAAATGTGCTCACAGCTGAAAAACAAAAGGCCCGATGCACATCACCACACCTTGCGTCACATGTCACAACACTTACTAACGTGTCCATCTTCAAGAACTCGGAGGAGATCAGGATTGAGATCACATTGCTGGGCTCTGTAACCGACAAATACCACATGACCAACCAAGCAAACCCCACGAACGACAAACAACACAGAACACGCAGCCAGTGACGCACCAAACACACACCACGTTTAGTGACCAATAAATCAAGCGCCACAGGTGGTGTAAATGACAGCTCAGGGATGTGTAATAATGTTGATTGTTTTCTGTTCTTGTTTCTTTTTACCAAGTCGGGGTTTGTCCTTGTTTCCCTCTCCTGCTGAGTTCCTCCTGACGTAGTTCATAAGCCAGTCAAAGATCTGCACGTCACAGTGGACTGAGATGTCAACTTCCTCCCACCTCTGGGGGTCCACAGATAAATATTCAGCAAAGTAACGCATCTCCTTGACCAGAAGATCTCTGGGACAAGTGAAGTCCTGCTTCAGGTTCTTGGTCTCATCGCACACATGGATGACCATGTTGGGACTGTAGGGAAAAGCCAAATTAATATTCAATCATATTCATCCACAGGGTGTGAGTGATTAACGCTGAACACATTTCCAACTTAAGATGGAGTCATGTTTATAGATTCGATTTTCAAAGGATGTGTGAGGAGTCTCTCTTAGCTCGGTTCACTGTGGTATGAAAAGATATCTCGCAGCGTACTCTCGTGGTTTCTGAGGTTTTTCATCCTCCTCTGCTGACACTCCTTTCTCTTTCTTCTCCACAGCAGCACTTCTTCCTGTGGACTTCAACTTGGACCCTGTACACAAAAATGTTGGAAAAAACAAAACAAAAGTAAAGTTGTCATGCAGCATGAGAACAAAAATCATACTACAGCTACTGCACCCCTCTAATTTATTAGATTCTTTCAATTATGTGTTTCATAGGGGCCTCGGAGCACTTCTGCAAACTAAATAGCTGTGCTGGAACTTACACCATCATGTAACCCATAAAAGAAATCTCTTATTCAAAAATGTTTATGTGTTTGTGTTTATGTTAGTTGAAGTTTTCAATTTAGAGGAAAAAAAGCGTTAAACTTAAAATATAACCTGTGATTAGAGTAGAATGCCATTTAAACTGCTTTATAGTAATTCCAATCGATTATACTGTAACACATAAAATCACATCCAGAATAAGTATCTGAATGATTTTTGTATTTTTGACTCTATACACCATCTGATTGGTTCTGTAACTCAAGCTAGCAGGTCTAATTAAAATGCAGACTTAAATTACAGCGGGTTTAACAGCAGGATCGCATTAATTGTTTAGAAATTGGAGCAAGTTTTATACATTTATACATTTTTGGTTACTTTTGAGAGACACTCAGAAGTAACTGGACAGTGTCGGATTATAATATTATTTTATGCCATGTTAGACCCCTAATTAAAGATTGTGAATTATTATGTAGTTTTAGTTTGCATTATGCTCCTGAATTAGAAGAAGGTGATAACTATTACATTTGGTAAACTGATTTGCATTACATTAGACTGTTGATTTATTGTGAATGAATGATATTGTTTTATGATGCATTATACTGCTGAGTTATAAGAAATACTGTTTGCAGAAAGTCATCGCCTTATTTGTCTGGTTAGAAGAGAACAGAGCATTCTGCCCCATTTCATCAGGAGCAGATAAACAGGGAGCCAAGGTCGTAGCTTAGGCGCTGTGTGAGAAAGAATGTGAATGTTTAGGCTTTTATGATTAGGAGGGGGCCACTAGAGGCTATAAGAGTTTGATCAAGGCTCCACCATTTTGAGATCTGATGCTGTCTGCTGTATGGTGTCCATCTCCCACGCGTGTGTTCATTAAATCATCGTTTGACTTGACCCGGCCGGACCAGTGTGGTTATTTTGGGTTTTCCTCTTGTATCCATCCCCAATATTTGAATCCGTAACAACAGCATTCCTCATTATTTGATGACAGTTCAAGAAAGATATATGATGATGTCTTTGGACTGTGGAAGGAAGCCAGCATAAAACAGGCAAATATATAAAGACCAAAAGTGGTCAAATTATATAAATAGCCTTCATAATTTCATATTTACTCAGCACTTTCTAGTAGTATGTAAAAACACAATAAATTATGGTATTATTATACTTATGTTTGCCTATTACGCTCATTTCTTGTGGTGCGTTTTTATTCTTTAATTTCACGGTGCAGCCCCCGAGTTTATCCACTGTCTGAAAGATTATTGGTTGCCTCTTGCAAACAGAAGGTTTGAACAGCAGGTGGGTGGGGCTTCTGTGCTCACAGCCAGAACTGTATGCCTGAGATGACCAAACTTAGTATATCCTCCCTCACTGACATCATGCAGAGCCAAAAGTGTAGGAAACTGTGTGAAACAGCATATTTCGAGCAGTCTGAAGCCTGAGCTTGTGGTTCCCAGGGTTTAAATGCACACATACAGCTCTTGCTCCCCATGTACAATGAACTGTGTACTGTCCACTGTGAAGTTTGAAAGACATGAGTAAAGCTATCGATAAAACCAGTTCCTGCTGATTAAACTTATTGAAGGTTTTATCTGTGGGTGAAAGTAACTGACCTGTAACTTTGCTGCTGCTGCTCTGGCCGCTTCCTCTCTCCACTATGTCCCGAGTGTCCAACAGTGTGGAGAGGAGGTCTGACGGGGAGCTGCTTCCTTCTATCAGGGCATTGCATTGGTTATCCACATGAGGAAACCCCCCCATGCTCTTCAGCTCCTCAAACCGACGGGCACACTGCAACACAATTGCATCAGAGCCACAGAATTATTTCTCATTAAAAATTCAGGCCTCTTGTTACTAAAGCATGGAACGAACTATGGGCGGGATGGGATGGATGGAGAGGCAGGATGGATGAAGGGGTTCTAGTTACCCAGTGATCCAGTTACCTCCTTAGGAGTAAAGCCTGGTACTAGCTTGGCCACATTGTCCCAGTTTATGGGCTGGGGCACACCCCACAGGGAGCCCAGCACCATGTCCAAAACCAGGACGTTGTTGTCGTAGGGAAAGTTGTTGTTATCCGAACAGAAGCGACTCATCTCTACACACACAGAGGGCAGAAAACAACAGGCAGCAAGTCAACAATAAATTCCTTCATCTGTTTGATCATCATAGCCAAATTACAGCTGAAATCACTGTGCAGTTAGCACCCATTTTAATTGCCTTTAAGCATTCTGCATACAAGAGTGGCGTGATTGGCATTTTTTTTGTAGCAGTATTCAGACGTGTTATTGCAGTTGGATAAAAGCTGTATTTAAGTCTACTAGTCCTTACACTAATTGCTCTGTACCGTCTGTCTAAGGGCAACAGGTCAAACAGGGAGTAACCAGGATGTGAGTTATCTTTTATGATGTTTTGGGCCTTTTTAAGACAGCGGGTGTTGTGTAGATCTTCCAAAACTGAATACTTTCAGGTTTTGGACTATTTGTGAGGTAAGTAGAGTGGACCAATAGCGTCTGAGCAACCGTTTTATAGCCCAGATAATAAATTGCTGGATAAAAGGACCAGTTGTGAAACTGTGCACCACTGCATAAAATAATAAATATGGCCAACCACTGAGACAAATATTGTTTGTTTATTTAGTATGGTTTGGTTGTTATACCTCAGAAACACATTTTCATTGAGGAAAAAAAATGAAGTCTATTGTAAAAGACTTTGCTTGGCTGAACTTGCCATTCACTACTATTCAAAGTTCCTGTGTTTTGTTTTTCTGTTATTAAATGCATCACAGGTTAGAGCATACTGGTGACTATGTATGAGCTGAAAGAGGAGACTGATCATTCATGTACTGTACATGATACGGGTAGATGCTGTACGTTTATGGGATGCAGTAGAGGCACAGATTAGGGTAGGCCGAGTGCCTCTGCCCTCCTGCTGAATCAACATCACATGCTTTCAGGTCACATTAAAATCCTCAGATTTCCTAGGACACACATCCAACAACAGAAATGACACTTACTGTTCTGGTCTGTGAGATAATCCTCACCGTCGTCTCGTACAATCTAATAAGCGGGTAAATGTTTCATCTCATTGTGCGTGTGGATGATGCTGATGCTGCGGTGTTCTCCTACCGGCTAATGCTAGCTAAGTTTGCGGGACAGGACAGATCTGCTGCCTTCAGGTACTCCCCGTAAATATCATACGAGGGTCACTAGTGATGTGGTCCGTCCTATTGCGTCATATACCTTCTGGTGGGATTTACACCGACGTATTTATCTCTCTCTCTCTCTCAACGCGTTTGAGCACGGTGGCTATGCGATGACATTTAAACCAAAGGCGAAAGTGAACTAGAACATCAAAAATGTGCCCTCAGGCTCAACTCTGCCTCAGTAATTCCGATAGCCATGGAACGTAGCATTAGCTTCTAGCTAGCATACAGTTAGCTGAGCAAGTGGCTATTTAAATTGACGTGTGTATGTCATTAAGCCGACAACACAGAAAATGCTATCGGCAGGTTACACTATCAAAATACTACATAAAAATCTACCCCCAGAACACTTTCGATTAACAAAATGCGTTTAATCGGTTTGTATCTGCAACGGTGACTCGTCACTGTTGGCGCAGTGCAGCAGGCGTCCTGTTGCTTGGAGACAGTGGTCGCAAATCAAGTGCTTCTGCCATAAAGTCAGACTTTAAAACAAATTCAATGAAATTATATTATACTAATATGTCATTTAAATTAGCATAAACTAAAACTAAACAGTTAGGTCCAAGTTTTGAAATTGAAAATCTTGACAAAATTTCTAACATCGTCACTTGATACCTTATAGCACAATGGACAAAAACGATTTTTAAATTATTTATTTTCATAATAATCCTATTAAATATTCCAAAAATTTCTGAATGGTAACTGTTGAAAATGTGCAAAATTCGCCCCTTTCTTATTCTGAATAGATCCAATTAACGTCACAGAAAACTATACAGAAACCCGAACATGTGAGAGTCAAAACAAAATGTGATCACATGATCAAACAAAACACCTTAACTGTGTTCTTACACTGTCCTTGTACACATAATGTGCCAGTGCGCCTAAAAACACATTTTAGAATACTCATTTGTTCATTCATGTAAAAGCTTTGAGTTTAAAAAAAAATTAAGCTCAGATTTTCAGACGCAGTGAGCCTTGTGTAAGGAAACAATTCTTGGCAAGTAATAAGAAGGTCCCTACTGCGTTAAAAAAAATCGAATCGAAAATTATTTTAACAGTTCCTGATGAGGTCTGTGGATTGCCCACCACCCCAAAATATGAACTAACAGCAGATTATTAGTTAAGCTACAGAGTTACACACTCAGCAAACCGCTGTTATGAATGAACATTTATGGACACAAAGATCATGGATCAGTCTTTTCAGGGATGTTAAGTGGTGTGTTGGAGGGCATGGTGGAGGTGGATGATCCCTGATTGAATGAAGCAGGTGTTTCCCTGTACGCTGACTCCAGAAGGTCCTCTGAGGAAGCCGAGGCAGAAGAAAAGGCTGAGGCAGAGGAGGGGTCCGGGGTAAAGCCTTGGGCTCCAGTTGTCTGCATTTGTGCAGCCAAGCTTGTTTGGGGTGCCTGCGTGTTTGCCCGCTGGGCCTGAGCGAGACTCTCCATATCTGCGGCCCGGCGGCCTCTCCTCTAGCCGAGGATCTTGACGTAGTTGGCTGGGACGAGCCCTGTGGTCTCACCGTCCACACTGGCCAGGAGCCAACCACGCACACGGGGCTGAAGCTCTACACATGAGGGAGAGGAAAACACTGTGATAGTTGTAAACATGGTGCACGCTCACACAAAAGAAGAGCCCTCATCTGTTATTCCCAAGATAAGGAAAACAAAAATAGAAGGTTTTTGGTCAAAGCACTCAGAATCAAATGTCCCGCAGCCAGTAAAAAGCTCCTCACCTTTAGGAGCGAGGTTGAGCATCTCTCCAGCTTGCATAGAAAGCTCCTCCTGAGAAGCAGCTGTAAAATCATATTCTGCTCTGGCCACCACGTGGTCGTCCTCCCCACTTGCCCAGTTAGTGTCTAAATCAAGCAAGGAAACTGAATTAAAGACATTCATAATTTTAACTTGTTTTAATTAAAAGCAAGTCCACTTGCTTTGTACTGTCAGTTGTAAAGTGACTAATGGCATACGGAGCTATGATACCCAATTTATTTGCCACAGAGTTACAGAAAGGCACATGATGTCATACAAGCAGACTCATCTTTACATGTGTACTGCAAACAACAAAACAAAATGTATCTTTATGAATATGTGAGTGCTTGCTGTTCCATCTGCAAGCCTTACCTTTGATTTCAGAGTCAGCAGAGGAGCTCAGCTTCCAGATAAGGTAGGGTACACCCAAGACTAGAGCGAAAAACATTAAGATGGGCCAGGATTTAACTGCTTGGTCCTCCATCTCTCTGGATGATCTCGTACCAGTGGCCTCACTGGGGTTGGGCCACAGGGCTTCGACCTCAGGGTCTAGCCTCCTCCCGAGCAGCTTCTGCACCAAGCGGTACAAGTAGTGCAATGTGGTTGACTACTTCCAGTACGGCACGGAAACCGTTATGTAGCGCAGAAAAGGTGGCGTCCATCATCATGCTTATTGAAGCAAACGCATGGACGATGCTCTCGATGGACTCAAAGGCACCGCGGCTACTTTCTTCTGCCTGCTGCACAAACCTGCTGGGGGGGACGTCTTCAAGGTGAGGTGTGTGTCTGTATCCTCCCAGGCTGTAGCCACCACCATAGCTGTAGCTGTAAGGACTGTAGCCACCATAGATGGAGCTCCCATAGGGGCTGTAAGATTGGGAGAAGGAGCTGTAGGATGGACGGTAGGACTGCTGGACCTGAAATAACATTATGCGATCATTAGTCAGAGCACATGGTAACATGAAGCCATCACGTGATTAAAACCAGTCAGTGATGAAAATAGGATGACTTTGGGATTTTCAGCTCTCACACTGCCAGCATCAAAAGCTACTTCTGATAAGCTGCCAGTTCAGCCCAGTATGTAACAGCCATGTATGTAAAGTTTCAGCATCTTGTGTTCTAAGCTTTTAACCTGTCAGTCAAACCTGTTTTGAAGACGAATAGGTGTGCCACTTTTTTCTGTCCAGCGATACATATTAAAAACTTAACGTCTGAATTGCTCCTCCTATTTCTAAGTTCTAACAATATCTCTTCTTAAGATCTTTATTAAGACCAGAGTAAACTAAATGGATGAATGGACACTAGAAACAATGCTCAGAGAGTAAAGTATCTCTTATTTTATGATGAGCCTCATCTATTTGAACGACGCAGTGTCTGTTTTGTAAATCATCAGCCTTTTACATCTGAGAGGAAACAGTCAGCTTGAGGCTCCAGAAAGAGTCATCCCTACAGCTGCAACCCCCAATACCAGTATACCTGGGACTTCTGATCCTCTCAGAAGTACTACCTGATACAGCTAGTTTTGGGTACTATGATCACCGAGCTTTTAAAAAATCTATTAGAGGATAATAAAGTGTTTTCACCAACTTGGCCAAAAAGAAAAACATATTTTAGCATATAAATTAGCACTCTCTTCTAAACAAGTCCTTCAGCATGCTGATGTTAAAAAATATAATAAAAGGCATCTATCAAATTGCTAAAAGTACTAATTACACTGTATTTTAATTGTTTCTAGTACTTTAATTCTAGCAGTGTTTTTGTTTACGCTCATAAAAGACAAAATATGTAAAACAATTAATAATGAACGATGTTTAAACACTTTACGAAAGAGAAAAAATATCCAGCTGTAACTATAGCATGCATCAGCTCAGTAGTTGAGATCACAGCTCACTGCGAGGAAAGTCTTTATGCTGGTACACAAATGAGCCTCGAAACTGCAACTAAACTGTCACTGCAAGGAAGAGCTGTGGTGGTAATAAGGACAATGTCAAGCACAATGAAACCTCTGCACGAGCATTTTCCTGACAGGAACAGATCCATTATTACTATTATTATAAGATTATTTCATGTATCACAGATTATCATCACATATTATTGTTACTTCCTACATCCACCTATGAAAGTACTAAAGAAGAAGCTGAAGGCTCCAAGATAAGCCTCTTTGTCTACAGAAAGGATGTAGCCCTGAATTTATGAGACAGGTAAAGATACCAAAATACAAAAAAAGATTTTTAAAAAAAGCTACATGAAAATGTAAATGTAACACATGTATAAAATATATAGAATTAAAAAAACATAAGAATACAATAAAAAAAGTTAATAAACATAAAGATCTATAAAAAAAAAATGTACAAAAAACAAAATATGTACTGAACTCCTGCTTTAAACATGTTTCTCAATGAAGGTAAATCAGATGTTGTCCTGACTGTGTGACTAAATTTTGTGCTGAAAGCATCAAAATCAGATTTTACTTCATACACCATTTTCAGGGTGACAAGTTGTAAGCACTATCAATCTCCATCTTCAAGCTTTTCCAGCACAATACCAAAAAAGGATGCATATTTCACTTCGCATCACCTCAGTAAGATCATGAGAAAGGCCAAATTAATAAGTCTTCTCATCAGATATTTATGCTTCTTTCTTATGTGACACAAAAGAATAGGAGACAGATGTTTGCTTGTCTTTTTTCATTCATTCAAAACTAACTGTAAGATGCTTAACTACATTGCAGTCTGTGTTATTGCTGAAGTCCTAAATTAATCACCTTTAAAGTGTTTGCTAATAACATCATGTACAGTAAGACAGGCACAGAGAACAGCACTGACTGGGAGACCCAGATAGCAAGGAGACATTGAACAGATGTTGATTTTCCATCTGAACCATCAGAATCGTCAGGATTGAAATGTCAACACAAAACCAATGTTGAAACAACATTGAAATACTGATGAAACCTGACACTAACATTGAAATAACATTGATTCACTGTTGTTCTGTCATCGTTGATTGTTGATCTATTTATAGTTGACAAGGTGACAACAATCACGTTGAAACCACCAGCAATGTTCCCTCTAAGCTGTGTGTGCCAGCAGTCCGCTGAGAGTAAATCTAATGTCCCGCTCTACTGTACAAGACAATGGTTACCTGGAGGGATGTACCAATGTGATAGGGGTGCTATGGCTTTGAACAGATGACATACTCGGTTCAATTCAACATATAAGACTTGAAGAATGCACAAGCATCTTTCAAAAACCTATTTAATCAATCATCTGTGATATTTTTATATACAATTATAATGTATTGTTCATCTCCCTTAAATAAACAGGCAGCCTTAAGGTATGAAATATTCATTTGTCTACTGTCTCAGTGGCTGATAGTGTCCCACAGGCCTTAATGTGAGTTTGAAGCAATTATGTTTAAGTTGTTTAATGATAAACAGATTTTGAATGAAAGCGAGGGAACTTCGGTAGCACAAAAAAGTGTATATTCTTTGTGTCCATATAGATCAGCCATATTACCATTATTTCCCCCTAAGGTTGCCAAAAGCACCAAGTTAAAACTTGAAAAAAACTGCAGCAATACACAAAAATATAATCAATATTCTATTTATTCGGTGACTACGCCGCTTTTCCTTCAATCAGAAAGCTTGAGTTGGCTAGTTAAGCATCGGGCTAACGTTTAAAGCTTTCACTTTGGGGAAGTAACTCGCAATACTGCTACTGCTGTGTAATCTTGGTTAAATTCACAACATATTCCATAAATTACCCTGCAATAACTAACTGTTATAATAGCGGCACCGTATTGCATCACACTGAGTACATTTCAATCATTTATCCCACGAGTTTGCTAGCTAGCAAAATAATAAAAACAATTTGAAAAATTAGCATGTGTAACGTACACATTCCAGAAAATTATTTACTAGGACTTACGCAAACTCCCCCATTGTGAAAACGTACAAATCCTTCTTGCAGACTCCTTTTATTTTTCGTTTTCCAGAAAACACTCATTAAAACGGCAACCTCCGGACACGTTAGTGCACTCACCCCCGACTGTTCGGGGAGGGAGGGGGTCACACATTGAAGAGACAACGTGCAGAGCTACAAGGCAGCCCAGGCAGAGAAATGTTGGTTTTAGACTTCTGTATCTGATAACAAAACTATTCAAAATCAGATAGTTATTTATGGTGAATGAAATACGGTTACAGTTTCACGAAGTTTTAAGCACCAAATCCGAAATCCACGCACTACAATATTAAAATCAAAGATTCTTTATTACTTTATACAGAAAAGCTGGATATGGTACGCAGAAAAAAACGACAAAAAAAACACCAAAAAATAACCCAAATACAAATAAACGAACAAAAAGTTTTGTAACTGTCAGTTTCCTTTTAAAATTCAACAAAATTGAACAACGTTACACAAACAACTACGTGTGCGCATGCGCAACGCTTTGATTCCTTGTGACGCGGTAACTTTGCTTTGATCCTTTCTGACGTGGCAACTTTGCTTTGATCCCAAAACCCTTAAGTAGGAGCGTTCACCTATTATACTTTATGGCTTAACGGACATTGACCTGACAGCAACGAAAACCCTTTCGAGAAGTTTTGAGAGCATTTTATGACAGAAACCAAAACAAGTTCAGTTTTGTTTCTCACCAATTCACAAAACAAGCAGACACGTTACACCATGTCAGCCAACACATCCTTTGGCTCAGATGAGCTTGAAATAAGTCGTGGATACCAAAAATTCAACTGCAGTTTCCAAAACTCAGTTGAATTTCCACAAAAAGAACACGTCAACACCTCAGCAAACCCATCTTCCTCTGAAATATCATCTTCCTCTGAAGATGATTCTGAAATATCATCTTCCTCTGAAGATCATCTTGAAATACCTGAAGGGACCGTTTTGGGAGATCACCACGTGGTAGAGGCTTTCCTTGGGGAAGGAGGCTTTGGTGTTGTGACCAAATGTCGCAATACAAAAAACAACCAAACTGTGGCTATTAAAGTCAACAAGAGAGACGCTGAAAATCTGCAACAGGCAAAACTGGAAATCTTCATCCTGGAGCAGCTGCGACGCTTGGATCCAGACAGGTGCAACATTGTTGAATGGAACGGCTATTTCCTCGATGGGGAGCGTATTTGCTTAAATTTTGAACTCCTCGACCAAAGCCTGTGGGACTATATAGGGGACCAGGGTCTCCCAATAAGAGAACTCAGTCCAATTTTGCATCAGCTCGCAAATGCTCTGTTCCACCTGGGTTCTGTGGGAATAGTGCATAGTGACCTCAAATCTGGAAACATAATGGTTGTGAATCGCCACGAGTCTCCCGTCAAAGTCAAACTTATAGACTTTGGCCTCGCACGTCCCGCTTCTGCACTGATTCCTGGTGACTGTGTGGGGACGGTTGGTTATTGTGCACCCGAGGTTATGCTTGGCATTCCATGTGATGAAGCAATTGACATGTGGGCTCTGGGGCTGGTAGCTGTGGAGCTTGCTACAGGGGTGCCTCTCTATCCTGGGGAAGATGATTATGATGTTTTGAGATTCATAACTGAAACCCAGGGTCAGCTACCAGATCATCTTCTAGAGTCTGGCGAGTACACTGATCTTTATTTCATCAAAGATAACTACAACGAACAGCGCTGGACATTTAAGACCAAAGAACTATTTCAATACGAGACAGATTATCAATCCAAGGAAACTCGATATATAAAACTCAAGTGTCTCGATGACCTCGAAAAACTAATGAAGGTTAGGCGAGGACCTGAAAATGGCCAACAATTACTTGTCAGGCTAATCAAACAGATGTTGGCCTTGGAAGCAAATCAGCGCATAACACCTTCGGAGGTTCTGAAGCATCCCTTTTTCAACACTGGCCTCTCAGGGAGACCATCCTGCACTGACATGAATAGCACAGGGGGAGAAAACCTTGTGCTCTCTCAGCAGCCTTCAAGCTGGGAAAGTCATGGATCGCAAAAATTCAACTGCAGTTTCCAAAACTCAGTTGAATTTCCACAAAAAGAACACGTCAACACCTCAGCAAACCCATCTTCCTCCGAAATATCATCTTCCTCTGACGATGATTCTGAAATATCATCTTCCTCTGAAGATGATCTTGAAATAATTGAAGGAACCATTTTGGGAGATCACCACGTGGTAGAGGCTTTCCTTGGGGAAGGAGGCTTTGGTGTTGTGACCAAATGTCGCAATACAAAAAACAACCAAACTGTGGCTATTAAAGTCAACAAGAGAGACGCTGAAAATCTGCAACAGGCAAAACTGGAAATCTTCATCCTGGAGCAGCTGCGACGCTTGGATCCAGACAGGTGCAACATTGTTGAATGGAACGGCTATTTCCTCGATGGGGAGCGTATTTGCTTAAATTTTGAACTCCTCGACCAAAGCCTGTGGGACTACATAGGGGACCAGGGTCTCCCAATAAGAGAACTCAGTCCAATTTTGCATCAGCTCGCAAATGCTCTGTTCCACCTGGGTTCTGTGGGAATAGTGCATAGTGACCTCAAATCTGAAAACATAATGGTTGTGAATCGCCACGAGTCTCCCGTCAAAGTCAAACTTATAGACTTTGGCCTCGCACGTCCCGCTTCTGCACTGATTCCTGGTGACTGTGTGGGGACGGTTGGTTATTGTGCACCCGAGGTTATGCTTGGCATTCCATGTGATGAAGCAATTGACATGTGGGCTCTGGGGCTGGTAGCTGTGGAGCTTGCTACAGGGGTGCCTCTCTATCCTGGGGAAGACGATTATGATGTTTTGAGATTCATAACTGAAACCCAGGGTCAGCTACCAGATCATCTTCTAGAGTCTGGCGAGTACACTGATCTCTATTTCATCAAAGATAACTACAACGAACAGCGCTGGACATTTAAGACCAAAGAACTATTTCAATACGAGACAGATTATCAATCCAAGGAAACTCGATATATAAAACTTAAGTGTCTCGATGACCTCGAAAAACTAATGAAGGTTAGGCGAGGACCTGAAAATGGCCAACAATTACTTGTCAGGCTAATCAAACAGATGTTGGCCTTGGAAGCAAATCAGCGCATAACACCTTCGGAGGTTCTGAAGCATCCCTTTTTCAACACTGGCCTCTCTAGGAGACCATCCTGCACCGACATGAATAGCACAGGGTTATAAAAACCTTGTGCTTTCTCAGCAATCATCTGATTGTCTGGGTGTCCAAAACTCTAGGGAAGCTAGCAATTCTTGTGAACAAAAGCCCAAAGTAATAACAACAACAAAAACAACCAATGCTATGGTCTTAAACTTGGGCACAATTGGGCTTAAAATCCATTCACTAATCACTCAATATTCAAAGTGGAGCAGCAGTCAACTTACCATCACATCAGTCCTTCAATCAGACCTACAACAACTGTCTTCCTTCTCTCACCCCAACCGGTCGCAGCAGATGGCCGCCCCTCCCTGAGCCTGGTTCTGCTGGAGGTTTCTTCCTTTTAAAAGGGAGTTTTTCCTCCCCACTGTCGCCAAAGTGCTTGCTCATAGGGGGTCATATGATTGTTGGGTTCTCTGTATGTATTATTGTAGGGTCTACCATACAATAATACATACAGCCTTGAAGTGACTGATGGTGTTATTTGCTGCTATATGAATTCAATAAAATTGAATTGAATTGAATTCAAGATGAATTTGGAACTAATTGGAAATAAACTGGATATTAATTAATTAATTTGAGCATCAAATAATTGTTGTTTGTACTTCTTTATAAATATAGTGCTACTCTTCTACTGTTTAAATTGCTACTGTTCAAAACTGACTCGTTTATTCATTCACTCGAGCATAAAAACACACACAGACACACACACACACATATACTGTACAGTACCAGTCAGTGCTTACATACTAGGTCTTTGCCCTACTTTTTCATGCTCACTGGTACAAATGCCTGTTACTAGAGCTAAATGGTCTCAATGTACTCTCACAGTTATTGAACTGTACAAATGCATACAAAATAACGCTCACGTAAACATAACTGTGCACTAGTTTGCCCTTATTGCTGCAGTTTGTTTCAAATCACTTTGAAAAAAGCTCAGCTTCTGTCAGTCTCTCTTTCTTACACACACACACACACACACACACACACACACACACACACACACACACACAGACTTTTTAAGCACTTTCATGGCTGCCCTTCAGCTGTATGAAATAGAGAATGAGATCCTGCTGATGCAAAAAACAAGAATAAATTCTCCACCCTGCTTCTTAGAGAGTTCCTCTTCATCCCCAACCTCGTCTTCAGTGACCTCTGACCCTGTGGTGTACTCCTCATCCTCTGACAGAAGAGACTGCTGTCTCTGAAAGGGCAAAGGTCAAGGCTTTTAGACACACACTTCTTTCTCGTCTAAAGCAACATTTGCAGGTTCCTCATTTGTAATTTTGAATCATTTTAAAAAAGTAAGCAGATATCATGAAAAAAGAGTGTCCTACCAGCTGAAGACTCCAGTTTTTCAAAAGGGAAAACTGGTTAAAGACACAAAGTAGACACAGTAAGAACACAGAAAGGCTGAGGGCAGACAGACAGAAGTACACAGAGAAATGGGAAGTGTGTGACTTACGGTGCTGCCATCTCCTCTCAGAGATCTGAGGACTGTTGGCTCCAAGAGAACGTCACAGTCCTGAACTTTTTCTGCACTGGACTGGCTCTCCTCAGCACTGACACACACACAGGAACATTTGCAATTAGTGTATCGATAACACACACAATCAAAAAGAACATTGTGAAAGAATCCTCACACACTCACCCCTCTGCCGGTGGAGAGTTTGACACACACACAGCGTCTCTGTGCAGCAGCAGGTCATTGAGGACTCGGGTCTGGGCTGAAGTCTCCTCGTCACAGTTCTCCTCATCGGGCACATTCACTATGTGATCCCGCGTCTTACAGCCCTGCACACACACACAAACACGAGCAAACTGGATCAGGATTTCTTCTGCAGGGTAAATTTGGGTGTTTGTCAATTTTACCCACCAATGAGAAAGATGTCAAACAAACTCTGCTGCAGCCAGAATAAGACTGCTTGCACAGTGTTTAATGAACATGCACCACGTCACAGGTGCACGCAAATGAGACGAAAACTGTCTTTAGCCTGTAACCACAAAACTGTGGGGGCCAACATTGGAAACCTGAGGGATGAGGCCTTGGAAGTGTTTGCTGAGCTAATATCACATCTGTACACAGACTGAGTCTGCTTAATTTCTGTTCCATATTTAATCCTTACTCTCAGGTTATTCTCCAGATTTTGCATTAAAATTGGCTTGAAGTCCCAAGATTTCACTGATTCTTCCAATCACAACATGTTTTCATTGCAATGTAAATTCTCAGCTGAGGGAATATGTTTTAAGTGTGCAGCTTGTTATTCTGTACCTTACTAAAACAGCTGAATGAAGCGTAAAGTGTGTAGTATTGTTATGGGAATGCATTTTTGGTAATTTGGTAAATTGTAGAAATATTTTTATACTGTATACTGTATACTGTAGACTCTTTCTACATCTACTAGCACACAGGACACACACCAAGCATATCTGTTCAATCAATCGGACTAATTTCACTTTGATCTACCGACAAAATGAAGCAATTTCCGCATTTTATTTATTAGGCTTTGGGGCAGTAACCTTTGAGCCTTTAGAGGGCGCTATAGTTTAGATCTTTATATGACTTATGACAGGGTTGATGTTTAAATGGATCCAGTTTAAAGTTTCAGAGATCTGATGTGCAACCATGTGTAGCATTCTGCTACAAAGTTCTTAATAACATTCTGGGGAAAAGTCACATGACCTGTGAACCACCACTTTTAGATCAGTCAGATGCTACCAACACCACCAAGTCCAGATTATAGAACGATATCCTGGTCATGTTGAACCAGCTGTACGCTACAGCAATGCAGCAGAAGCAGCATCAGCTCCCTGTGAAAGAGTACTGCTCCACTTCATAGTGGTTTTAATATGAACTCAGAGGCTTAAGGCGGACCTGGTAAATTATTTTCCACTAACATATACTACTACAGTGGTGGATGCTCGCATTAAGCATTTCATTTTCAAATAACTATGTCAACGCATGTACGAGAAATTCCCGTGAGCCAGAAGTTCAGGCTTAAGCCTGATCTACACACTCAATTCAAGTAGTCTTTCTCCTACTCTTGCCTCTGAATGATGTCAGTGCTGTTTTTGAGGGGCAGTCACTCAGAAGAAGGTTGCCGTAAAGGACAGATGATGGCAGAACAGCTTGTTTTAGATGAAGATGAACTAAGGAGCTGTACAAGTATATCGGTATCTGATAAATATGGATTATTTTGAGCTATTAATCATATAAAGTAAAAAAAAAAAGAAGAAGAAGAAGAAGATGTGGAACTGGAAAAAGGAATAAGTGAGATTTGCCTATAACTGACTTATGCCTATCTATATGTCCTCACATTTACTTGCCCTGTTTTATCAATAAAATGTGTGTTAAATGAACTCCAAGTGTGAAGGTGCCCTAAGAAAGCAAAGGCAGTATTAACGCATTAAGCATTACCTTGCACCAAGAATAGGTAAGTGTGTGTGTGTGTGTGTGTGCATGCATGCATACCTTTGGTATCCCAGTGGGGTCAAAGCGGAGAACCCGCTGGTTGCAGCACGGATATATTCCTGCACCGTGCCAGCCTCTCTCTGCACCCATGCCAGGGTACAGGACGCTGTCTGGGTGGTACTTGCACTGCGTCAGCTCTGCACATACAAACACCTGCACACACACACACATACAAATGATTTTTAAAAGTATATCCTGCACGCACTCTTACTCTGTTCACTTTCTCTTTATTATTCATTTTGCTCATTTGTGCAACACACACACTATAACACTCCAACCTGCTGGCATCGGAAGCAGGTGAGGTAGTTGATGGTACCCCAGATTCTCCAGTAAACCAAGACCCAGGACTTGAGCTCCTCATACAGGCCTGTGATGTATTCGTGCACATCCCAACTCTTCTGTCTGCACATACACACACGCGCGATCACTCACACACTGTGATCAGGAACTCAGCCAATCAAGTAAAAGGTTAAAGTAAAAGGTTTAAAACAGCCATTAAAACATGCTGCTATACCTGCTGTGTGTATAGATGATCTCTCCACGAGCGTCAATATTGATTTTGCCCGGAACACAAGAAATTTTCCTCTCTGTGTCTTTGGTCAGCAGCTTAAGGCACAGACCACACCTGGGATGAAAAGCAGGGATGACAAAGAATATAAATTAAATTAGCAGAGAATATTCACATGCTCGCTACACATGTCAGAGCATAAAAAGAAACACAATGCAAAAATAAAAAGCTTATACTCACCTGTACAGAGTTGAGGCATTTCCCGGTGAATCTCTGTTCTGGTAGTTTGGGTCAAAGAGACGCTCAATTTTCTTTTGAAACAGTTTGCTTTGAGGGTGAAAGACAAGAAAGGACCAAACTTGAGCTGATATTGCATATATCTTAATAAAAGATTATAAAAGTATAAGCCACTGTTGCTTTAGTAAAATTATACCAGGTGCTTTTGTGACAGTAGCCTTTGTGCTTGTGCTTCAGTTATTTAATGCAACACATGCAATATTTCTTTTATTGGTGTTATATGGAGAAACTGTAACCTGACAAAACTTCAGCGTAGGAATCATGTAAAAAAGTCTGACACTTCTTAGATCTTTAGACTGAACTGGCTAAAAAGAGAAGTCACTGCATTGTTCTCTACATCGAATCTGCGGAGCTTAAAGAGACCATCTGTCTGCAGCTGAACTGCTGCAGCCGTCATAGTGTTACTGACAGAACGTTTAACTTCTCTGTGATCATTGAGAATTCGAGGAAATATATTATTACACTGGCAGATGCTCATACCAAAAGCTCAGGCTTCAGTCAGCGCTGAACGAGTTTAAGTTTTGGTTCGTGGTTATTTAATTAACATCTTTCTTTGCCTGTGGTCTTCATTTGTCTCAGCTATAGTTACTTTGTGATTCTTTTTTGGCACTTCTCCCTGTGCATCTTTTGTAGATTTATTCCCATTTTTTTCCTATTTTTTCCTGTCCCACCTGTTCCTTAGTGATGCGACGTTCTGTATCGAGGCTTCGAAGCTTGTGTCGAGTAATGGAGGGGGCGTTTCCGCGATGCGCGTATCGAGGCTTGCTTTATTTATGGGAGGAGCTTAAAATAATGACGTCCGAAGCCTCGCTGCCCGGCTGTACCACGTGACTGGTTCATGAAGCGGTTCGAACTTTGCCGCGAGCTATGACAGCGATATAAACCCCTCAGACTTCATTCAAAATGTGGGTGTTTGATGGAGAGTTGCGGTTAGTGAGAGTTTGGAGACAGTTTGGAGGTTTATGAGAGTGAGGAGAGAAACTCAGGAGAGAATGGAGCCAGCTAAGAAGAGGAGGATGTCCTCTTAAAGGGAACATTGTGATTTTATTCCTCCCAACAAGGTATGTAAATTTCTACAGAAGATGTATTTTCATAATACTGATGGTGCAATACAATTCATGTTAAGCGGCTTTACTTTTGTACAAGGTGAAGTGTTTGCTATGTGCCAGGGAGCTGGGATATAACGACAACACCTCATCCATGCTGAGGCACTACAGAGCTTTGCATGAGAATAAGGGGAACACCGATTGTGGAGCAAGACCAGGTGAGCCATCAAATGCCATGATAATATAGCATGCAGTAATGTTACTAAATGATATAACAATATTATACAGCTGTAATAAGTTACGTGTGTGATATTTATATTTGTGCTTTGTTCTCCTGAGGAAAGACAACAAAAACAATCTCAAAGAGTTGAAAACCTGGTTAGCATGGTGATTGAGGACTCCCAGCAATTTAGCATTGTGGAGGACAAAGGATTTAAAAGATTTGTTAAATCATTAAATCCTAGCTATGTTCTCCCCACTAAAAAGGTCATGAAAGCAGTGAAAATACAGTTTTTACAGAATAAAATGTGGGCAAGAATGAGGCTCAAAGCCTCAGTGTGTAGCTGTCCATACCTCAACCTCACCTCACAGTAAATGATCATTTACATTTTAAGCATTTCCAAATGATCATTTTCCAAACTGCCAGTATAAATATACACAGTATAGTGCCATCACTACAATATACATGTTTTACACACTCCTTTTGTTGTTGACATTTACAGGCTGTCCAGTAGATGTCCTACTAGAGCAAATGAAGCTTCAAGAAGCTTTGCGCTGGGGTGAACCAATTGGACGACAAGCTTCAGTGCTTCATGAAGCTTCATCTGCCCATCACAACTGCATTTAATGGCAGAAGAAGATGTTCTCTGCGGTTCAAACCTTCTGTTTGCTATGTGCAACAAATCAGAAGCAGTTAGCACAAATGGAGGGGGAAGAAGCTAAAATGGCTTGTTTTAGATTAAGACTAACTCTAACTGAGGGTCCACGCCGAAGCCCGGCGTTAAAAAAGGATTATTTTGAAATGCGAATGATGCAAAGCTGATTCACAGCTTTGTCCAAATATTTGTATTCACAGAGACCCAGAATACAAATACGGTGCCGAGAATAAGCAAAGCAGCTCGCCCCTCTTACCTTTTAAACTTGTCTTTTTTGTCCCTGATGTCGTCGGCCTCGTTGTGGCTGAAGAGTTCAGCGATCCGTGTGGCCAGGTTGCTGTTTATGCAGTTCATGTTGCAGGGAGTAGCCACAATGGCACTCATGTGCTTGTGGCAGTACTGGATGCACTCCTCCACCTGAGCCAGACGCATATACAGAGCACTCATCAAACAAAAATGGGAAATGTCCTTTCAACAATGCTCCGTCTAAACCATTTCAACACTTCTTTAGCACTTCTAGCTCTTCTTAAGAGTAGTGGTGAGAAAACACTGCTACCATAACTGCACGGGGGCAAAAGAACATCTGCACTTTCATGCAACACTAACTTAACAAAGCTCTGTGTGTAGGCCTCTTGTTTTTTTGTGGATTAGGAGCAATTACCCATTGTTACCTTTGAACTATCATTCTACACACTGCCTGCGCCTTACTGGGCAAATGTCAGACTTTTGCACCTTTGCTGTAACATTTTTTTTGGACATATCTAAGAAAATGTGCTCACAGCTGAAAAACAAAAGGCCCGATGCACATCACCACACCTTGCGTCACATGTCACAACACTTACTAACGTGTCCATCTTCAAGAACTCGGAGGAGATCAGGATTGAGATCACATTGCTGGGCTCTGTAACCGACAAATACCACATGACCAACCAAGCAAACCCCACCAACGACAAACAACACAGAACACGCAGCCAGTGACGCACCAAACACACACCACGTTTAGTGACCAATAAATCAAGCGCCACAGGTGGTGTAAATGACAGCTCAGGGATGTGTAATAATGTTGATTGTTTTCTGTTCTTGTTTCTTTTTACCAAGTCGGGGTTTGTCCTTGTTTCCCTCTCCTGCTGAGTTCCTCCTGACGTAGTTCATAAGCCAGTCAAAGATCTGCACGTCACAGTGGACTGAGATGTCAACTTCCTCCCACCTCTGGGGGTCCACAGATAAATATTCAGCAAAGTAACGCATCTCCTTGACCAGAAGATCTCTGGGACAAGTGAAGTCCTGCTTCAGGTTCTTGGTCTCATCGCACACATGGATGACCATGTTGGGACTGTAGGGAAAAGCCAAATTAATATTCAATCATATTCATCCACAGGGTGTGAGTGATTAACGCTGAACACATTTCCAACTTAAGATGGAGTCATGTTTATAGATTCGATTTTCAAAGGATGTGTGAAGAGTCTCTCTTAGCTCGGTTCACTGTGGTATGAAAAGATATCTCGCAGCGTACTCTCGTGGTTTCTGAGGTTTTTCATCCTCCTCTGCTGACACTCCTTTCTCTTTCTTCTCCACAGCAGCACTTCTTCCTGTGGACTTCAACTTGGACCCTGTACACAAAAACGTTGGAAAAAACAAAAGTAAAGTTGTCATGCAGCATGAGAACAAAAATCATACTACAGCTACTGCACCCCTCTAATTTATTAGATTCTTTCAACTATGTGTTTCATAGGGGCCTCGGAGCACTTCCGCAAACTAAATAGCTGTGCTGGAACTTACACCATCATGTAACCCATAAAAGAAATCTCTTATTCAAAAAATGTTTATGTGTTTGTGTTTATGTTAGTTGAAGTTTTCAATTTAGAGAAAAAAGGCGTTAAACTTTAAATATAACCTGTGATTAGAGTAGAATGCCATTTAAACTGCTTTATATTAATTCCAATCGATTATACTGTAACACATAAAATCACATCCAGAATAAGTATCTGGATGATTTTTGTATTTTTGACTCTATACACCATCTGATTGGTTCTGTAACTCAAGCTAGCAGGTCTAATTAAAATGCAGACTTAAATTACAGTGGGTTTAACAACAGGATCGCATTAATCGTTTAGGAATTGGAGCAAGTTTTATACATTTATACATTTTTGGTTACTTTTAAGAGACACTCAGAAGTAACTGGACAGCATTTCTCATTATTTGATGACAGTTCAAGAAAGATATATGATGATGTCTTTGGACTGTGGAAGGAAGCCAGCATAAAACAGGCAAATATATAAAGACCAAAAGTGGTCAAATTATATAAATAGCCTTCATAATTTCATATTTACTCAGCACTTTCTAGTAGTATGTAAAAACACAATAAATTATGTTATTATTATACTTATGTTTGCCTATTACGCTCATTTCTTGTGGTGCGTTTTTATTCTTTAATTTCACGGTGAAGCCCCCGAGTTTATCCACTGTCTGAAAGATTATTGGTTGCCTCTTGCAAACAGAAGGTTTGAACAGCAGGTGGGTGGGGCTTCTGTGCTCACAGCCAGAACTGTGTGCCTGAGATGACCAAACTTAGTATATCCTCCCTCACTGACATCATGCAGAACCAAAAGTGTAGGAAACTGTGTGAAACAGCATATTTCGAGCAGTCTGAAGCCTGAGCTTGTGGTTCCCAGGGTTTAAATGCACACATACAGCTCTTGCTCCCCATGTACAATGAACTGTGTACTGTCCACTGTGAAGTCTGAAAGACATGAGTAAAGCTATCGATAAAACCAGTTCCTGCTGATTAAACTTATTGAAGGTTTTATCTGTGGGTGAAAGTAACTGACCTGTAACTTTGCTGCTGCTGCTCTGGCCGCTTCCTCTCTCCACTATGTCCCGAGTGTCCAACAGTGTGGAGAGGAGGTCTGACGGGGAGCTGCTTCCTTCTATCAGGGCATTGCATTGGTTATCCACATGAGGAAACCCCCCCATGCTCTTCAGCTCCTCAAACCGACGGGCACACTGCAACACAATTGCATCAGAGCCACAGAATTATTTCTCATTAAAAATTCAGGCCTCTTGTTACTAAAGCATGGAACGAACTATGGGCGGGATGGGATGGATGGAGAGGCAGGATGGATGAAGGGGTTCTAGTTACCCAGTGATCCAGTTACCTCCTTAGGAGTAAAGCCTGGTACTAGCTTGGCCACATTGTCCCAGTTTATGGGCTGGGGCACACCCCACAGGGAGCCCAGCACCATGTCCAAAACCAGGACGTTGTTGTCGTAGGGAAAGTTGTTGTTATCCGAACAGAAGCGACTCATCTCTACACACACAGAGGGCAGGAAACAATAGGCAGCAAGTCAACAATAAATTCCTTCATCTGTTTGATCATCATAGCCAAATTACAGATGAAATCACTGTGCAGTTAGCACCCATTTTAATTGCCTTTAAGCATTCTGCATACAAGAGTGGCGTGATTGGCATTTTTTTTGTAGCAGTATTCAGACGTGTTATTGCAGTTGGATAAAAGCTGTATTTAAGTCTATTAGTCCTTACACTAATTGCTCTGTACCGTCTGTCTAAGGGCAACAGGTCAAACAGGGAGTAACCAGGATGTGAGTTATCTTTTATGATGTTTTGGGCCTTTTTAAGACAGCGGGTGTTGTGTAGATCTTCCAAAACTGAATACTTTCAGGTTTTGGACTATTTGTGAGGTAAGTAGAGTGGGCCAATAGCGTCTGAGCAACCGTTTTATAGCCCAGATAATAAATTGCTGGATAAAAGGAATGGACCAGTTGTGAAACTGTGCACCACTGCATAAAATAATAAATATGGCCAACCAGTGAGACAAATATTGTTTGTTTCTTTAGTATGGTTTGGTTGTTATACCTCAGAAACACATTTTCATTGAGGAAAAAAAATGAAGTCTATTGTAAAAGACTTTGCTTGGCTGAACTTGCCATTCACTACTATTCAAAGTTCCTGTGTTTTGTTTTTCTGTTATTAAATGCATCACAGGTTAGAGCATACTGGTGACTATGTATGAGCTGAAAGAGGAGACTGATCATTCATGTACTGTACATGATACGGGTAGATGCTGTACGTTTATGGGATGCAGTAGAGGCACAGATTAGGGTAGGCCGAGTGCCTCTGCCCTCCTGCTGAATCAACATCACATGCTTTCAGGTCACATTAAAATCCTCAGATTTCCTAGGACACACATCCAACAACAGAAATGACACTTACTGTTCTGGTCTGTGAGATAATCCTCACCGTCGTCTCGTACAATCTAATAAGCGGGTAAATGTTTCATCTCATTGTGCGTGTGGATGATGCTGATGCTGCGGTGTTCTCCTACCGGCTAATGCTAGCTAAGTTTGCGGGACAGGACACATCTGCTGCCTTCAGGTACTCCCCGTAAATATCATACGAGGGTCACTAGTGATGTGGTCCGTCCTATTGCGTCATATACCTTCTGGTGGGATTTACACCGACGTATTTATCTCTCTCTCTCTCTCAACGCGTTTGAGCACGGTGGCTATGCGATGACATTCAAACCAAAGGCGAAAGTGAACTACAACATCAAAAATGTGCCCTCAGGCTCAACTCTGCCTCAGTAATTCCGATAGCCATGGAACGTAGCATTAGCTTCTAGCTAGCATACAGTTAGCTGAGCAAGTGGCTATTTAAATTGACGTATGTATGTCATTAAGCCGACAACACAGAAAATGCTACCGGCAGGTTACACTATCAAAATACTACATAAAAATCTACCCCCAGAACACTTTCGATTAACAAAATGCGTTTATTCGGTTTGTATCTGCAACGGTGACTCGTCACTGTTGGCGCAGTGCAGCAGGCGTCCTGTTGCTTGGAGACAGTGGTCGCAAATCAAGTGCTTCTGCCATAAAGTCAGACTTTAAAACAAATTCAATGAAATTATATTATACTAATATGTCATTTAAATTAGCATAATCTAAAACTAAACAGTTAGGTCCAAGTTTTGAAATTGAAAATCTTGACAAAATTTCTAACATCGTCACTTGATACCTTATAGCACAATGGACAAAAACGATTTTTAAATTATTTATTTTCATAATAATCCTATTAAATATTCCAAAAATTTCTGAATGGTAACTGTTGAAAATGTGCAAAATTCGCCCCTTTCTTATTGTGAATAGATCCAATTAACGTCACAGAAAACTATACAGAAACCCGAACATGTGAGAGTCAAAACAAAATGTGATCACATGATCAAACAAAACACCTTAACTGTGTTCTTACACTGTCCTTGTACACATAATGTGCCAGTGCGCCTAAAAACACATTTTAGAATACTCATTTGTTCATTCATGTAAAAGCTTTGAGTTTAAAAAAAAATTAAGCTCAGATTTTCAGACGCAGTGAGCCTTGTGTAAGGAAACAATTCTTGGCAAGTAATAAGAAGGTCCATACTGCGTTAAAAAAAATCGAATCGAAAATTATTTTAACAGTTCCTGATGAGGTCTGTGGATTGCCCACCACCCCAAAATATGAACTAACAGCAGATTATTAGTTAAGCTACAGAGTTACACACTCAGCAAACCGCTGTTATGAATGAACATTTATGGACACAAAGATCATGGATCAGTCTTTTCAGGGATGTTAAGTGGTGTGTTGGAGGGCATGGTGGAGGTGGATGATCCCTGATTGAATGAAGCAGGTGTTTCTCTGTACGCTGACTCCAGAAGGTCCTCTGAGGAAGCCGAGGCAGAAGAAGAGGCTGAAGCAGAGGAGGGGTCCGGGGTAAAGCCTTGGGCTCCAGTTGTCTGCATTTGTGCAGCCAAGCTTGTTTGGGGTGCCTGCGTGTTTGCCCGCTGGGCCTGAGCGAGACTCTCCATATCTGCAGCCCGGCGGCCTCTCCTCTTGCTGAGGATCTTGACGTAGTTGGCTGGGACGAGCCCTGTGGTCTCACCGTCCACACTGGTCAGGAGCCAACCACGCACACGGGGCTGTAGCTCTACACACGAGGGAGAGGAAAACACTGTGATAGATGTAAACATGGTGCACGCTCACACAAAAGAAGAGCCCTCATCTGTTATTCCCAAGATAAGGAAAACAAAAATAGAAGGTTTTGGGTCAAAGCACTCAGAATCAAATGTCCCGCAGCCAGTAAAAAGCTCCTCACCTTTAGGAGCGAGGTTGAGCATCTCTCCAGCTTGCACAGAAAGCTCCTCCTGAGAAGCAGCTGTAAAATCATATTCTGCTCTGGCCACCACGTGGTCGTCCTCCCCACTTGCCCAGTTAGTGTCTAAATCAAGCAAGGAAACTGAATTAAAGACATTCATAATTTTAACTTGTTTTAATTAAAAGCAAGTCCACTTGCTTTGTACTGTCAGTTGTAAAGTGACTAATGGCATACGGAGCTATGATACCCAATTTATTTGCCAAAGTGTTAGAGCAAGGCACATGATGTCATACAAGCAGACTCATCTTTACATGTGTACTGCAAACAACAAAACAAAATGTATCTTTATGAATATGTGAGTGCTTGCTGTTCCATCTGCAAGCCTTACCTTTGATTTCAGAGTCAGCAGAGGAGCTCAGCTTCCAGATAAGGTAGGGTACACCCAAGACTAGAGCGAAAAACATTAAGATGGGCCAGGATTTAACTTCTAGGTCCTCCATCTCTCTGGATGATCTCGTACCAGTGGCCTCACTGGGGTTGGGCCACAGGGCTTCGACCTCAGGGTCTAGCCTCCTCCCGAGCAGCTTCTGCACCAAGCGGTACAAGTAGTGCAATGTGCGCACCAGAGCAAACTTTGACAAAACCCGGGTGAGGTGCACACGCAGTCGTGTGACGTGGTTGACTACTTCCAGTACGGCACGGAAACCGTTATGTAGCGCAGAAAAGGTGGCGTCCATCATCATGCTTATTGAAGCAAACGCATGGACGATGCTCTCGATGGACTCAAAGGCACCGCGGCTACTTTCTTCTGCCTGCTGCACAAACCTGCTGGGGGGGACGTCTTAAAGGTGAGGTGTGTGTCTGTATCCTCCCAGGCTGTAGCCACCACCATAGCCGTAGCTGTAAGGACTGTAGCCACCATAGATGGAGCTCCCATAGGGGCTGTAAGATTGGGAGAAGGAGCTGTAGGATGGACGGTAGGACTGCTGGACCTGAAATAACATTATGCGATCATTAGTCAGAGCACATGGTAACATGAAGCCATCACGTGATTAAAACCAGTCAGTGATGAAAATAGGATGACTTTGGGATTTTCAGCTCTCACACTGCCAGCATCAAAAGCTACTTCTGATAAGCTGCCAGTTCAGCCCAGTATGTAACAGCCATGTATGTAAAGTTTCAGCATCTTGTGTTCTAAGCTTTTAACCTGTCAGTCAAACCTGTTTTGAAGACGAATAGGTGTGCCACTTTTTTCTGTCCAGCGATACATATTAAAAACTTAACGTCTGAATTGCTCCTCCTATTTCTAAGTTCTAACAATATCTCTTCTTAAGCTCTTTATTAAGACCAGAGTAAACTAAATGGATGAATGGACACTAGAAACAATGCTCAGAGAGTAAAGTATCTCTTATTTTATGATGAGCCTCATCTATTTGAACGACGCAGTGTCTGTTTTGTAAATCATCAGCCTTTTACATCTGAGAGGAAACAGTCACCTTGAGGCTGCAGAAAGAGTCATCCCTACAGCTACAAACCCCCAATACCAGTATACCTGGGACTTCTGATCCTCTCAGAAGTACTACCTGATGCAGCTAGTTTTGGGTACTATGATCACCGAGCTTTTAAAAAATCTATTAGAGGATAATAAAGTGTTTTCACCAACTTGGCCAAAAAGAAAAACATATTTTAGCATATAAATTAGCACTCTCTTCTAAACAAGTCCTTCAGCATGCTGATGTTAAAAAATATAATAAAAGGCATCTATCAAATTGCTAAAAGTACTAATTACACTGTATTTTAATTGTTTCTAGTACTTTAATTCTAGCAGTGTTTTTGTTTACGCTCATAAAAGACAAAATATGTAAAACAATTAATAATGAACGATGTTTAAACACTTTACGAAAGAGAAAAAAAATCCAGCTGTAACTATAGCATGCATCAGCTCAGTAGTTGAGATCACAGCTCACTGCGAGGAAAGTCTTTATGCTGGTACACAAATGAGCCTCGAAACTGCAACTAAACTGTCACTGCGAGCAGGGCTGGACTGGGACAAAAAATCGGCCCGGGCATTTTGACTAGAGACCGGCCCACCAAAAATGTGACGTCATTCAGGGGTAAAACCGCAAAGGACTCTGGGAACTTGTGGCAAGCGGTACTAGCGCATGCAGGCTTTCAATTGAACTCAGTTACACAGCGATAAAAAGAAACACAAAAAATGGCAAGAAACTATTGTATTATTAACTGCAATAGCCGGGTGTTGTGCCAAAAAGTCATTGTCTGCCAAAAACTGATTGCTCGTATTTAAATTGCTATAAGTAACTTGTTGGGCTATAATATGTGAAACATATGTCAAATGCATCCCTCATGGATGACATAAAGTCATATTGAGCTTAGGGTTGCCAACTCCCTGAAAAATAAATAAGGGACACCTCGTGGCCAGGGCCGGGCGACCCATTTGTCTTCACCCTTCCCTGTGTGGTGAATTTTTTTTAGCTCTTTTTTTGTGTGTGAAATTTTTTTTTTTAACCATTTGACTTGAAGTTGATTTAAGTAGATGCATATTCTTTGTGATATGAACACATGGGAAGCAAATGATCATTTATCCATTTATTTTTAACACAAAATGACAACATTAACACAATAAAATAGGTCTCTTTCCTAAACGAAAGACTGGTACGCTTCACTTTTTGTGCAAAATGACAAAATTAACACAAAGAACTCTGTCCTGCTTAACCTAAAATTATATAAATTAATAGAAAACAATAGAAAGAAAAACATTCTTGTAACAGTGCACATTTAGTGCAATTAGAAAAGTGCAAAAAAAGTCTGTGGAACACCTGTAAACACAACATTTGTGCCTCAAAGGCCTTGACTGTAGCTGAAAGTTGAAGTAAAAAAACCCAACAAACTCATGAACTCAAAAGCTCAATGCTACATTATGTGGAAACAGACTACTTTTTCCATTTGTATTTTTTTTTAGCTCTTGCTGCAGTTAGGAGTTGTTTGTCTTTCAGTACTGCAGAGTAAAACTCTGAGCAAGACATATCATAATTTAGACTGACAACGAGCTCACTTCTAATTAATTCAGTAGAACATTTGTTCCGCACATCAGTCCACTTATTCTTCATAAGAGAGAAAATCCTCTCCTCAAACCCAGTGGAAGATGGGATGCTGAGTACAAAGGATACAACAGCCTGCATATTGGGGAGGTCAGCTGCCTGAAGAATTTCCATCCACTTCTCTGCTGTTCCCTTGGACCGCCACTTTTCCTTCTCCTGATGTTCTTTGGTGAGGTGCTTCAGAAGGCTGGTTGCAGTGACACACTCTTCATAAAGCTCATCCATAGAGATGTTTAACCTGCCAATAGAGATGAGAAGTTGACCTAAATCCTAAGTGGTACATAGAACATTTACAGTGGTAAATAAATGGAAAAAATGTATTGTATATGTTTATAACGTTGTATAGCATTTAAACAATACAATAAGTATAGTTTATTTATTATGTATTTATCCATCCTTATATTAAGTATATGAACTCTTTGAATTTGTAAAATAGTGTATAAAAGATTGCATGCGTGTGTGTATATACACTCCAAACAAAGTTAATGATTATGGTTTTATTTATATATGTTATCTATCAATTGTATTTGTTTATTTTTAACCATCAATACTATTAAAACATGGTTTATCATTTCACTGGCAAATGTTTTCTTCTTACCTGCCAGCCAGGTGAAGCCGTTCAATGATCTTCTCCATGTCATCAAAAGAAATCTTCCCAGATGCTAGAGAGAGGGGCTGCAGGTGGAAAAGCCAGTTTTCTTCTGAAAAGTCAAACCACTTCCAGACACAACTGATGGCAGTGTCTAGGAAGGCTGTAAACTCCTGCCTGGCACCATCAGCATCAGATGGCAAGAGACACTGGAGCTTTTGTCTTGTTAGGTACCCGTAGAACCCATCATCTCTTCTCTGAATAAATCTTTTCAGGAAACACTCCATGATGGAATAGAGGTCAACAGACGTGGTTACATTCTTCTCCAGTTTTTTCACCACTTCTTCAAACAGACACATGACATTATTACAGAAGAGGAGGTAGACTTCAACAATGTCTGCCTCTCCCTCAACTCCAGCAGCATCTTCTGTCAACTTCAGCAATTCCTTCAGGCGCCTTGGACATTCCTCACCAATGCTGATGAGATATGACTTCAGCGGGTCCCAGTTCTGCAGCAGGCAGATGATTGCAGGGTTGAGTGACAGCCATCTCGTCACAACATGGCGCAGGATATCATGGAATTCAACGTCACAAAATTCACAGAACTCTTTCAGGGACTCTCTCCTTTTGGCAGAGGTGGAAAAGAAGCTGTATAACTTCAGGACAATATTTTCCACATCAACTGAGAGCTTGTCCAGGGCTTTTTTTCACAGTGTTATGAACAATATGTGCATGGCAGTTGCCACGAAGGATCTCACTGTTGGTCTCTTTCAATTTTGTGAAGACTGAGTTGTGGATGCCATAATTTACATTTGCATTGTCAGCACTGAATGCAGAAACCTGATCTAAGGATAGCCCCACGTTTTCAAGAGAGCTTTGTATTATTTTTACTATTCCCTCTGCAGACTCATCTGGATTTTCAACAAAATCCAATATCTTGTTGACAACTCCAGCCTCTGGTGTAAAAAACTGCAAGGCCAAGGGAAACATCTTCCGATTTCCCTTATTTGAAGCATCAGTGTGAAGAGAGAATGGGAGTGGAATTGCACCACTTTTCAATTTTTTGATCACCTCTTCTGTTGCCTTTGGAGACAGGACATCTGTGACAACTGCTTCAGCTTTCGTCCTCCCACAGGACATCTTTTTGGCAATACTGGAGTCATTCAGCGTTCGTACAGTCAGTTTGAGTGCACAGTCAGCTGAGTTATAACTTAAACCGTGCTTTACAGTGTGGTAGACATGGGTCACCTCTGCAGCAGTCACCTATAAAATAGAAATATATATATATTACAGTATATCTGTATAGTTTGTGTAGTTTATCAACTGACTTTAAAGTATAAATTACACATGCAACTTTTAAGAAATGGGTATGGTCATATATATGTATGTTTTCAATATAATGTGTATTCTTTATATATATTCAATTCAGTAATACTTTATTAATCCCAGAGGGAAATTAGGTGTTGTTGCAGCTCAGACTAATTAAGTCTTCAAAGATTTGTTGAAGACCACAATCACTGTGGGAAGGAAGGATCTCTGCCTTGCCTTGAAACTGAAGTCTCTTCTGTGTCAACTTATTCAGGCTTTGTGGCTTCAGTTGAGGTATTATTTCAGCTTTTCTAATGCTAATCAGCTGCTCCCGTTTGTAAACCCGCTTGTTCCCATGATTACGCATCATAACTCATCATCATTATTCATCTATGTATTACTTTTATGTATTAGTCATCTATTCGTTGTAATCATCTATCCTTGCAGTTGTTTATTACACAAAACAAATTATATTATCAAACTTCTGGCCACATGGCGCTGATATTCATTGCACATGCCGATATTAACCTTAAGCAGAGGGTTTAAAAAAAACAACAACAATGTTTACATACCATATCTGCTTCTGCCGTGGCCTGGTGGACAACAAATTGGTCAAGGGTTCCTCTTTCTTTCACGCCCCTCATATTCATCATGTGCCCACCAGTAGAAGTATGCTGCTTAACGTCAGTCAGTCCACCATGGCAAATGGAAAAAGTGCGCCGGCACACAGTGCAGTGCGCTTTATACGTGTTATCGCGCACTTTTCCCAGCCAGGTGTTTTCATTTTCCCATTCCTCCCTGTATTTTTGCAGCCTTTTTTTTTCTTTCTAGGAGGGGAACAAACACTGTTGGTCAAAGGTGTACTGTCGTCCCAGACTTGCGCCGCAGTGTCGGTGTTTGACTCCCTGTTGGCCATGCTGGTCATCTGTTGTCTTCCGGTATCTTCTCCGCACGCGACCTTTCCTCGACCAATGAGATAAGCGGTAATCTGAATTGTTATACTCGTGCTAAGTGTGCTGTCAGCTCATTGGTCACAGAGCAGGAGAGGAGCTGGGAATTATGTTTTCAAACAAAGCGTTAAATCCATTAACATTTATAGACTTTTTGTGATTCTCCCTGTATTACGGGACAAAGTGCGTCCCTTATTAGCTCAATACGGGACGTGTACTTTTGTTTCTAAATACGGGACGATTCCGTATTTTAAGGGACGGTTGGCAACCCTAATTGAGCTACAAACAACATTAGTGTAACAAGGTAGAAGCCGCAATCAGTCTTTGGCAGTGACTTTTATATAACCTTTATTTATGCCGTTAAAAAAAAGTCTAGTTAACATTAAAAATGTATTTTGTAAGAAGTAGTTGGACAGCAGAAATGGCTCAAATATTACAATAGTTCTGTAAAAATATTTAAAGTGGGGATAAAGGACCGGATTGGTTATAATGTAAGTACAATAACACAGAGTTGTAAAGATACTTGAAAAAGCTGATAATTTTTTAATTCCATATATAGCCCCTTTGTAAACGCTGTTCACCGAAGTCTATTTACCAACATAGATATTACACATAAAAAATACACGCAAACATTGGAAATCACTTTTTGGCACAACACCTGTTGCATGACAGCCACGGGAAGCCGACGGGTAAAGAGATCGGTTGTTATCGGATTACGTCGTGGAAATTGTTTAAGCCATGTTTCCGAAGTAACAAAGAGCCGATGGATGGTCTATAAGATTGCTAAACAAGGGGGAGGGTGCATCCAACCTCCTCGGCTGTAATTGGTCCAGCCCAGAGTCGATCACGACCAATTGGCCAATCCAACACCTTTCATTATTTATACCCTTCCAAAAAAAAAAAAAAAAAAAAAATCGATCGGCCCATAAAAACAAAAAATCGCCAGCGGCCCACCGGGCAAATGCCCGGTATGCCCGATGGCCAGTCCAGCTATGACTGCGAGGCAGAGCTGTGGTGGTAATAAGGACAATGTCAAGCACAGTGAAACCTCTGCACGAGCATTTTCCTGACAGGAACAGATCCATTATTACTATTATTATAAGATTATTTCATGTATCACAGATTATCATCACATATTATTGTTACTTCCTACATCCACCTATGAAAGTACTAAAGAAGAAGCTGAAGGCTCCAAGATAAGCTCTTTGTCTACAGAAAGGATGTAGCCCTGAATTTATGAGACAGGTAAAGATACCAAAATACAAAAAAAGATTTTTAAAAAAAGCTACATGAAAATGTAAATGTAACACATGTATAAAATATATAGAATTAAAAAAAAACATAAGAATACAATAAAAAAAGTTAATAAACATAAAGATCTATAAAAAAATGTACAAAAAACAAAATATGTACTGAACTCCTGCTTTAAACATGTTTCCCAATGAAGGTAAATCAGATGTTGTCCTGACTGTGTGACTAAATTTTGTGCTGAAAGCATCAAAATCAGATTTTACTTCATACACCTTTTTCAGGGTGACACTCAAGCAAGTTGTAAGCACTATCAATCTCCATCTTCAAGCTTTTCCAGCACAATACCAAAAAAGGATGCATATTTCACTTCGCATCACCTCAGTAAGATCATGAGAAAGGCCAAATTAATAAGTCTTCTCATCAGATATTTATGCTTCTTTCTTACGTGACACAAAAGAATAGGAGACAGATGTTTGCTTGTCTTTTTTCATTCATTCAAAACTAACTGTAAGATGCTTAACTACATTACAGTCTGTGTTATTGCTGAAGTCCTAAATTAATCACCTTTAAAGTGTTTGCTAATAACATCATGTAGAGTAAGACAGGCACAGAGAACAGCACTGACTGGGAGACCCAGATAGCAAGGAGACATTGAACAGATGTTGATTTTCCATCTGAACCATCAGAATCGTCAGGATTGAAATGTCAACACAAAACCAATGTTGAAACAACATTGAAATACTGATGAAACCTGACACTAACATTGAAATAACATTGATTCACTGTTGTTCTGTCATCGTTGATTGTTGATCTATTTATAGTTGACAAGGTGACAACAATCACGTTGAAAAACCACCAGCAATGTTCCCTCTAAGCTGTGTGTGCCAGCAGTCCGCTGAGAGTAAATCTAATGTCCCGCTCTACTGTACAAGACAATGGTTACCTGGAGGGATGTACCAATGTGATAGGGGTGCTATGGCTTTGAACAGATGACATACTCGGTTCAATTCATCATATAAGACTTGAAGAATGCACAAGCATCTTTCAAAAACCTATTTAATCAATCATCTGTGATATTTTTATATACAATTATAATGTATTGTTCATCTCCCTTAAATAAACAGGCAGCCTTAAGGTATGAAATAGTCATTTGTCTACTGTCTCAGTGGCTGATAGTGTCCCACAGGCCTTAATGTGAGTTTGACGCAATTATGTTTAAGTTGTTTAACGATAAACAGATTTTGAATGAAAGCGAGGGAACTTCGGTAGCACAAAAAAGTGTATATTCTTTGTGTCCATATGGATCAGCCATATTACCATTATTTCCTCCTAAGGTTGCCAAAAGCACCAAGTTAAAACTTGAAAAAAACTGCAGCAATACATAAAAATATAATCAATATTCTATTTATTCGGTGACTACGCCGCTTTTCCTTCAATCAGAAAGCCTTAAGTTGGCTAGTTAAGCATCGGGCTAACGTTTAAAGCTTTCACTTTGGGGAAGTAACTCGCAATACTGCTACTGCTGTGTAATCTTGGTTAAATTCACAACATATTCCATAAATTACCCTGCAATAACTAACTGTTATAATAGCGGCACCGTATTGCATCACACTGAGTACATTTCAATCATTTATCCCACGAGTTTGCTAGCTAGCAAAATAATAAAAACAATTTTAAAAATTAGCATGTGTAACGTACACACTCGATAAAATTATTTACTAGGACTTACGCAAACTCCCCCATTGTGAAAACGTACAAATCCTTCTCGCAGACTCCTTTTATTTTTCATTTTCCAGCAAACACTCATTAAAACGGCAACCTCCGGACACGTTAGTGCACTCACCCCCGACTGTTCGGGGAGGGAGGGGGTCACACATTGAAGAGACAACGTGCAGAGCTACAAGGCAGCCCAGGCAGAGAAATGTTGGTTTTAGACTTCTGTATCCGATAACAAAACTATTCAAAATCAGATAGTTATTTATGGTGAATGAAATACGGTTACAGTTTCACGAAGTTTTAAGCACCAAATCCGAAATCCACGCACTACAATATTAAAATCCAAGATTCTTTATTACTTTATACAGAAAAGCTGGATATGGTACGCAGAAAAAAACGACCAAAAAAAAAACACCAAAAAAACCCCCAAATACAAATAAACGAACAAAAAGTTTTGTAACTGTCAGTTTCCTTTTAAAGTTCAACAAAATTGAACAACGTTACACAAACAATTACGTGTGCGCATGCGCAACGCTTTGATTCCTTGTGACGCGGTAACTTTGCTTTGATCCTTTCTGACGTGGCAACTTTGCTTTGATCCCAAAACCCTTAAATAGGAGCGCTCACCTATTATACTTTATGGCTTAACGGACATTGACCTGACAGCAACGAAAACCCTTTCAAGAAGTTTTGAGAGCATTTTATGACAGAAACCAAAACAAGTTCAGTTTTGTTTCTCACCAATTCACAAAACAAGCAGACACGTTACACCATGTCAGCCAACACATCCTTTGGCTCAGATGAGCTTGAAATAAGTCGTGGATACCAAAAATTCAACTGCAGTTTCCAAAACTCAGTTGAATTTCCACAAAAAGAACACGTCAACACCTCAGCAAACCCATCTTCCTCTGAAATATCATCTTCCTCTGACGATGATTCTGAAATATCATCTTCCTCTGAAGATCATCTTGAAATACCTGAAGGGACCATTTTGGGAGATCACCACGTGGTAGAGGCTTTCCTTGGGGAAGGAGGCTTTGGTGTTGTGACCAAATGTCGCAATACAAAAAACAACCAAACTGTGGCTATTAAAGTCAACAAGAGAGACGCTGAAAATCTGCAACAGGCAAAACTGGAAATTTTCATCCTGGAGCAGCTGCGACGCTTGGATCCAGACAGGTGCAACATTGTTGAATGGAACGGCTATTTCCTCGATGGGGAGCGTATTTGCTTAAATTTTGAACTCCTCGACCAAAGCCTGTGGGACTACATAGGGGACCAGGGTCTTCCAATAAGAGAACTCAGTCCAATTTTGCATCAGCTCGCAAATGCTCTGTTCCACCTGGGTTCTGTGGGAATAGTGCATAGTGACCTCAAATCTGGAAACATAATGGTTGTGAATCGCCACGAGTCTCCCGTCAAAGTCAAGCTTATAGACTTTGGCCTCGCACGTCCCGCTTCTGCACTGATTCCTGGTGACTGTGTGGGGACGGTTGGTTATTGTGCACCCGAGGTTATGCTTGGCATTCCATGTGATGAAGCAATTGACATGTGGGCTCTGGGGCTGGTAGCTGTGGAGCTTGCTACAGGGGTGCCTCTCTATCCTGGGGAAGATGATTATGATGTTTTGAGATTCATAACTGAAACCCAGGGTCAGCTACCAGATCATCTTCTAGAGTCTGGCGAGTACACTGATCTCTATTTCATCAAAGATAACTACAACGAACAGCGCTGGACATTTAAGACCAAAGAACTATTTCAATACGAGACAGATTATCAATCCAAGGAAACTCGATATATAAAACTCAAGTGTCTCGATGACCTCGAAAAACTAATGAAGGTTAGGCGAGGACCTGAAAATGGCCAACAATTACTTGTCAGGCTAATCAAACAGATGTTGGCCTTGGAAGCAAATCAGCGCATAACACCTTCGGAGGTTCTGAAGCATCCCTTTTTCAACACTGGCCTCTCAGGGAGAGCCCCCTGCACTGACATGAATAGCACAGGGGGAGAAAACCTTGTGCTCTCTCAGCAGCCTTCAAGCTGGGAAAGTCATGGATCGCAAAAATTCAACTGCAGTTTCCAAAACTCAGTTGAATTTCCACAAAAAGAACACGTCAACACCTCAGCAAACCCATCTTCCTCCGAAATATCATCTTCCTCTGACGATGATTCTGAAATATCATCTTCCTCTGAAGATGATCTTGAAATAATTGAAGGAACCATTTTGGGAGATCACCACGTGGTAGAGGCTTTCCTTGGGGAAGGAGGCTTTGGTGTTGTGACCAAATGTCGCAATACAAAAAACAACCAAACTGTGGCTATTAAAGTCAACAAGAGAGACGCTGAAAATCTGCAACAGGCAAAACTGGAAATCTTCATCCTGGAGCAGCTGCGACGCTTGGATCCAGACAGGTGCAACATTGTTGAATGGAACGGCTATTTCCTCGATGGGGAGCGTATTTGCTTAAATTTTGAACTCCTCGACCAAAGCCTGTGGGACTACATAGGGGACCAGGGTCTCCCAATAAGAGAACTCAGTCCAATTTTGCATCAGCTCGCAAATGCTCTGTTCCACCTGGGTTCTGTGGGAATAGTGCATAGTGACCTCAAATCTGAAAACATAATGGTTGTGAATCGCCACGAGTCTCCCGTCAAAGTCAAACTTATAGACTTTGGCCTCGCACGTCCCGCTTCTGCACTGATTCCTGGTGACTGTGTGGGGACGGTTGGTTATTGTGCACCCGAGGTTATGCTTGGCATTCCATGTGATGAAGCAATTGACATGTGGGCTCTGGGGCTGGTAGCTGTGGAGCTTGCTACAGGGGTGCCTCTCTATCCTGGGGAAGACGATTATGATGTTTTGAGATTCATAACTGAAACCCAGGGTCAGCTACCAGATCATCTTCTAGAGTCTGGCGAGTACACTGATCTCTATTTCATCAAAGATAACTACAACGAACAGCGCTGGACATTTAAGACCAAAGAACTATTTCAATACGAGACAGATTATCAATCCAAGGAAACTCGATTTATAAAACTCAAGTGTCTCGATGACCTCGAAAAACTAATGAAGGTTAGGCGAGGACCTGAAAATGGCCAACAATTACTTGTCAGGCTAATCAAACAGATGTTGGCCTTGGAAGCAAATCAGCGCATAACACCCTCGGAGGTTCTGAAGCATCCCTTTTTCAACACTGGCCTCTCAGGGAGAGCCCCCTGCACTGACATGAATAGCACAGGGGGAGAAAACCTTGTGCTCTCTCAGCAGCCTTCAAACTGGGAAAGTCATGGATCGCAAAAATTCAACTGCAGTTTCCAAAACTCAGTTGAATTTCCTCAAAAAGGATACGTCAACACCTCAGCCACCCCATCTTCCTCCGAAATATCATCTTCCTCTGAAGATGATTCTGAAATATCATCTTCCTCTGAAGATCATCTTGAAATACCTGAAGGGACCGTTTTGGGAGATCACCACGTGGTAGAGGCTTTCCTTGGGGAAGGAGGCTTTGGTGTTGTGACCAAATGTCGCAATACAAAAAACAACCAAACTGTGGCTATTAAAGTCAACAAGAGAGACCCTGAAAATCTGCAACAGGCAAAACTGGAAATTTTCATCCTGGAGCAGCTGCGACGCTTGGATCCAGACAGGTGCAACATTGTTGAATGGAACGGCTATTTCCTCGATGGGGAGCGTATTTGCTTAAATTTTGAACTCCTCGACCAAAGCCTGTGGGACTATATAGGGGACCAGGGTCTCCCAATAAGTGAACTCAGTCCAATTTTGCATCAGCTCGCAAATGCTCTGTTCCACCTGGGTTCTGTGGGAATAGTGCATAGTGACCTCAAATCTGGAAACATAATGGTTGTGAATCGCCACGAGTCTCCCGTCAAAGTCAAACTTATAGACTTTGGCCTCGCACGTCCCGCTTCTGCACTGATTCCTGGTGACTGTGTGGGGACGGTTGGTTATTGTGCACCCGAGGTTATGCTTGGCATTCCATGTGATGAAGCAATTGACATGTGGGCTCTGGGGCTGGTAGCTGTGGAGCTTGCTACAGGGGTGCCTCTCTATCCTGGGGAAGACGATTATGATGTTTTGAGATTCATAACTGAAACCCAGGGTCAGCTACCAGATCATCTTCTAGAGTCTGGCGAGTACACTGATCTCTATTTCATCAAAGATAACTACAACGAACAGCGCTGGACATTTAAGACCAAAGAACTATTTCAATATGAGACAGATTATCAATCCAAGGAAACTCGATATATAAAACTCAAGTGTCTCGATGACCTCGAAAAACTAATGAAGGTTAGGCGAGGACCTGAAAATGGCCAACAATTACTTGTCAGGCTAATCAAACAGATGTTGGCCTTGGAAGCAAATCAGCGCATAACACCTTCGGAGGTTCTGAAGCATCCCTTTTTCAACCCTGGCCTCTCCAGGAGACCATCCTGCACCGACATGAATAGCACAGGGTTATAAAAACCTTGTGCTTTCTCAGCAATCATCTGATTGTCTGGGTGTCCAAAACTCTAGGGAAGCTAGCAATTCTTGTGAACAAAAGCCCAAAGTAATAACAACAACAAAAACAACCAATGAATATGGTCTTAAACTTGGGCACAATTGGGCTTAAAATCCATTCACTAATCACTCAATATTTAAAGCGGAGCAGCAGTCAACTTACCATCACATCAGTCCTTCAATCAGACCTACAACAAATGTCTTCCTTCTCTCACCCCAACCGGTCGCAGCAGATGGCCGCCCCTCCCTGAGCCTGGTTCTGCTGGAGGTTTCTTCCTTTTAAAAGGGAGTTTTTCCTCCCCACTGTCGCCAAAGTGCTTGCTCATAGGGGGTCATATGATTGTTGGGTTCTCTGTATGTATTATTGTAGGGTCTACCATACAATAATACATACAGCCTTGAAGTGACTGATGGTGTTATTTGCTGCTATATGAATTCAATAAAATTGAATTGAATTGAATTCAAGATGAATTTGGAACTAATTGGAAATAAACTGGATATTAATTAATTAATTTGAGCATCAAATAATTGTTGTTTGTACTTCTTTATAAATATAGTGCTACTCTTCTACTGTTTAAATTGCTACTGTTCAAAACTGACTCGTTTATTCATTCACTCGAGCATAAAAACACACACACACACACATATACTGTACAGTACCAGTCAGTGCTTACATACTAGGTCTTTGCCCTACTTTTTCATGCTCACTGGTACAAATGCCTGTTACTAGAGCTAAATGCTCTCAATGTACTCTCACAGTTATTGAACTGTACAAATGCATACAAAATAACGCTCACGTAAACATAACTGTGCACTAGTTTGCCCTTATTGCTGCAGTTTGTTTCAAATCACTTTGAAAAAAGCTCAGCTTCTGTCAGTCTCTCTTTCTTACACACACACACACACACACACACACACACACACACACACACACGAGCCCAAATGGACACAAACGTGTTTCCTGGCAGCCACTTAAGCACACTGAGAGCTGTTAATTACGTCAACAACATCTGTCTCTGCAACAGTGACTTTAATGTAATGCGTGGCTTTATCTCTCTCTCTCACACACACACACACACACACACACACACAGACTTTTTAAGCACTTTCAAGGCTGCCCTTCAGCCGTATGAAATAGAGAATGAGATCCTGCTGATGCAAAAAACAAGAATAAATTCTCCACCCTGCTTCTTAGAGAGTTCCTCTTCATCCCCAACCTCGTCTTCAGTGACCTCTGACCCTGTGGTGTACTCCTCATCCTCCACAGTCCTGAACTTTTTCTGCACTGGACTGGCTCTCCTCAGCACTGACACACACACAGGAACATTTGCAATTAGTGTATCGATAACACACACAATCAAAAAGAACATTGTGAAAGAATCCTCACACACTCACCCCTCTGCCGGTGGAGAGTTTGACACACACACAGCGTCTCTGTGCAGCAGCAGGTCATTGAGGACTCGGGTCTGGGCTGAAGTCTCCTCGTCACAGTTCTCTTCATCGGGCACATTCACTATGTGATCCCGCGTCTTACAGCCCTGCACACACACACAAACACGAGCAAACTGGATCAGGATTTCTTCTGCAGGGTAAATTTGGGTGTTTGTCAATTTTACCCACCAATGAGAAAGATGTCAAACAAACTCTGCTGCAGCCAGAATGAGACTGCTTGCACAGTGTTTAATGAACATGCACCACGTCACAGGTACACACAAATGAGACGAAAACTGTCTTTAGCCTGTAACCAAAAAACTGTGGGGGCCAACATTGGAAACCTGATGTCTTTGGACTGTGGAAGGAAGCCACCATAAAACAGGCAAATATATAAAGACCAAAAGTGGTCAAATTATATAAATAGCCTTCATAATTTCATATTTACTCAGCACTTTCTAGTAGTATGTAAAAACACAATAAATTATGTTATTATTATACTTATGTTTGCCTATTACGCTCATTTCTTGTGGTGCGTTTTTATTCTTTAATTTCACGGTGCAGCCCCCGAGTTTATCCACTGTCTGAAAGATTATTGGTTGCCTCTTGCAAACAGAAGGTTTGAACAGCAGGTGGGTGGGGCTTCTGTGCTCACAGCCAGAACTGTGTGCCTGAGATGACCAAACTTAGTATATCCTCCCTCACTGACATCATGCAGAACCAAAAGTGTAGGAAACTGTGTGAAACAGCATATTTCGAGCAGTCTGAAGCCTGAGCTTGTGGTTCCCAGGGTTTAAATGCACACATACAGCTCTTGCTCCCCATGTACAATGAACTGTGTACTGTCCACTGTGAAGTTTGAAAGACATGAGTAAAGCTATCGATAAAACCAGTTCCTGCTGATTAAACTTATTGAAGGTTTTATCTGTGGGTGAAAGTAACTGACCTGTAACTTTGCTGCTGCTGCTCTGGCCGCTTCCTCTCTCCACTATGTCCCGAGTGTCCAACAGTGTGGAGAGGAGGTCTGACGGGGAGCTGCTTCCTTCTATCAGGGCATTGCATTGGTTATCCACATGAGGAAACCCCCCCATGCTCTTCAGCTCCTCAAACCGACGGGCACACTGCAACACAATTGCATCAGAGCCACAGAATTATTTCTCATTAAAAATTCAGGCCTCTTGTTACTAAAGCATGGAACGAACTATGGGCGGGATGGGATGGATGGAGAGGCAGGATGGATGAAGGGGTTCTAGTTACCCAGTGATCCAGTTACCTCCTTAGGAGTAAAGCCTGGTACTAGCTTGGCCACATTGTCCCAGTTTATGGGCTGGGGCACACCCCACAGGGAGCCCAGCACCATGTCCAAAACCAGGACGTTGTTGTCGTAGGGAAAGTTGTTGTTATCCGAACAGAAGCGACTCATCTCTACACACACAGAGGGCAGAAAACAACAGGCAGCAAGTCAACAATAAATTCCTTCATCTGTTTGATCATCATAGCCAAATTACAGCTGAAATCACTGTGCAGTTAGCACCCATTTTAATTGCCTTTAAGCATTCTGCGCATAGTCAGCACATAGATTAATACAAGAGTGGCGTGATTGGCATTTTTTTGTAGCAGTATTCAGACGTGTTATTGCAATTGGATAAAAGCTGTGTTTAAGTCTACTAGTCCTTACACTAATTGCTCTGTACCGTCTGTCTAAAGGCAACAGGTCAAACAGGGAGTAACCAGGATGTGAGTTATCTTTTATGATGTTTTGGGCCTTTTTAAGACAGCGGGTGTTGTGTAGATCTTCCAAAACTGAATACTTTCAGGTTTTGGACTATTTGTGAGGTAAGTAGAGTGGGCCAATAGCGTCTGAGCAACCGTTTTATAGCCCAGATAATAAATTGCTGGATAAAAGGAATGGACCAGTTGTGAAACTGTGCACCACTGCATAAAATAATAAATTTGGCCAACCAGTGAGACAAATATTGTTTGTTTCTTTAGTATGGTTTGGTTGTTATGCCTCAGAAACACACTTTCATTGAGGAAAAAAATGAAGTTTATTGTAAAAGACTTTGCTTGGCGGCTGAACTTGCCATTCACTACTATTCAAAGTTCCTGTGTTTTGTTTTTCTGTTATTAAATGCATCACAGGTTAGAGCATACTGGTGATTATGTATGAGCTGAAAGAGGAGACTGATCATTCATGTACTGTACATGATACGGGTAGATGCTGTACGTTTATGGGATGCAGTAGAGGCACAGATTAGGGTAGGCCGAGTGCCTCTGCCCTCCTGCTGAATCAACATCACATGCTTTCAGGTCACATTAAAATCCTCAGATTTCCTAGGACACACATCCAACAACAGAAATGACACTTACTGTTCTGGTCTGTGAGATAATCCTCACCGTCGTCTCGTACAATCTAATAAGCGGGTAAATGTTTCATCTCATTGTGCGTGTGGATGATGCTGATGCTGCGGTGTTCTCCTACCGGCTAATGCTAGCTAAGTTTGCGGGAAGGGACAGATCTGCTGCCTTCAGGTACTCCCTGTAAATATCAACCGACAGTCACTAATGATGTGGTCCGTCCTATTGCGTCATATACCTTCTGGTGGGATTTACACCGACGTATTTATCTCTCTCTCTCTCTCTCAACGCGTTTGAGCACGGTGGCTATGCGATGACATTTAAACCAAAGGCGAAAGTGAACTAGAACATCAAAAATGTGCCCTCAGGCTCAACTTAAACATTTACAAAGAAAGAACAATACAGTATCCACATCTGAACCAAAGAGTAAAACAGTGAAATGTGGATTATTAAATATTAGGTCTCTCTCCTCCAAGTCTCTGTTAGTACATGACTTAATAATTGATCAACAAATTGATTTACTCTGCCTTACAGAAACCTGGTTGCAGCAGGATGATTATGTTAGTTTAAATGAATCAACACCCCCGAGTCATTCTAACTACCAGAAATCTCGAAGCACAGGTCGAGGGGGCGGTTTGGCAGCAATTTTTCACACCAGTCTATTAATTAATGAAAGACCAAGACAGACTTTTAATTCATTTGAAAGCCTGATGCTTAACATTGTCCACCCCAGCTGTGAAACTCAGAAACCAGTCTTACTTGTTATCATCTATCGTCCACCTGGGCCTTACACAGAGTTTCTGTCTGATTTCTAAGACTTTATATCTAATTTAGTTCTGAGCTCAGATAAAATAATTATTGTGGGTGATTTTAACATCCATGTTGATGCTAAAAATGACAGCCTCAACATGGCATTTAATCTGTTGTTAGACTCAATTGGTTTCTCTCAAAATGTAAAAGAACCCACCCACCACTTTAATCACACTCTAGATCTTGTTTTAACATATGGCATAGAAACTGAACATTTAACAGTGTTTCCTGAAAACCCTCTCCTGTCTGATCATTTCTTGATAACATTTACATTTACAATAATTGATTACGCAGCAGTGGAGAGTGGACTTTATCAAAGTAGATGTCTTTCTGAAAGCGCTGTAACTAAGTTTAAGAATATAATCCAGCCACTGTTATCATCGTCAATGCCCTGTACCAACACAGAGCAGAGCAGCTATCTGAACGCTACCCCAACAGAGGTCGATTATCTTGTTAATAATTTCACCTCCTCACTACGTACGACTCTGGATACTGTAGCTCCGGTGAAAACTAAGGTCTCTAATCAGAAGTACCTGACCCCGTGGTATAATTCTCAAACACGTACCCTAAAGCAGATGACTCGTAATCTGGAGAGGAAATGGCGTGTCACAAATTTAGAGGATCATCATTTAGCCTGGAGAAATAGTTTGTTGCTTTATAAGAAAGCCCTCCGCAAAGCCAGAACAGCTTACTACTCATCACTGATTGAAGAAAATAAGAACAACCCCAGGTTTCTCTTCAGCACTGTAGCCAGGCTGACAAAAAGTCAGAGCTCTTTTGAGGCAACCATCCCTTTAACGTTAACTAGTGATGACTTCATGAACTTCTTCACAAATAAAATTTTTATCATTAGAGAAAAAATTACCAATAATCATCCCACAGATGTAATATTATCTACAGCTACTTGTAGTTCCATTGATGTTAAGTTAGACTCTTTTTCTCCAATCGATCTTTCTGAGTTAACTTCAATAATTACTTCCTCCAAACCATCAACGTGTCTTTTAGACCCCATTCCTACAAAACTGCTCAAAGAAGTCCTGCCATTGATTAATTCTTCGATCTTATATATGATCAACCTATCTCTAATAGTCGGCTATGTACCACAGGCCTTCAAGGTGGCTGCAGTTAAATCTTTACTCAAAAAGCCATCTCTAGACCCAGCAGTCTTAGCTAATTATAGGCCAATCTCCAACCTTCCTTTCATATCAAAAATCCTTGAAAGAGTAGTTGTCAAACAGCTAACAGATCATCTGTAGAGGAATGGTTTATTTGAAGAGTTTCAGTCAGGTTTCAGAGTGCATCACAGCACAGAAACAGCTTTAGTGAAGGTTACAAATGATCTTCTTATGGCCTCTGACAGTGGACTCATCTCTGTGCTTGTCCTTCTTGACCTTAGTGCAGCATTCGATACTGTTGACCATAATATCCTGTTAGAGCGATTAGAACATGCTGTAGGTATTACAGGTATTGCACTGCAGTGGTTTGTATCATATCTATCTAATAGACTCCAATTTGTGCATGTAAATGGAGAGTCCTCTTCACACACTGAGGTTAATTATGGAGTTCCACAGGGTTCAGTGCTAGGACCAATTCTGTTTACATTATACATGCTTCCCCTAGGCAGCATCATTAGAAGACATAGCATACATTTTCACTGCTATGCAGATGACACCCAGCTCTATCTGTCCATAAAGCCAGATAACACACACCAATTAGTTAAACTGCAGGAATGTCTTAAAGACATAAAGACTTGGATGGCCACTAACTTTCTGCTTCTTAATTCAGATAAAACTGAGGTTATTGTACTCGGCGCTGAAAAGCTTAGAAATATGGTATCTAACCAGATTCTTCCTCTGGATGGCATTACCTTGGCCTCCAGTAACACTGTGAGGAACCTTGGAGTCATTTTTGACCAGGATATGTCCTTCAACGCACATATTAAACAAATATGTAAGACTGCGTTCTTCCATTTGCGCAACATCTCTAAAATTAGAAATATCCTGTCTCAGAGTGACGCTGAAAAACTAGTTCATGCATTTATTACTTCCAGGCTGGACTACTGCAATTCATTATTATCAGGATGTCCAAAAAACTCACTGAAAAGCCTTCAGCTAATCCAAAATGCTGCAACAAGAGTACTGACAGGGACTAGAAAGAGAGAGCATATTTCTCCTGTTTTGGCTTCCCTTCATTGGCTTCCTGTTAAATCCAGAATTGAATTCAAAATCCTGCTCCTCACATACAAGGTCTTAAATAATCAGGCCCCATCTTATCTTAATGACCTTGTAGTACCATATTACCCTATTAGAGCACTTCGCTCCCACTCTGCAGGCCTACTTGTTGTTCCTAGAGTATTTAAAAGTAGAATGGGAGGGAGAGCCTTCAGTTTTCAGGCCCCTCTTCTGTGGAACCAGCTTCCAGTTTGGATTCGGGAGACAGACACTATCTCTACTTTTAAGATTAGGCTTAAAACTTTCCTTTTTGCTAAAGCATATAGTTAGGGCTGGACCAGGTGACCCTGAATCCTCCCTTAGTTATGCTGCAATAGATGTAGGCTGCCGGGGGATTCCCATGATGTATTGAGTTTTTCCTTTCCAGTCACCTTTCTCACTCACTATGTGTTAATAGACCTCTCTGTATTGAATCATATCTGTTATTAATCTCTGTCTCTCTTCCACAGCATGTCTTTTATCCTGTCTTCCTTCTCTCACCCCAACTGGTCGCAGCAGATGGCCGCCCCTCCCTGAGCCTGGTTCTGCCGGAGGTTTCTTCCTGTTAAAAGGGAGTTTTTCCTTCCCACTGTCGCCAAAGTGCTTGCTCATAGGGGGTCATATGATTGTTGGACTTTTCTCTGTATCTATGAAGCGCCTTGAGGCGACATTTGTTGTGATTTGGCGCTATATAAATAAAATTGAATTGAATTGAATTGAACTCTGCCTCAGTAATTCCGATAGCCATGGAAGGTAGCATTAGCTTCTAGCTAGCATACAGTTAGCTGAGCAAGTGGCTATTTAAATTGATGTATGTATGTCATTAAGCCGACAACACAGAAAATGCTACCGGCAGGTTACACTATCAAAATACTACATAAAAATCTACCCCCAGAACACTTTCGATTAACAAAATGCGTTTATTCGGTCTGTATCTGCAACGGTGACTCGTCACTGTTGGCGCAGTGCAGCAGGCGTCCTGTTGCTTGGAGACAGTGGTCGCAAATCAAGTGCTTCTGCCATAAAGTCAGACTTTAAAACAAATTTAATGAAATTATATTATACTAATATGTCATTTAAATTAGCATAAACTAAAACTAAACAGTTAGGTCCAAGTTTTGAAATTGAAAATCTTGACAAAATTTCTAACATTGTCACTTGATACCTTATAGCACAATGGACAAAAACGATTTTTAAATTATTTATTTTCATAATAATCATATTAAATATTCCAAAAATTTCTGAATGGTAACTATTGAAAATGTGCAAAATTCGCCCCTTTCTTATTCTGAATAGATCCAATTAACGTCACAGAAAACTATACAGAAACCGAACATGTGAGAGTCAAAACAAAATGTGATCACATGATCAAACAAAACACCTTAACTGTGTTCTTACACTGTCCTTGTACACATAATGTGCCAGTGTGCCTAAAAACACATTTTAGAATACTCATTTGTTCATTCATGTAAAAGCTTTGAGTTTAAAAAAAAATTAAGCTCAGATTTTCAGACGCAGTGAGCCTTGTGTAAGGAAACAATTCTTGGCAAGTAATAAGAAGGTCCATACTGCGTTAAAAAAAATTGAATCGAAAATTACTTTAACAGTTCCTGATGAGGTCTGTGGTTTGCCCACCACCCCAAAATATGAACTAACAGCAGATTATTAGTTAAGCTCCAGAGTTACACACTGAGCAAACCGCTGTTATGAATGAACATTTATGGACATAAAGATCATGGATCAGTCTTTTCAGGGATGTTAAGTGATGTGTTGGAGGGCATGGTGGAGGTGGATGATCCCTGATTGAATGAAGCAGGTGTTTCCCTGTACGCTGACTCCAGAAGGTCCTCTGAGGAAGCAGAGGCAGAAGAAGAGGCTGAGGCAGAGGCAGAGGCAGGGGTAAAGCCTTGGGCTCCAGTTGTCTGCATTTGTGCAGCCAAGCTTGTTTGGGGTGCCTGCGTGTTCGCCTGCTGGGCCTGAGCGAGCCTCTCCATATCTGCGGCCCGGCGGCCTCTCCTCTTGCCGAGGATCTTAACATAGTTGGCTGGGACGAGCCCTGTGGTCTCACCGTCCACACTGGCCAGGAGCCAACCACGCACACGGGGCTGAAGCTCTACACATGAGGGAGAGGAAAACACTGTGATAGTTGTAAACATGGTGCACGCTCACACAAAAGAAGAGCCCTCATCTGTTATTCCGAAGATAAGGAAAACAAAAATATAAGGTTTTGGGTCAAAGCACTCAGAATCAAATGTCCCGCAGCCAGTAAAAAGCTCCTCACCTTTAGGAGCGAGGTTGAGCATCTCTCCAGCTTGCATAGAAAGCTCCTCCTGAGAAGCAGCTGTAAAATCATATTCTGCTCTGGCCACCACGTGGTCGTCCTCCCCACTTGCCCAGTTAGTGTCTAAATCAAGCAAGGAAACTGAATTAAAGACATTCATAATTTTAACTTGTTTTAATTAAAAGCAAGTCCACTTGCTTTGTACTGTCAGTTGTAAAGTGACTAATGGCATACGGAGCTATGATACCCAATTTATTTGCCACAGAGTTACAGAAAGGCACATGATGTCATACAAGCAGACTCATCTTTACATGTGTACTGCAAACAACAAAACAAAATGTATCTTTATGAATATGTGAGTGCTTGCTGTTCCATCTGCAAGCCTTACCTTTGATTTCAGAGTCAGCAGAGGAGCTCAGCTTCCAGATAAGGTAGGGTACACCCAAGACTAGAGCGAAAAACATTAAGATGGGCCAGGATTTAACTGCTTGGTCCTCCATCTCTCTGGATGATCTCGTACCAGTGGCCTCACTGGGGTTGGGCCACAGGGCTTCGACCTCAGGGTCTAGCCTCCTCCCGAGCAGCTTCTGCACCAAGCGGTACAAGTAGTGCAATGTGCGCACCAGAGCAAACTTTGACAAAACCCGGGTGAGGTGCACGCGCAGTCGTGTGACGTGGTTGACTACTTCCAGTACGGCACGGAAACCGTTATGTAGCGCAGAAAAGGTGGCGTCCATCATCATGCTTATTGAAGCAAACGCATGGACGATGCTCTCGATGGACTCAAAGGCACCGCGGCTACTTTCTTCTGCCTGCTGCACAAACCTGCTGGGGGGGACGTCTTCAAGGTGAGGTGCGTGTCTGTATCCTCCCAGGCTGTAGCCACCACCATAGCCACCACCATAGCCGCCACCATAGCCGTAGCTGTAAGGACTGTAGCCACCATAGATGGAGCTCCCATAGGGGCTGTAAGATTGGGAGAAGGAGCTGTAGGATGGACGGTAGGACTGCTGGACCTGACGAGGGGGAACCGGGGGCGCCATCCTGGGCAGGACAGAAGGGCCAGCAGAGATGGAGGAGCCTCTAGCTAATCCCAAATCTGTAGATCTGTTTGGTGACAACATAAAGATAGAATATCAGTAAAATCCACCCATAATTCATTGCAACATTAATTGAGCAAAGCATTAGTTCAGAAACATCATGGAGTCAAGCTAAACCACAGTCCACAAACTGCTCAACAGCTCAAATATGTAAATATGTAAGAAAAACTGTGTATGTTTCTGTTCTGTGTACTGTTTGTTTGTATATGTGTCTTTCTGGCTGCTGTTACAACCAAATTTCCCCTTGTGGGACAATTAAAGGATTATTCTATTCTATAGAGTGGGTCTCTTCCACAGCATGTCTTTTGTCCTTTCTCCCTCCCCTCAACCAGTCCTCAGAGGCTGCCCCTCCCTATACCTGGTTCTGCTGGAAGTTTCTTCCAGTTAAAATGGTGTTTTTCCTTCCCACAGTCACCAAGTGGTCGCTCAAAAGGGGTTGTTTTGATCATTTAGTTTTCTCTGTATTACAATAGGGCCTCCACCTTGCCGTATAAAGTGTCTTGAGGTGACTGTTGTTGTGATTAACGCTACATACATAAACTGAAATTGAATTGAGTCAACTCTTCCTCCTGCCTCATCTCCAGATCTGGTACTCTTCATCTGTACAGACAGTGGAAAATACACAGTAAATTCACCATCAACCAGCAGCTACCGGCAACTTTTAGCATGGGATGTTTTCTCATGAGCTGACATTATGAACCAGTCAACACACCTTAAATATCCTTAAATATCATTATCACAGCTCTGATTGTTCAGCTTCTCCAATCTGATGACCATATTCTCTTAACCTTAAAAGGATATGTTGATATGTCCAAAAAAGATAAAGATGTGTGCAGATTTAATTCCATTTCCCCCCTTAAAGTGGAAAAAAGTGTCAGGTGGGGGGGGGACTGATTGAGCTGTGATTGTGGAATTTGCCTCACAAAGGTGCGTTCACTATTGCTTGTTTGAGCATACTGCTGTATATATACAAATGCTGACTGCATAAACAAACTGTTGTACATATATATTTTTTTTTAATTATCCGAATATAATAATAAGACAATTTAAAAAAAATGTGACTTGCAGCAGCAAGCGGAGGAGTTAAATCTTCTCTGGGTCTTGTTTACGAGTTTGGGGACAGGTGAGCAAAGGACTGACAAATGGGAAAAAACCAAAAAAAACAAGAGCTTTCTCTAAGGGTGGCTGGCCTCTCCCTTAAAGACAGGGTGAGGAGTTCAGTTACTCGAAAGGGGCTCAGAGTAGAACTGCTATTCCTTCACACTGAAGAGAGGCAGATAAGACGATTTAGGTATCTGGCAAGGACGCCTCCTAGGTGAGGCGATCCAAGCATGTACAACCAGGAGGCCCCGGGACAGACCCAAGACGCTCTACAGAGGCTACATCTCTATATATGCATTTTCTGCAGGAAATTATCGGGCGAAGGAACTGAGTTTGTTGGCAAACAGCAACAGGAAGACAGCAGCTACATTTTCTTCTGAATTGACTGTTAACAACTACAGAACAAACAAAAATGCAATTCAAATATTTCTGGGGCTTTTATTAATTTCACTTATTAACCAGAATTGCAACAAAACAAACAAACAAAAACGCTCAATTAACAGAAGAGAGAGAAATCTAGCGAGACACACTGACTAGGACACGGCCTCAGAGGACCAAACTAGCAGTTAGCCACTTGTACGGCTGTGCAGATAAATAATTAGTTGCCGTTTTTGTTTTGGGGGCATTTTTAATGGCAACCAATTACTCTTACAAGCGCAAACACGACTCATCGTTTTGCAATAATTTTCACCATCGTGTCAATTATTAAAACAAAATGTCAACTGTCGTCTAACAACTCCTGCACGAAGTGACAGCGACAACTTTAGCATTTCAACTGCGAGCAGCTCCAGTTGTAAACACGAGAGACTTCTCGCGACTGCGGCCCCGCCGAAATTCGCTCACCTGTAATTTAAAGATGCACCAACTGAGCCAGGAATCCGCCTTTCCCATGGCCGTGTCGGGGGCTGTGAATCCATAGCAAAATATATGTTCACAGTACACAAATAATATAGAGCCCTCGCAGAATCACCTTCACTACTGCCTACCCGTATTTCCACTTCTCCTTTGGGTTTTTCATCGTTGTTTAAAAACATAGAATAGACGCTTTACCGCCACCATCTGGTGTGGAGTTACACTGCAGTAACTGAGCTCTCACTGTCAAAAAAGTAGCCCAAAATTGGTGTTTGCCCCCGTGTTCCACTCCACTCCACTGTTCCCCAGAGGAACCTTTTGACAGTGATAGCTCAGTTACTGCAGTGTGAAGTACTCTGTGGACCTGTAGTGTAATGTTGACAAAATGCATCATTTAAGTAAATTTATCTATTATGCCAAAATATGACCTTATGCAGTTAATTTTATGAGTTCTCTGACATCTGTGAGATTAGACTTAACTTTTATTTTCTAAAATAAAATAAACAGGAAATATCTGTTTAAGGAAAAGTCTTAGTCTTGTCCAAGTCTACATGTTAATGCTGAGGTCTTTCTTGTTTCTTCATGCACATTTCTAATGCTTTCCTTTAATTCTATGAAATCATTTTTGGTATTTGAAAGTCTTTTTTACATTTTATTCAGAGCTATTTTCTCTGTTTCTTTCTCTGTGTTTGCTTCCTTTCCTTTCCGCCTCAAAATGCTCCTGGACTCTGTCACTTTTTTTGACAAATCATTGTCCTTTGTGGCTTCATTTTAAATCTGGAATCTTAATTTTATTTCATCTTATTTTAATTTAAATCCAAATGCCATCCATATGATTAAAAACTTCCCCACTCTTTGTCCTTAATGTCTACAGTGTTGCCTTCTGGTAGTACATCCCCCTCCTGACTCCTTTCCCTCTCTTTGTTACCATCCAACTACACTTCTTCCAACTACAGATCCCACACTTGATGGTGACTTGTGGTATTGGCTCAAAGTTGGCCTCTAGTGATCAACAAACTCCTGATGAAGGCTCTCAGGGTCCTGTTGATCTTGTTAATCTTTCTTGGATGTCTTCCACTGTGATGCTTACTGGTTCCTGTTCAGGGAGGTTGCTGTGGTCTGGTCTTAGCTCTGCTAGCCACTGAGCATTGTTGTTATGGGTCCCTTCTCTCACATGCTCTTCCAGTATTACTCTATCTCCAGTCTTGGTGGCACTGTTCTCATATTGTTCCCCTGCACTGAGTGTACACCTTGGATGGTATAAATTCCCCCTCTCCCTGCAGGCGGTCTTTATCCTTCATCCTCCGGTCCTCAGATGCTCGAGGCTCCTGCGCAGTATCTTTGCTGTTCCTAGGACTGCGTCTGATCTCCTAGAGTCACTTGCCCAGGTTGGGGGGTCACTGTACCGAGTAGTCAGATTACCTGATTACTGAGACCACTGTTGTCTTCATCCTCCACATCTTCTCAAGCTATTCTCCCAGCCCTTGGTACATGTTGAGCTTCTCGACTTCCTTTTTCCTGATGTTGCTATCATTCGGTATAGCTACATCTGTCACTACAGCCATCTTCCACTACTTGTCCACTACCACTATGTCTAGTTAGTTAGCCATTACCAGTTTGTCTGTCTGTATCTGGAAGTTCAACAGGATGTTTGCCTGGTCATTCTCATCCACCTTAGGGGGCATCTCCCATTTTGACCTTGGGACTTCCAGGCCATGCTTGGCACAGTATGACCAGGTATACTATGCCAGCGGGCCCCAACCTTTTTTGCGCCACAGACCGGTTTATGCCCAACAATATTTTCATGGACCGGCCTTTAAGGTGTCGCGGATAAATACAAAAAACTAGTACCGGTACCGAAAAAAAGAAGATTTATTCATAACACACGTGAAAAGACCCAGAGAAAACCGAGTAAACGATAAAAACGATAACAAAATAATGCTGAAAACCGATAAAAACCCTGAAAACTATACATTTCACACCTGAGCCTCAACTCTCGCGGCCCAGTACCAAACGACTCACGGACTGGTACCGGTCCGAGGCCCGGGGGTTGGGGACCGCTGTCCTATGCCGGCCACTTGCTCATGACATTCATGACATCCCATGTATGCCCTGACTGCTTGCATCTTACACCCTGCTGTTATGTGCTGCATTGTCTCAGGGGCATCTCTACAAAGCCTGCCCCTGGGGTCTTGTCTGGTGTGGTGTATATACTTATACACCACCATATATACCATATATATATATATATATATACATATATATATATATATATACAGACCTGAGGGAAAAATTCAGTATTTACAGGTAAAACAGTCATTACACCCCTGAGAGGGAAAAAAAAAAAAGCAAAGACAGAAGAAATTGGGTGACGTGTGAGGTCATCTCAGAATGTCATCAACTTAAAAAACATTTGCACTTTGTGCTTTTGTCCAACAGAGGGTGCTGTGACTCATCAGATAAGACTGATGCACTTCTGTGGGCTTTAATATTACAGATGAAAGGGAATTTCCCCTGTTTGTACTCTGTAATTAAACAAAGAACATGTTTTTGTTTAAAAACCATGGTTTTACTAATATGCAGTCATTTTTAACATAATCTGACGAGAGTCATCAACACGTTGCTGATGTTTGGATTTTTATTACAAAACCTAGAACAGGCAGTCAGAATGTGAAATGTGAGTGAACAGCTTTTGGTAACCAAAGAAAATACTACACTACAAAGTCTCCTGTCCCCACTCTAATGCACCCGAGATGACACAATTTCCTCTATCTAGACAGTAAAGTTGCTAAGACCTGATAACATCTCTGTGTTATCCTCTGTAACCTGCAAAAAGAAACAACATGCAGCTAACACAGTTTCACACCTCTGACACTGAGAATATATATCTATATATATCTAAATCTATAGATACAGACATATATATATATTAGCATTATAAGACTTCTGTTGTCAGAAATATTGCTGACAGCAGCTTCAAGATTTGACTTTTAACCTGTTGTGTGAGATTGGCTTGAGGATGCGTTCACTAGCTCTCAGTAACGTCAGTTAACTGAGGGGGTGATCTGTGACTCCGCTGCTGTGAGCGTGAGCAAAGGAGGTGTACAGTGTGGTTTAAAAAACCACTAAGAACCAGGAGGGAGTCCTGTGATGTCAAGCACTATTGGTGCGTGTGGGTGGGTGGGGGTGGGGTGTGCGCAGCATTGTCACATTAGATTCCCTAGGGTGGGACTACAGAAAACACCAGTGTGATCTCACAGCGTAGGTGTACAATACCGAGGCTGCCTTTTTGTGGCGTGATGGTGTCAGAATCCAGGGCCAAAGGTGCGAATCCAAGTGCCTGCCTGTGGTGACACTGAGTGGGGGAAGACTGTTGATCTGATGATGCTTCTGATATTTAGGGGTTCGTGCCAAGCAACTGTGACCTGTGACCTTTTCAGATTGTGATGATATTGGAAGAAGAATGATTTTTACACTTGAGTTAATTCACAGAACTAAAGATATTTAATTTATTACATGCTAAAAGGTTGTGGATTTGTAAGTGTGATTGTTGGTTGTAAAAATACTGCATCTGCCATTCTTCTGGGAAAAATCGAACCTGGAACTTTTTATAAATCTTGTCCCACATGATGCCAAACATGTTGGGTTGTGTCAAGCTTGCATTCTTTGGTAAACACTTTTTGATGATGCACAAAAATGCTGTAACACCGAAGCAGGACTGTGAAAGCAAACTGAAAGAATACTATTATCCAAAGACAGGTTAGGTAACCTCTATGGCAGGGATGTCAAATTCATTTTATGTTGTGGGCCATAGGCAACTCACTTTGATCTTAAGTGAGCCAGACCAGTGAAACGCTCCTATCTGTCACATTAAATACACTTTAAACATGAAAGTAAAAACATTAAATACACTTTAACTACACATGTAATCCCTTAGATATTTTGATACAAGAAAAAGAAGAGCAGTTTTAATGATACTTCTCAGTATTTCTACACGATAAAGAAATGCTGCTTTGGGCTTAAACTGTCAGAAACAAATGTATCAAATTATCAGTTGTATCTCAGCACGACCAACACATTTTAAAAGGCTCTATTTTTTTTTTTTTTTTTTTTTACTATAGATCAATATTCTCTGCTTCATTTTTGTCTCACACTTCTCACTGTTTCACTAGTACTTGGTTTAGTGTTTGCAGACAAGTTGGTGTCTTCAGTGCAAACTACAGGTGACTGCAACAATCTGCTAGTGACTAAAGCAATAAGATTGAGGTTTTTGCCAACCTAGGCAGGGAATACACATTTTTCCATTGTGAACAGTGGTAACCAGATGGTATGTGACCAGTCTGTAGGCGTATGTCACTGGGCCCAAAGCATCACCAAATTTTCAGAAAAGTTAGCATGTAACGGTTACGCAACTGCAAAACCACAATAGCTTAGCTTAGGCAGCTTAGCTTAGCATAAAACCTGGAAAAAAGAAAAAAGGGGAAAAAGCAACCTTTTGACAAAGCTAGATAAAAGTTTCTAGAGTTGCTTAGTTTAAAGAAAAAACTAACCTATGAAGCGGATGCTGATTAAAGTTCAAAAGAAAAAAACAAACCCTGACATCTGCTAGCTAACACACATTCCAGGCTCTGGTTATGTGTTGTACGCTATCACATTGTTGGTCAGCAGTTTATTCTCTCCCACTGGATATCACTTCCACCTTTTTTTTCAGACTGAGAGAGTTTAGTTGAACTCAGTACCCACACACAATTTTTAGCAATGACAGTAACAGTTACTGTAACTGTTCCCTTTATAAAGCTAAAAATTGCTATTTTTTGTTGATGTTGTGTTGAAGGGTTCTGGTTGCTTCATACTTCCTAGTCCCTTTTTGTTTGTTCTTCTCTTTGAGCACAAAGAACCCAGCAGTATAAACTTGGTTTGGGTCTTGGAGCTGAAAGACAGGCAATCTATTCCCCGCTAATGCTGAATGAGCTAGAAATCACCAAAATGAAGAGGAACCAAAAGAAAGTTTTTTGTAAGAGCCTCTGAGATGTACATTTAAATCAATTGGAAATAAATTTGGCGGGGCAGCCAGAAACTTGCCCTGTATATTCCTGTGTTTACACAACCGAAATAGGTGGTGATCATAGTAAAGATTAGTTCAAATAATCCCTAAGCTTTCCCCAGTGCCGTATATCTGACGTGTCAATTTCAGCCCTCATTCTGAACTTCCAGTGTTCCTGCTGTATTTTTTATGGGCAGCACGCTGGAATGACCTGAGAGTGTTGAGCGTACTTTTTTACACACACAGCTTCACCCTTCCTCTTTGTGTCAACTACTTGGTATTGTACAAATATACATGACAAAGGGGAATAAACAAACTCTAACAAAAGTGGAACTGCCAAGAGAAAAATGTTGGTGGAACGTACAGAAGCTATTCGAAGTCCGTGTCCACTTAATGCGTCTGTCTGCCACATTGTGTTGACACAATTGAGTGGCTGCTTGTCAAAAAAGGGAAATGCAGTAATGTCACGACTGTAGAGGCAAAAGAGTCAAACTAGGTAACTGTGTTGTAATGCAGGCAATTATTATTAAGTCATCTGATGCGAAGGCATCATGACACTGAATCCTTTTGTTCTGCAATCAAATAATCAACAGCTGAACCAGTATCAGTGCACCAGCCATTTGCAGTTCCATGTTGATGCAGTAGGTTAGTAAAGAGCTGCAATAGTTTCAGTGGGAGCAGGCATATCTCCTTATCACAAGTGCATTTAGGATTTTCTTGACTAACCATATTGATAAATTGAATCAGCATGACATTTTTATCAGTGGTGAGAGATCATTTGAGCACTCTGGAAGGAGCTAGAAATGAAACCACAATACTCAAAAAGCAGTTGTAGTAAAGTAAATAACCTATCGCAAAAAATATATCAGGCCATGGTCAGTAAGCTGCAATCATTCTAGTAATGAATGATGGCTTAAAACTTTGTACTCTGTTTTAAAGGACTAAACTAGTAAGCTCTTAGTGCTGCATTTTTGTTTGTTTGTTTTTTCTATAATATATTTTTTATAGCATATTCTATTTAAGTTGTATTTTTACTTTCCAGAATAAGCTTTAGTACAATAAGCTTAAACTTAAACCTGTCTATTGGAAAATTAGCAAATTAAACTTAGGTACGGTATAAGCTAGCTTATTCAGTTCAGTTACGTCTGGACTGAATAAGCTAGCTTAAATACTGTCCTTTCTGTTTACATTTTACTGCTTTTTCTATTGGACTAACAAGGCTTAAAGTTAAAGCTGTAGCAGTGTAACAGTGTGGCTGTTTTGTTTTTTCAAGCAGGTTCATTTTAAGCCAGTTTTTGACTAGCCAAATTTAGCATCCTTCGTAATTGCTAAACAAACTAGCTAGCCAAATAGCTGTAGGTCATTCAGCTAAGGTCTCTGATTAGAAAAAAACTAAATGTGGTGATTTAAAAAGACAAGTCACACAGACAAACTATACACTTGATCATGATGGAGTTCAGTCCGTCTTTGTTTGGTTCCTGCTCATTTTAAATCATGTTTTTGAATGCTATACATTTGGTACCAATTTTCATTGGGTAACACTGAAGTACAAAAGTCAACTCCTTTGTGTGCAAATTTGTACTTACTGCTACTTTAAAAGTATTTTAAGCAGTGGCTAATACACTTCCTGATTTGGGTTGGATTGGGTGGATGTTTGTGTGTGTGTGTGTGTGCCTCACATGAAAAATAATCAGTGAAAACAATGAGGCCACACATGTCTGCTGAACACTCAGCAACAGACAGGTATATACTGTTTCTAGTCAAACATTCACAGCAACAGCTACATGGGATTTTCCCTGCTCTGAACATGAGTTGGGTCTTGCATAAGGAGCTGTTCTAGCAACACATACTGTACAATACCTATCATTAAAATGTGCAGCAGGAAGTTTGGAAATTGTAGGATCAGAGAATGGAAGTAAAGGCATGCTCCAGACAAATCAGTGGGAAAGAGAGCTAGTTTTGATCCTGGCATTGTTATTGATCTGTTAATTCAGATCAATATTAGTCACAAAAGTGAACGGACTCTTTAAATCCCCATGCAAAACCGAGGTAACTGAAAAACACAGAGCTTTATAGTGTAAAGTCAGCTTTAGTCTAAATTTCTTATTTGTGCACAGGGTAGGACAAAAATATCCAGTTTTTGTTTCTATATTTAATAATATATTGCAATCTGATAAATTCCCATAACTTATGTAATCGAGCAGTATGTAAGTAAATAAGGGAAGTGTGTAAATGCCATTGAAAGAAACCTCCTGTTTATAATAAATGCAGTGAGGAAAGGACTACCCTGTAGTAATTTCTGTCTAATTTTGTGAGTTGATAGCAAATTCATTCAGGTGGAGCTGGTGTAGTCAGCAACTATTTACAGTGTGAAGGGAGAAAGAGAAAGAGGGGGAGAGAAGGGGGAGGAGGGGAGCTGAGGGAAATGGGAGGAGACAGCAGCAGAGGAGGGGCATTACTGGAAATAGGTGGCTAAACAGGTCTAGCTCGCCTTTTCCAGGACATGGTTAAGAAATACTCAAAGACATACGGTGCAGTGAGTACCTGGGACAAGCTGTGTCTATCACAGAGAGATCCAAACACATGCATGTGGAATCTGTGTGCAGCTAAACTCTCATTTAGTGCTGATGTTGTGAGGACCGTGTGCCTATCTCCATGCAGATCCTTGCAGAGGTGAAATGTCCTGATGAGTTACTCCATTATTTTGTCAACGTGAGGACATTCTGTCCTGTAATTATTTACCAATAAATCAGATATGATGTTGCAATATAGGACAGTTCTAGCTTAACCTGTTTCCACGTGTTTTTATTAAGTCATTAATTAAGTGCTGGATTAAAAGACTGGAAGTTAATGATAGTAGAACAACAACAATCTTAGAAGACCAGAGTTGCGGTCTGAAAGTTTGAGAAAACTGTACTGGATATGGTGGTTGTGACATTGCTGGTGTTTGGGATTCAAAGTTAATGAAGATCTAGTAATCACAGAGCACCATATGTTGGTTTTCATCCAATTCAGAGCTTTCAGAGTCTATATAAATGGTTTGCTTCTCTGTGGCCTCCACAACATATGGAGTTGCATCTAAATAAACATCAAAAGGAATGATGTCAGCCCAGTTCGAGTATGTTATTATGAATGTTCAGTCTGAATGTCAGTACAACGGCACCATTACAGGAACCAACATCTTACATCTTTCAGCTGCAGATTTAAAAAAGCAATAAAGAACATGTTACTTACTTGTGGTTACTCTTTTTTCTTTTAAATAAAATCCAACGCTGTCTTGTGGCATGTTTCAAAAACTTAGAAAAGCACAAAATCTGATTTTTTTTACAGTTTTTTTTGTCTTGTCAGGTTAATGAATATGGATTAAAGCAAATTAAATATGCATTCTTAAGTGTAATGGTAAATTCGCCATTTATTTAGCTGTCACAAATTACTGCTGATGCAGTCATCTCTGGGGGTTGTTTTAGCCTCTTTGAGCTCATTGTTTTGGTGTTGTCACTTGAAACTTACCTATTTTGCTTTCATTAATAAAGTTAGCAGCAACTAGCTGGTGGAAAACAGAACTAGAAAACTTTCTCTATTAGAAGACGTAAGAATATGCTTTGTGTCTACAAATATGTTTTGGGGGAATAAACCAAAACCAATATAACCTGTGAGTGGATTGTTTACAGTATCCTGTGCACTGAGGTTAAATTAGGGTTCGCTGTGGTTCCGTTCAACGCGACAGGAAGGAAGCTACACAGAGCATTTCTTCTCAGCCTCCTGATACGAGAGAAAACAAACGTCTCCCCTGTAGTACATCCTGGGTTCCTTGGTAATGACGCTTCAGGACACACTGATTGTAAACTACCTTGTTGGCAGTGAAAAACTGAATTTTACAGGAAAAGATGATAATCAGCTGTTGATTTGTCACCTATCAACATCAAAATCTCTTATTTGTGATGAAAATGTGAATGGTACTGATGTAAATATGAAATTCGTCAATTCCCTTTAGCTGCACTTCGTCATAATGGCTTCAGTATTGTCTAAGTGAGTTAAAGGTTAAGCTGTATGCCAAAGCCTTTCTCCTGATGTGACGTGTTAACCTCATAGAAACAACATTGTCCATAACTATCTGTAGGCTCTGTCATTTTGGGCCTGCATTTTAGCCAGTGGTGATGAGCAATTTGTCAAATTGGCTTATGACATTTGCACTGTACTATAGTAATTGTCCATTCTTAATTCTTCTTGTAGCTTCTGGAGAGTTTTTTTGAGTAGCACAGAGCACACTGATATGGATTTTTCAGTGTGCACCATCTGACTCCTTTTAGAAACTGTAGGTTATTTCTTATGTTTGTATGAAGTGCTACTGAACAAAAGGCCGAAAATTGCAAGAACCACTCTGTTTTGAAAGATTTAAAATATTCAGCAAAAATTTCACCTTCTTGCCGCCAGCTTATTGACACCTTGAGATAATTCAGTTTCACATGTGTCAGAACTGTACGTCATACGTTGAATAGGCAGAAATATGTCAGGAGATGACATAGTGACTTTACCATTGACCATAAACGGATGATAATCTGTTTTTGGTGGTGAGGAAATGTCATACTGATAAGAAATCAAATTAACAGATTTCAAGTAAATTGCCTTATTTAGCTATAGTGAAACTAAACTAAGCTTCTCTTGAAAGCGGTTAAGCCTTTACTTGGAAAAGATCACCTGGAGAATCATTGAAACCACACTTTTATCAAACATATAGATTAAAGGGAACAAAATGATTTATGATTTGGTATAATACATGTAAAAGACTTTCTGCAGGATGGTTCTATGTACCTTTTTTACTCAGAAATTGTAAGTAATTGATAACAAGCTACTGCACTATTCCAAAGTGTTTGGGACAAACACCGTGGCCACTTACTCAACCTACGTTGCTCAACAATATTCAAGTCACTACATTTCCCCTGTTGTGCAACTGGTCAGTCCTGATTTTGTCCATATCATGTGCAGAAACCTGACCTACAGGAATACTGAATAAAAGTTGTTTTTCTTTGTTCAGCAGCGACAGTATTAAGGCAACGCAGCCAAGCTTGAACTTAGCATAGAACAGGGACGGAAAATGAGGAAGATTGTTAGCCTGGTTTTGTCAAAATGTGACAAAACACCACCACAACTAAAAATACAATCTCTACAAGTCTGCAAAAATGTTGTTATCTTTAGACATGAACCATATCTGATTTGAGTCTTTTAAGTTAAGCTAAACTAGCTAAACCAATCTTAACGGTTAAATAAAAATAAATGTCTTCGACGGAAAAAATTTGACTTTGCCCAAATAGAGGAGATCATTTAAGTATAACATTCATTTTAACATTTATGTGATAATATGCCACACTATTGTTAAGCTGAGAAATTCTCCTAAACCATTCACTCTTGTTAGCTTTTATGCTAAGCTAAGCTAACTACCTGCTAGTTATAAAACCTAATTTTTTAAATCTCAACTCTAAAGTTAGCATAGAAAGAGCTGTTTACACTTGTGTCTGAACTCATAAAGCCCAAGTTTCGCTGTTAGTCTTGAGATATTCATTTCAGCACATTTGATGTTATTTTGTTGGATTGAGAAGGAAGTGAATAATGCTTTGGTCACAGCAGAAGTCATGAGCCTGTCCTCATGTCGGTTTGCGAACGAAACGGCCGGGTCTTTGAAGTGAACGACGCAAGCCGTGTTCTTCTTCTTTTCTTTCTCTCACACTTTCTTTCGCACTTTTTTACGCTTCACTCCGCTTGTGAGCCTTGTTGTGCTTTGCGCTGGGAAGAGGGGGGAGGGGCAGTAGTTACACTCACAGTAGCACAGGAACAGAGCGGGAGGGAAAGAGAGAGAAAGAGAGCCAGGGACAACAACGTCACATTAGAAAGGTATAGTAATCATCCACAACTATTTTTAGTTGAGGATGATAAAGGATTCAGAAAGTTTATTCATGCAGGCTCATATGACAGAGATTGTACATCTAATTTTTGTTTTCATATTTTAATTTATATTTAATTGTGTTGTGGTTTGCAGTGTTTTGTGTTGTTTCACTTTAAATTTGTTTAAAAGGAAACATTTAAATAGTTAAAAGTTGAAATGTGAATAGTTGTTTTTTGTATTATATGATTTATTTATTACATTTTATGTGGAGTAAATAAAAAAAAGTATATTTACGTTACCCCTAGAGACAAAGCACGTACAAACTCCAAAACACGTACAAACTCCGAAGCACATAAAAACTCCAAAACACGTGCAAAAGACGACAGAAGTGCTCCAGGATGGGGGCAGTGTTGAGCTTTTGTTACCTAGTGGCTACACAAGCCAGGAAGTACCAACGACCGGATTTGGTGTGCGGTAGTAACAGGTAAATGATCTTAATTCCTTCAAGAAGGGAGTTTTTCCTTCCCACTGTTGCTGAGTGTTTGCTCATAGTGGGCTGTCTGATTGTAAAATAAAAAAGTTAATAGAGGCATTCATAGCAGAGTTATCACAAAGGGAACTATATAGCTTAAATGTACAATTTCTACAGGACGAATTATAACTTCATTATGTATAAAAGGTCCTTTTTGTAACTTTACACAAGAGAAAGTTTGCTGTCACACTGTTTATAACAGGTTGGGTTTTGTCCTCTGAGTGGAGCCTTTGGTTGCAGTTTATTGAAGAATTTCCTCTGAAGTAGCCGTTGATGTAGATTTAAAGTCCTGCTTATATACAGAAATGTGCTTTAGTTCATATTTTTTTTTACATGTCTGCCTCAGTGGATCAATAGAAGATCTGGCACAGGAAACTGGATGTTGAAAGAAGGGTAGGAGTGTATATACACTACCAGTCAAAAGTTATGGTAGTCATGCTAGTTCAGTGTGATTCAATTTTGCATAACCCCAACAGTGTCATCAGCAAAGAACTTGACACCATCACACCTCCTCCATGCTTCACAGTGGGAACCATGCATGTAGAGACCATCCGTTCACCTTTTCTGCGTCACACAAATACATTGCAGGTGGACCCAAAGATCTCAAGTTTGGACTCATCAGACCAACACACAGATTTCCACTGGTCTAATGTTCATTCCTTGTGTTTCGTTGCCCAAACAAATCTCTTCTGTTTGTTGCTTTTCCTTAGTGGTGGTTTCTTTGCAGCTATTTGACCATAAACGCCTGAGTCGCAGAGTCTACTCTGAACAGTTGATGTTCAGGGGTTGCCATCAAACACATTCACTTTTTAAAACTCAATAAAAGTTAAAATGAGGGTTCCTGATGGTTAGGGACAAATAGAATTGCATGGCAGGAAAAAGATGCTGTAAACTTCAGTCAGTAGAATTTCTTATGTCGTCCCTTAACAACTAGATTGCAGAGTGTTGCAGAGAGATTGCGTTTTCTTCAAAAAAATCTTTGACTTGGCTCATTAGCGATAGATCATTTTCTCAGTGTTATTGTATGATTTTGGTCTTATAATATAAAGCACATTGAATCCAATCTAACAAATAGATATAATTTAAAAGAAAAAAAATACAAAAAAATAATATTCTTGCACATGAGCTCCCTCATAGATCCCAAACCAGATGTGGAGATTATTTCTGAGACCGGTAGAAATTAATTTTTCATTTAAATTATTGCTTGCTGGGTTGTTACTTCTTCAGACCTATGTTTGAATTATGAGAACGTTAGGTTACGACTTAATATTTTAGTTTTTTCTTTACATTGCTTTAAACACTGATATGTTGCGAAAGCCTCGAGGGACCCATAATTTCTCTCTATTTTGCCAGACCTTTTCTTTTTTAAGTACTCTGCTGGCTTTATGAAGGTGTTTCAAAGCTGTTCTTTTGACACTGACTGCTTTTTAAATCATTTTCAGTCATGCCCTCGAATGTTGTTTCAAGCTAAATTATAGTGGATGGTTTGATGAGCTCAATGACCTCAGGGACCATTTAGGCACTGCTCAGTTTTCACAGCGCTGTATTTAACCAAGGGCTTCCCTTGTCAGCCAATTTGTCACACTTCCGTTCAGCTTCTTCGGAGCCCCCGCCACTTTCTCGTGCCTCATGCACCAGGTGTCCTCAAGCTGCATTTGCTGGCGCCTATTTGGATGATGTGATCATCCACAGTGACACCTGGGTGGAGCATCTACAGCAGGTGGCCGCGGTCCTGTAGATCCAGAGGCAGGTGGGGCTCATGGCCAACCTGAAGAAGTGTGCAGTTGGATGGAGGGAGGTACAGTATTTGGGGTAACACTTGGGAGGCGGGCAGGTGCGTCTAAGGGCAGAGAAGACGGCCGCCATTGCATCCTACCCACTTCCCAAGACAAAAAAGGAGATGAGGTAATTCCTGGGGCTGCCTGGGTACTATCACCAGTTCCTGTCCGGGTTCGCAGACCAGTAGTGATGGCTCTTTTTAGAGAACCGGCTCTTTCGGCTCCGAACCGACTCTTCAGGTTGTTTTGTTGCTTTGCACAAAAGGAATTACTAATGTAAAAAAAAGAAAGAAGTGGTTTTATTTATATATGTTTATATATAAATATATGCGGTGGCCCCTAGAGACAAAGCACTCTATAGGTTATTTTGTTGCTCTTTAGCAACAAAACAACCTAAAGAGCCGGTTCAGAGCCGAAAGAGCCGGTTCTCTAAAAAGAGCCGGAAATCCCATCACTACTAAATATCAACATGAGGATGGACTTGGTCTAAATTGAAAGTTAAGAGTCATGTGCTTCAGTCTACTTATTGTTTTGTTGTTGAGAAACTAATTATTCAGGAAAACATCCTCTGACAGGCTATTGACCCCTCATTATTGTCTCAAGAAAAATCACGGTGCCACACCCTGTTCATTAAATTTTTATATCTACACTATTAGCTGATGTTTAATCTGGGAATTTAGCTTTAACACGGCTATTCAAATTGGGTTATTTAAACTATATTAAGGTGTTATTTATCACATTATCACATTAAGGTAGCACTGGTGGATTTAAAATGTATTTCTTTCTGTCATGTCCAGTCACATCTATGCTTTCACACAATATCACGACCATCTATGAAATAATATGCCCATGACAATGCATAATGTTTGCAATGAGCTATAACATTTTACCATTTAAAATATTATAAATAAATAATAAACAATGACAAAAATATTTAGAAATGACCGACTTTGTTTATTAAGAATTGATCTCATAGAAAAAATCAAAACAAATAAAAAACAGCAAATCTTACAAAGTAGTCATCAGAATATACGTTTATATTTTAGACCATAAAGCTTTTGGAAGGCCTACAAAGTTTGTCTAACATCAGCTTTGTGCTGTCAATGCTTTAACAAGATACTTTCAGTGATGTTTCAGAGAGCATCGGCTGAATACATAAAACAATATAATTGACATCTTTATCTATAAAACATCTGTTAGAAATGCTCTGAGAACTCTGAATACATGCAATCTCTGGTATGACATAGTCATTACAGAGGAAAGACACAGCTGAATGTGTTTCCTCCCACTTCCTCAATGGAAATTTCAGTACCTTGCCAGTTCTTGAGTGTTTCGGCATTGGTATTGCTGTAACTCTCAACTATGGCTAACATGTATGTACAGAGTGCACTTAACAGTAAATGCTTTGGTACCAAATAAAAAAAAGAAAACAAAAATCAACAAAAAAGTATTGTACTATAATTCATATGTATGAAAATTTTACAAAGAGATCAATAGTAAAACAATAAGCAATATATTCCAGCATTATACATGTCATAGGTGGATTCACAGGTGGTAAGTCCAAACGGTGCAGAAACCAACAGGATCGTCGCTGTCCTGTCTGCCTCTTCATTCTGGTGCCAACCTAGAAAGGAGAGCGGGCCAGCGGCAGTCACCATTCTTAGATTCCACTGGAGGTTTGTCTTAGACGGGATGGATCGGGACTTAGCCCGGATGGGCAGAGCTCCTAACTCCGCCCGCCACAGTGTTGTGCTTCACACGCGTAGCCATAATCTCGGCGTCGCGGGGACATAAGGTGCCATCCCGCTGCCTCTCAATCCCCTGCTGTGGGCCTCTCTCGGCGAGGAGCTACCTCCTGTCAACACCAACACAGACCTCTCTGCTCAGCCCCGATCACTCTCTCCAGTACGCGGTCATCCGCGATCTTCGGTCTCGTTCTCCTTTGCGACACGCCTCGGGCAGCTGCCTATAACTGGGCCTCTGTACCGCCCTGCGCGGCCGTCGCCCACACCAGTTACCACGCCATGTCTCTCCCCTCCTCTCCCTCACGCTCTCTCTTATTAAATAGCTGTCGCCAACCCCAGGTGTGCCAGGTTAATGATCAGGAGGGGCGGTGGAATGGGCATCCTCCCGGAACAAATCACATAACAAAACAAAAGCATGCAAAAACCCAACAAAATAAAACACTACACGCTAAAAAAATATCAAAGAATAAAACACATCACTACATGCAAGCAAATAAAAATACCAAGTTAAACTTTGTCCATTCCACTTTATGACATACAAAAACAATAAATTTACTCCTTTGTTTTCTCAAGATCCAAGAAACCTCAAATCATTTATGTTACAGTATATTGGTAGTAATTCTAACTTTACAAAAAAAAATTCAAGAAAGAAAGTAGTACATTCACTTCTTCAAAGGCATAACTTTGGCTTGGAAGCCAACGCTACTGTTTTTTTTCTTTTATAGTCATTAAAAGCATGGATCGTCCACTTAAAGATCCTACCCCCTAAAGAGACCAGATGAATCACTTCAACTGACTAGTATGGCGAACACCAGCAGCTGAAAGCTGAACCCCCACAAATAAAAGGCTTGTTGGACAAGCAACAACAAATCACAGGTTACAAGTTGGGGCTGAACTTTACAGAATCCCACTGTACAGAATTATGAAACAATGCATCACCAATTTAAATAGGACAAGGACTGGGAATAGCTTGTCTCCAGTTTTTCAAGAAACTAAATTTACCTGATAATGTTGATGACTAACTGGAAGTAAAGACCAACCACAAGGTACCATGTTGTTAGAATCAGAATCAGGAAGTACTCTTGCTAACCAATCAAGTGATCAGTAACCAGTTGTATCTCTGCAAAACATTGCCTAAGGCTGACTGACTGTCAATCATTTTGGTCCCACTGAGGTAACAACCCAAGCAAAGGCCTACTGAGCATAGCAGGGCCAGCGTGAGTAAAGAAATTTCTGCTCTCCTTTGAGCTGCTACTGTTTAAAAAGAAGAATTTGAGCAGCTTTCAGTCATTTTGATTCATCCAGTCCTCCAAAGTTGCATAGTGGGTTTCTGCAGCCATGCCGTTGTTTACGTAAGGACTATGGAGATTTTTGATGGCAGTACCGTCTGGCCGCATTGGATCTCTGTTGGTGCCATTGCTCATTGGACGGGGCAGCAGGTTAGTATACGTATTTCCTTGACTTTCCCTTGGGGACTGCATGAGGGGAGTATGGCTCTCTTGTCCCACTGAGATCTGGGACTCCTGTTTCAACTGGAAGCACGGCTGAGGTGCTCCCGCCATGTTCTTCAGAAAATCATTCTCTTCTATTCCCTCTAGGAAAGGGAACGACCCTACCCCCTGTGATCCCCCTCCACCTCCAGATCCATTAAAGGGGTTCGGAACTGTACCCATGGTAGTAAAATTGGACCACTGAATACCTTGGTTCTGGCTGACCAGATGGTTCTGAGCTTGGTTTGGAGTTTCTGATCGGTGCTCCTCCCTTTGATTCTGCTGGTGGAAGAGCTGCTCTGGTTCTCTCATTACAGGGGCTTGAGAACCTGTATCCAAGCACTGCAGGTCCCGCATTGAGAGCTGAGGGAGGGCATTGTTCTCACAGCTGTTGTGGTCCACACGGTGTTGGTAGCTGCGGTTCGGTGGCTGTTGCCTGCTAACAGGACGTGGCAGATTGCTGGCACCTGGGTTTATGGTGACTGTGTCCATAGAGAGCGTTGGATTGGAATTCGCCCATGCATGGCTTAATTGTAGATTGGGTGCCATTAGATTCTGAGGAGCCTGTTGATAGGGTTGGGTGAACATAGAAGGTTGCTGTTGTTGTCTTGGGTATGCATTGCCCATGTCTGTAAAAAAGAAGAGTTTTAGTTTCACAGCAATGAAGTATATCGCCATCCTCCTTTTTTTGATGACTTCAAACGTAGTTACCTCTTTTCAGGTGACTCATGGTACTCTGTGGTACTGCCTTGGGTCTATTCATTGTCAGACCGCTAAAAGGACCACCTAAAAAGAGACGTGAAACCTTAGCTGCGATGCAAACCTGTGCAATCACAAGTAATCATATCACATGAGTTGTACTATATATAAAGTGCCACATTGCTTACCTGACAATCCTGATATCTTCATCAGGTGCTCTCTTCTGCGCTTTTTCTCATTGTATCCATAAGGATCTGATAGAAAAACAACAATATTAACACTACGTGAGTCTAACCGAGAACTAGGTGCCACTAGTAAGCCCCCGCAGAAATAAAGCGATTGCTGCTCACCTTTGTCATCGGGCAGATACCGGAAATCCATTGGTTCACTGACTTCCTGATCAGAGGGCCGGCGTAGCTGCATGTGCACGGTCACCGAGTCCGTTATGGACGTGTTGTGGTAGGGCGGAGTCTTGAACACAATGGCAACTTGGCGATGAACATCAGCCTGAGAAAAGGAGCCTTTGGCCTCCCAGCCATCAGGGGAGAAGAACCGCACCTCAATGTCATCTGGAGCAATACAGGAACAGAAAAGCACATCAGCATGCAAAGAGACAGGCACTATGGGTGTGGGAGGTAAACTAGATCAGTGGACTGAATAAAGATGAAGAAAGAGAAAACAGATGCAAATAAATTTAGTACAGTGTGCAAAAATGCAAAGGTCTATAATGCAGAACATTTTGATGTACCTTTTTGTACTTTGTCACACAGTAGGAAGATTTCGTCTCCTCCTCTGACACTTCCGCTATTTCTGTTGACCCGGCAGATCCTCAGCTCTGCAGTGTTTGGGGCCCCTGGTAATACAAAAAATAAGTTCTAAACACACAACGCAACAAATACTACAAGTTACAAGTTGCTCAGTACAAAAACAATATAACCAGGATCTGCTTTTGTTGACACAGTGGGCCTAGCTTAAAAAGCTGCCTTGGTTTTGAAGAACAATCCTCATTCAGTTTACAGCTAAAGCTTCAGCAGGTTGAGTCACATGTCACATGCCTGGAGCGAGAAGAGGAAGTGCTCCATGGTAACAGTGTTGTTTGAAGGTTGGTGTGTATAAAGAACTTCCCCTTTCTGCGTGTTTGTGTATGTGAGGAACAGTGAACTAGTTCACCAACGGCAACACTTGAAACACTAGTGGACACACGTACACGGGTCTTGCAAAAAGCACTTGCAGTCTGCTGTTATCTGAACTCTACAGGTGTACAAAGCTGACCTCGGGGAGCCCGTGTACTTGTCAGGGCAACTATACGGCTATTTCATTATGTTCTCATGCAATTGCCTGATGTGACGTCAGTGTATTTGACACAGACGGCGCTCGGTCACTCACTGTTGTCGTAGATGGGGTTGGTGACGATGGGGTTAAGAGCTCGGGTGTAGTGGCCGTTCTCATCCTGCAGGAAAACCTGAATGCACAGGCGAACCACATTCAGGTCGTACTCCTCTGTCTGCAACAGCTGCTCCCGTGGCACTACGATAAAACACACTTACATCAGTTAGATGAAGCTGGTAATAAAGCAAACATTCAGAAATATAAACTAAGAAACATTTACACCAGACTTTCTCTTTAAAGGGCCAGTGCAAGTATTACCTGGTGGTTACTGTGGACTTTTTTGTAGAGACTGTTAGCACTCTTAGCACCTACCAGGCTACTGGCAAACCAGCTACATTTAGAGTTGCAGTTTGTTTCATGTCTAGCCTTTTCTTTAATATAATTTATATTTGTGTGGAGCACAGCTCTTAAGGATGGATGAAACATAAATTGAAACGTAACATGTTCTAGTTTCTCTGACTTTGCCTATTTAGCATGGGGATAAAAATAAATGCCAGTCTTTATGTCTTTTCTTTTTTGTTTCAGTGAAACAATATTTCATTATAAAAAGAAAATCTAAAACCCGCAAACTGGATAAACATCGGTCATTGTGACTAGTAAATGTCATCTGCTATTGGCTAATATCACTGATATAGGTTACCTAGCTGCACACTGAAGTACCGACATATTTCAAACCATCAGCACAACTAAATACTTGCATTTCAAGTGCACGCCATTGTTGAACAGACGTTATTACAGCAATAACAAAGGCATGCTATAAGCATACGCTCCTGCTTTGAGAAACAGGCAGACACAGTGTAGTTATGCAGTCACATCTGTAGGCTGTCCACAAAACCTCACCTTTGGATCAACATAAAAACGTCACAGATAAGCTTTTTCAAACGTCCTCAGCCTACATGCTCATCTGCATCACCCGCCTTCAGAAGCAACACGCAAACACACACACACACATAACACACACTCTATACTGAGAGACGCCCACGTGCCGACACACGCACGCATGCACAGAGCAGGCTTTCACATCTACCTACTTTCTATCTTCCGTGCTCATGAGGCCATCCCCACCTACAAAGTGTCGCCACTGTGACGCTCCACACGTCACCTCAGAGTGGAAACAAGTATGCGCCTCTGTGTGTGTTTGAGTGTCTACACCGCACATAAGTAAAGAGATGAGACTCTCCTGCACGAGTGACCAGGGAGCCTCCTGACGTATGTGAAAGTGGTGTGACATGAGAAAATATCTTATAAGCCTTTTAGTTTTGATTCTTTAGTGGCGTCTTACTCTGTATACTCAAGCATGATCAGTTTTTTTGTTATTTTAGGCATATAAGGTGGCAATTATATGTGCAAAACCCAAACAATACAACTGTAGTCACACATTAGCTGTGTAGGGAAAGTCGTCATCCTTAGTGGGCATGCTGAGTGCCAATAGTGAGCCGGCTAGCTCTCCTGCTCTGTCTCTGCATGTGCTGCTGGCACCGGACATTAATCTTCTCTAGGTTCACAGTCTGCTTGTGTTTAGTCAGAAGTAATCAGATTCATGCTGTTAATCTGACTTGATTTTATAGCAGTAGAAGCAACAAGCAGGGAAGAACATGACATGTGCCTTGATGTGTTTGTTTGTTTGGGTTTTTCTGAGCCAGATGTGGGCTCACACCAGGTTGCTATGAAGAGGTAAATTAGCTAAACACATAAAGAATTGTTTTATGGACACCATGACTGCAGCCCGTAGTAATGTTATTGTCATTGTTGAAGTTTTAACGCACCTTTTCGCCTGTGTGCATGACTACCATTCAAGAATTTTGTATTTATGTGGCATAATTAATACGAAGCATTTACCCGATGACGGATTTACTGTTAGTTTAAAAAAAAAAACTTCATCGGCAGCAGTCAGATTAAAAAAAGCAAATTCCCTATAATGCTTCTTTCTGGTCTGGTGCCAGTGTACTCTATCAACGTAACAAAACATTAGTACAAGAGAGCCTCTAGAACAGGGGTGTCAAACTCAAATACACAGTGGGCCAAAATTCAAAACTGGAACAAAGTCGCGGGCTAACGTTAATATTTATTGAAAAAAAAATCTTCCTCCAGATATAAGAATGAATCTTTTCTTATGGACTCAAATAAGTAGGCCAGCTCTAATAGTAATTTGGTATGGCTTCGAGTTTGACACCTATGCTCTAGAAGGAGGTAGCGTAGGTCTCCTCATTGAGAATGCACAACAAATCCTGCAAGCTTTGGACGTCTAATTGGTCTCAAATACTCTGTTCTGCGGTGTGGAGCACTGCTCTGTTGTGCAGCTTTCTGTTGGGTCATCAGGTTTGCCTACTGTAGGTGGCAGAGACACGCAGTGAGTGGAGAAACTGAAGGAGGGAGAAGTGAAGACGAAACCGTCAGAACAAATATTGATGGAACATGCTGTGTTGGTCTGCGTGAGTGTTGGTGGAGTGTCGCTGACAGCGGGAGAAGCTTGGACGGACAGGTGCAGGAAAGTGGGTTGTAGGTAGCAATGGTGGTTGATGTTTGAAAGTGTGTGGTGGAAAGAAACTGGGCCCAGGGTCATAAGATACACTGGGCTGCAAGGCACGGGGGCGTGGGTCATGTTCAGTGACGGGGGGGGGGGGGGTTGCAGGTGGTGGGGGTGGTATGTGGCTCCGAAGGGGGGGTGTTCAGGGTAAGTGGTTATTCTGACTGTGAGAGCAGAGTGTAAAAGTGAGAAAGACGGGGAGGCAGGTGCCAAGTCTCACCACAAACAATGTCTCCACTGCATGACTCACAATTTCACCACGTTTTAGGACGTGGAGCTTTTGTGTCTGGCTGAGGCGGTCGCTACATGAGAAGTCTGCTGTTGCATCATATAACATTATATGAACGTGTGTGCATTTACAGCACATGAGGAAGTTTCGTTAGGGAACAAAAATATAAGCGTTTGGAGCCGAACATGGTGGAAGTTAGTTTAAAGGACAATCACTGCACCTTAATCCTCTTCGGTAAAATGTTCATTTTTAAACAGCTTATTTCTAATAGAAAACTACTGTCTGCAGTGCACCGGCAAATTTGTACATGTCCATTGATATTCAGACATAATTTCACAATTAAATCTGCAAGAAATCGTGATTGTGCTGTGGCTGAATCCGATAGAGTTGGGATAAAAGCAGGATCTGTGAGATTTTCAGTTTGTGAGAAGAATGGTAAAAATTCAATGCCGGTAACTTCACAAACAAAAAAATCAAAGGATGTTTAATTGAGTTTTGTCCTCAGAAGTAGTTTTCCCCTTGTTTACAGAAGATATTTCAAAACCACAGGCTTCAGCAGAATCGTACAGGCACTTATCTGAAGCCCCGCTGTGCATTTTCTTTGGTTGTCAGTGCGGTTATAGCCACATGTATTTCTTTGAATTAATATGGACGCCGTCTTACGGCAGATTTATGTCCCCTGTGAAATAAACAAACGCTTGCCAGGTGTGCAACCACAATGTTAAAATGTGACGGAGCGGTACTACAGAAAAATCTACTACGCCCTACTCAGGATGCCTGTGTGTCATCACTCGTGCAGGTGAGGGGAGCTTTGGGCCAAGAACGGACAGTGCTCACAGAGAGTCTTTTGCAAGTGCAGATGCATGTATTCACAGACAGGGAGGGGAAAGTGCCTCCAACCCCCCCTACCCACTCCACCACACCCCATCCTAACACAGGAAGCAGCTGAGTTTCAGAGCAGAAGTGAACTTAAGAGAAGGGAAGGTTTGAGCCATGTGAAAAAAAAAAGAGACATCGAGCTGTCCATCGCACACGTCTGTGGCAATAAATACGCCGAGTTCCTGCAGCTAAGGACATTTTAACACAAGTGCTTTTAGTGGGGCTTCTATATGGCCTGACACAACAAGTAGCTCAAGTCTTTTAAGAGCCAAGTGGCTATTAACAGGGGTAAGAAACAGAGATGTGATCATATCTGAGTCAGTGGTGACAGGTGCTAAAAATGTCAGCCAGGCTTACTTTTCATATCATGCAGGACACATCTGTGTCACTTGCATATTTTGGTCTGCGAGAGCGCTCAGGCTAAGACAATTATCAATTATCAGGTAAAAAGACTACAAACAAGTAAAAGATGTGCACTTTACAGCATCCCCGGTTTTAGTAATTAAAGGCAATTCAAATTGCTCTTTATTGCTACTTGCTACCATGCAAATGTACTCAGTGCACTTACACGGTTTCTTTTCTGTAACAACTGTGAGAGCTGAGATCTAAACAAAAGCTAAAAGCACACTCCCTCCGCACCCTATTCTACTTTTATCATCATCTCGCAGGGCTGGGGAACCCCCTCGGTCCACCCCCTCCCCCTTTTAATGAATCCTGCATTCCCAGCTCTCACGTGGCATCTCTGCACTGTGCTGAATTGAGCAACTGTAACAAAGAATGGGGAAGTAGCTCAACGCCTGTTTGTACACGAGAAGTGTCTGTCTGCTCTGGAGGACCGCAGAATGAAAGCACAGAGAGGAAATGGCATTGCTGTAGATAGCGCGGTGGCAAGAGAGCGGATTTGTGACTTGATGTTAGGAAAATCTGCTAAACTGCCTGAGAACTAGGTCAACCAACATTAGAAAACAATTCTTGTGAATTGTTTTTGAAGCTGCTTAACAGTAACAAGATCAGGAAAAGCAGCAGCAACAGGATTGATATTTATATTTTACCCACATACAATTCCATTTGCTGTTTTGTCAACTGCAGACTTTAGCGTGGATCATCCACTGGGGAGATGACAATATCAGCTAACATCAGGCTGGATATTATACCAGCAAAACTCTAGTTATTTATCTATTATTTCAATCACACAAGCGTTTGCACTTTTATTACACTTTAGCTACACATAAGAATCATAAAGCTAGCAAAGAATCTCTGTATGTACATTAGTGAATATTACCTGCTGCAAATGTCTGGTTATACACAATAACTCTGAAGCAGAAATAGCACTGAAGTTAACCGGATGTGTTACTGGACATAATGCTGGACAGGTTTCTTTGAAAGGTAACAGTCTTGTTTTAATTTACATATTGGCGGCGCAACAAATGCTAGCCTTATCCTCTGGAGTACTAACACACTGTTTAGTAATTTGCTAACTACTTTTTGCTAAGAAAGAGTGTAAAAGACTCCAAGACATTCTGTAATTACTTTTTACCAAGTCCTGTAAAGCTCTGTTAATTTACAACTCTGCTGACTTGTTTGGTACTTTATTAGGAGCTAGAAGGTTATTAGCCTGTTAACTGCTACATTTTCTTTTAGATTAGTCCCTAGGGATTGAAAAGAAGGATTATATGAATAACTCATTTCAAATTCTGCTCGATGGGCTACTATTAGATTAAAAAACCCCAAAAACATTTGCAATCATTTATGGTTTGCAAGCCTGCAAAGATTGACATATAGTTTCACAGAGCCGCTAGCATCGCTGTACACTCAGAACTGAGATTAGCTTAACTTTACACCGCTAATTTGGATTAGCTCATTTTCATGGCTGCAAGGTGCCTGAATTTAGGCCCATTAAGGCTATAAAGTCGACTTATTTTCCAGCTTTTACAAATAAAGGTAACATAGAAATATGAAGGCTGTCAATTTAACTTAAATGATTCTATTTGGGGGAAATTGTACGGTTTGGGTGAGTGTTTTCAACTGTGGCTTAATACACATTTGGGTTTCAATAATAAATATGTAAATAAGTAAATATAGCATATCCACCAATTTTTTTTATTCAGTTTTTTTTTTAAATTTTTGTCTAAAAACATGTTTTTTTTCTCAAACATAAATAACACTGACCCTTGATGTAGTTATAGAGCCACGGTATAAAAATTCAGAGCACTCACCATTGAAGGGGTTGATTCCTCTGGTGATCCTCTGTATGATGGCCTCTTTCACTTCTCTCCTCCTCACACACTGGATACCCAAATTCTGGAAACTGTAAGAAATTTAAAAAAAAAAAATGTCATGAGGAAAATGACAGCACTCAAACATGCTGAATAAACCCCGAGCGAAGGGAGCTCTAAAACTATAAATGAACTCAATGATGTTGTTGTGTTTAAAGGTCAAAGTAATGACGCGATTACTCTCACCTATCCAGTCAGACCGGCACATTTTTCAGTAGTAAAGAAAACATTCAGTAATGAATCTGCTGGATTAATTCTGTTTGTTTACCCAGAAGGCCTGAAATTCAAAATGATTCTGTATTTACTACAGAAGCCTGTTTGGGATTTGCAAATTATACACACCAAAAGATACTGACTCATTCACACACTCACACACGCGCAAAATTTTGTTTTCTCTCTCTAACACAGCAAATATGGGTGATGTCACTTGGGGAATTCCCATATTGCCATCCTCACAGACATGGGTCGACAAATATGCTTTGTGTGTGTGTGTGTGTGTGTGTGTGTGTGTGTGTGTGTGTGTGTGTGTGTGCGCAGTGTGCTGTAAGAGTTTCTTCAGCTGTGTCTGAGAGGACATCAGTTTACACACGATGCCTCCCGAAACCATCAAGCGAAAGACGAAATACTGTTAATAGAGAGCAATTCGGTTGTGCAGTGAGTGGCTCTGTGAGTGCGTCACAGAGAGAGTGGTTACTTATTTCGGTGAAAGTGTGCTGATTAAGATTGAGACTAGGGCTCTCAACGATAACAACTGGCAGCGAAGTAAGCAGACGCTGATAAAGAGCGAGTTTGGACAGGTGGAGGCGACCGTGGGAGGAGGAGCACTCACGCGATCACTCTGCGGTCCGGGCCAAACTCGGCCTCGTAGAATCCATCTTTGCAGTCCTTTCCCACCAAGTCATGCGGATGTGGTCGGTACGGCTCGTTCTTCGTCACCAGGTAAACGCGCACCTTTCCCTTCCCGCAGTAATTCAGGATCTGAGGAGAAGGAGGAATCGTGTGCGTTCAGACGCATGTAGAAAGGACACATGCTTAGGTGCTTCTACGCACAAATACACAGGTTACTGCGGTCGGGGAGGATTGGGGTCGAACCTGCAGGCTGGGGTACGTCCTGTTGTTGTCAGAGCTCTTCTCTCCCGGGATGCTTCCGGCTGAGCGACCCTCACACTTGTACCTGAAGCGCATTCCTCTCTGCTTGGGCTGCTCGAAGATCTGAATCCCCGGCTCAGGCACTAAGGAGGGGGCGACAACAAGCAGTCGATAAACAGATTTGAAAAGACGACAAAAGAAAACCCGAGTGTGAATCTGACAGTTATCTGCTTCAGTTTTTTCCTGTTTGGGCTGCCACATGAGTGGTTTGGTGCTGGGAGGCAGGGGGCTCAAAACCTACATCTAACGCTCAAATTTCTTTTTCTCAGCAAACATTTCGACATGTCGCAGCAGTAAAAATGCAGCTGTACAGGATAAAAAAAAATGCTGGCTGCTTTCCATTTAGCTGCCTCGGTTTCAGGCTCAGTCATTGCCTTCTTGGGAACCATGATTTTAGTGACACCTGAACCTTTCCCACTATGTCGAGCTGTGAAAAAGGTTTATTATGGTTTAATACTAATCTTTAAGTACTGGTCTATGAACCTTAAAAGGAACCTATCAGGCCATTTCCTTTTTTTATTTTATGTACTCTTACAATTGTGAACCTTCATATTAAATCTAGTGATTTACATCAGCACATGTGTAAATGTTTACTTCAGACTGCTTTTAAGGCTCCATTTTAAGTTCATCTTTGCTCTGTGTGATGTCACTGAGAGCATCTATCCCTAATATGGTCATCTCATGCAAACAGTTCGATCTGTACGCACCTACTGCTGTTCTCTTTCTGAGGGGCAGCAAATGTCTCTTTAAACGAAAAGGGGCCTAAAACAAAGTGCCTGCACCAGTGTGATATTAAGAGGCATTATTTTGAGAATCAAATCATGTTAAGCTATTTCAGTAGAATCTGAGACTAAAAATATGGAAATTAGCAGGTCTGTAAGAAAGTGATTTCTACATCTTAAAGATTGCTGCATGAACAGACCTATTGAATGCAACCCAGATGTGTAGAAATCTTTTAGCTTTCAAACAACTTTATGCTGATAGGACGTGACTGCAAATCTTAACACAAGTGTTAACTCAGAAAAGCACATTTCAGCCGTTCTGCATAATGACAAGGCATGAAATTTGTTACCTCAAGCTTTTTTTTGTTTTTGTTTTTTGGAGGAAATAAAACCGACCCCACATGATGCCCGTGCAAGAGAGGAACTAAAACTGATCCGGGAAGCGTTTCAGTTTTTGCTGTACACTGTTTCCACTGAAGTAACAACACAAAACGCGGTTATTTTTGGACATGACAGCAAGCACTCAGATCAGAGTGCTGCTTGTTATTCTGGCAGGCCAGTATGAAACAAGTCAAGTAACATTTTTGACATGATTAAGAGAAAAAAAAAAAGAAGAAGAAAAGAAAGAAAAGTGGCCCAGTCAAGTTTTGCCCTGATCACTTTGCAGGAACTGAAAGATCATGAGGCTCAAGCGCACTCACTGCACACTATATAAACACACACCGGTAAAGACGAGGATTACAAGAACCTCAGGCTCTCTCACATCCTTACAACATAAGTCTGAAAATGCAATGCTTACCAATAAAACAAAAAAGAGGAAGTGAAAAGACCCTATTCAGTGAACCATCACCCCCCCCCCCCAACACACACATTTTTGCACTTTCAAGTTTTAACCTGTGAAGACTATTTTTGTCAGGAGCACAAATTAAATTGACTTACGTAGGTGTGCTTCGTCCCGCAGCACGGAGGACATAAGAACTGGAGAGGAAAATGTGACACAGAAAAAATTTAGGCAAATAGATATCCAAATCACACACAGACGAGTTGTTCTGTGGCAGTAATGGCGCTATTGCTAAAACTGGTCTCGTAAGCCCAATCAGTTTAGCGAAGGCTGCCCAACCAATAACACTGCTAGTCATGCAACAACGAGGAAGTTCACAGCATTCAGCAGTGACAGTACCCACAACCAGTGTCGAGCACTATCAAAGTCAAGAGTAAGTACTCCAGTTCGTGGTGATATTGTACAGCTACACGATGACCTATAGCCAGTACTACATTTTCGACTTTTTGACTGACACAGGTACACAGGTGTGGTTATTACCGTTTGTTTCCTACCCGCTCACTCTACACGTTTATCGCTGTTATTACACAGGAAATAAAAGGTGTTGCTACTCACCGTCCATGATGCAAACACTCTTTCGCTCTGTCACGGGTTATTGTGTCTTGGAGAACCTCGGGCTGAATGAGTGACAGCGGGCAGAAAACTATTTTTTGTCAAGACACTAGCGGGGGAATTCCCGTCCGTCACATCTGATCTAACCAATGAGAAGCTTCCGTGAAAAAAAGGGCGGGGTCCAGACGATTCCTCCTCCCTGCCCGCTCGCTCGAGGAAATGCACGGCGCGGTCCACGGGGGTCGGTCCTTCAGGGCTGGAGGTTAAAGTGGGTGGCGGAAGTGCGAGAATGAGGGTGGGAACATACGTAAAGAAGAGCCACGCAACAGCAGCCGCAAATAAAGAACACGAAAAATTATAGATAATAGATATCAATTAGGGAGCACCACACGCACAGCCACTATGTGTTTACTTTACATATACACACTGTCATACACAGCAGCCGTATATATAACATATACAGCAGATATGAGTACTGAGCGATACCAAGTAAATACAGGAACAGTCACTACCAATACTGATACTTTTAACATATAACGGCGGTAGGGGAGAGCAAGTATGTCATGATTTACGAGATGAATTTGCAAAATTCTGAACACATTTGAATGATCACCAAATCACTGTGATTCTTTACTTTACACAGTAGTTAATACAACAAAACACACAGTTCAGCTCTTCATGTATGTTGTATCTAGGTTGTAAATGTAGATGTAAATGTAAAGCACTTTTTGTCGGCTTCTGTTGTGAAACTGTCCTTTCTGGACTTAACTAAGCATCTCTGAGATATCCTATATGTTAAAAAATTAAGTGCTATTTCAACAGAAATAAGTCTATCAGTAAAAATATTTTGGTTTAAAGTTAAGTAAATGTGCAAAATTTTAGGACTCTGTAACTTTGGTGTGGCATAAATGGGAACACAGAAAAAAAAACTTATGAAAATACAGGTAGAAGTCGAAAATTTCTTTATTCCTTCACATTTTCCAAAATCATCCAGTAGGCCGGATTGAATTCTTTACCAGCCGATCCTGGACCCTATGCCATATGTTTGAGGTGTATTTTCTTAATTTCTGGGGGAAAAAAAAAAATCTTATAAAACAATTTAGTGGGCTACATACTGAACTTAGAGGATCAAAGCAAAGTTATTATTGTTGTAGTACCAGTATCAGTCCGATACCACTACCAGCATTGGTATTTATACTTTAATCTACCCAGCTCCAGTGTTTTCTCTGCTGTTTTGTAGTTGATAGTGTAGGCAATTGGCTATTCTTTATTGAATCTGCAGCTCAGAAAAACATCTGGTATTTGTTCATGACTTTTTTAGCTTTAGAGTTGCCAGTATGCAAGTTCTCAGGTTAAGCTGCCGCACTAAGTCACATTTGCAACCTTTATGACAAGCTGAACGCTCTGTGCAAGCATGAAATTCAAATTGATTTTCTATTTCTTCTAGATGATTAGAAAAACAGAACATTTGTGAGAAAGTCTAAGTGAGATTCAAGGTTTTTTAAAGATTACAAATATATTATGTTGAGGAATTAAAATGATAATGGGAAACACAAGGTGAAAGATGAGGTCAGCAGCTAACTTGGGTAAAGATGCCATACCTCGCATTTTAATATAGTAATGTCAGCATTACACTGCTTCTCACTAAGACAGGATCTGCTTTGTTCATTCCCAGATCTATATTTCAGTTCTTGGACTCCGCTAGAGCAGCTTTGCATCTTATACCAGGCTTTGTTATTATAGTTTCATATTTTCCAATTAGTTTTGATTTCATTTTTGACAATCCAGTTCAGTTTCTATATTAGATTTAAAAAAAATAAAAATAAATCAGTGTCACCATTTTTAATTATTATTGTATGGGGTAGTTGCCAGAATAAAGATTTAGGAAATTGTCCCCCCCCCCCCCGAATCTAATGATTTTTTTAGTTAACTACAGTAACCTCGGCCCCTTCAGCTCATCTGCTCCCTGACCTGTTTTGGCTTTCTTCCCCATTCCACACAAACAGACTGGATTGTATAGTTACTGGTTCTCATTTATTAATTCTTAGAAGACATTTTTTACTTCAACGATAAACATTTCCAGGAAATCAAACACGGCACATCAGTTATCATCCAATCCCATTTCTCCCATTACGGCGTTGAAAACAAACCAAACCACAGACAGCAGATTGTTTTTAGGGGTTTAATGGGTGTACAGTTATTTAAAGGAAGTGATAAACACATACAAAAATACCCTTTCAATACATTTTTAGAAACAAACATCTAAACGACCTGTTTTGTTAAATGTTTCTGAACAGTAAAACATGAGTTGTCTGAAACAGAGTGGTGCAGATTCAAAAGACCTACCTGCTATGAATGCTATTTAAAAAAAGAAAAAAAAAAAGAAAAAAAATCACATGGTACAAATATGCAAATATAAATAAAGTGATAAGAAAACCCCCAAATAATGAAGAATATGCCTTTTGAAAAAACTGTTCTCTGTACATTTAGTTGGGGAAACTGATGCTGGAAAGCCTACGTCCCAACTGTCAACCTGCTCCAATGAAGAGGGCGCCCCATTAGCATCACTTTACACTTTACTATGTTTATATTTATATATCCTCTGTACTGAAATCAAATGCAAAGACACCCAGCTTCAAGATGGAGGGTTGGGCAAGGCAAGGCAAGAAAGTAGTTATCTCCTGACCCCTCTCCTCACCACCACCACTGCCACTAGTGGCCCCAGGAGATGCCTTTTAAGAACCTCCACAGGAGGCGCAGAGGGTTAACACCCAAATAGAAGGGAATTTTGTCTCTCTCCAACACATAAACACAGCCATCTATGCATGCACGCTCACACACAGTCAACCAGATATGCATGCATACACTCACAACTCTTCAAAAAGCTTCGAACCATCTTTTTTTTCTCGTTTTGTTGGGTTTTTTTCTTGTCACAAAGCACCACGAACTTCCCAAAAGGACATGAAATGCACTCACAACTGGGACCTGGTTTTTATAAGGATCACACTTCACAAGCAAAACCAGACCACAGTGAACAGGTGGTGTGTGTGTGTTTGGGAGGGGGTCAAGCAGTATTTCCAAACATTTTGTTTAGTCCTCCTGATGGACTAGAGTGAAATTACTAGGTGTCAGGCAATCAGCCAATCACAGACATAGAAAGCACTTCAGGGGAGGGGGGGGTCTAAACCGTTCAATGCTCACTTTTGTGTGTCGGGACACTTTTCTGACATCTAGGGATCGAACGAACGTGAGCAGAAAAAGTCAGCCTTCTTGTCCAATCAGAGACGGATGGGTGCGACACTGAAGCTCAGACAAATAGAACTATAAGCGTCTGTGGCACTTTGATATGGTTCTGGTGACCGTTCCTGTTGTCATGACAACGTTTTCTTGCCCTTACCAGCCCCTGAGAAGCTCTTGTGTTGCCCAAGATCATTTGCGCGCCTACACCTGGAGTCCATGCTGGTCCAGTGAGCTGTGGTTTTAGTATCCAGTCACATCCAAGCACACCCTCACTAAACCCTCCCTGCAACCTATGCAGTATCTACTGAAGATATCCAGGGCACTGGACAGTTTGTTTTTGGACAAGCAGTAGAGAAAACAAAGAAAAATTACATTTTTTTTTATATACTTTTTTTTCCCATTTTTAGATAAAACTACAATAGAATGGTCAAAAGTTTTAACGGTGATCTTTTGCTCCTTTTTAAGACAAAAAAAAGTTATGTACATCAACATTTACTGTACAGGTTTCTGTTGAGGACAAAAGAAAACGAAGGAGTAAAAGAAAATCAGCATACACCAGAAATGTGTGTAGCAAGTGCTGATAAATGATCAGGGCCTTTTTTTTTTTCTTTTTTCTTTTTTTTTTTTAAACTGGAAAAAGGAGACGAAATAGAAGAACAGCATGTTTTCCTCTCGTAATGTGTAGATTTCTAAACACAGAGTTAAGAAGAAAAAAAGAAAAGAAAAAACAAAAACCTGCTGCTTTAGTTCTCGTGTCATATCTCCGAGACTGCGGGAGGGGGGTTAAACTCCCCTCTGGCTGTGAGTGTGTGACAGCAATGGCCGAATCCCCTATCCACTGGCAAGACTGTAATCTTGAAGTCTGAGGTGAGGTGTCTGTGCTGCTTCACGCTTCAGACTGACTGACCTGAACGCTGCCGCCTGTCCCTGTGTGAAGTCACGTCCTCGGTGTTTGACTTGACTTAAAGCCCCTCACCTCGGTTATCTGTGTGAATCCAGTCTTTGTTGGCAGTTCAAGCTATATGGATTCTGGCCTTTTCTGTTTCTTTCAGCCTTTTGGCCTGTTCCTCCGACGATGGGGAGTGGGGTCTCTTGGAGGCTGCTCCGTTCAGAGGGTCGACTACTCGACTCACTAGCGTGGGGATGGAGCTGCCGATGGGAGGCACCACATGTTTGGATGTCACATGTTCTACAGAGAGAAAGATTGGGACAGAAATGGTGAGAGTTTTTCCACTAGCCTTTGTATTATATCTTAGCTTAGCATGTGCTAACAAACTAATGGAGAAATTATGCAATACATTTGGACTTTCATTAATGGATAAGATAGAAAAAAAACAAACACTTTCTTATATACTCACAATACAATCTAATAGATCACAAAGATTAAAATCTTGCTTGACCAACTCAACATCGTAAAGGAAAGCAAAACAAAGCTCTGCTTTTACTTTAAAATGATATGGAAAATGTGGTGTATTTAGTGGGGCAAATCAGAAACGGAGCAGGTCGCTAAAGAACACCTGTAGTGAGCAGCACTACAGATGCACGAGTGTGGTTTGCGATTAGCAGCTCTGACGCGTCACCGAAGTCGACAGCTGAGCGGTGCGATGGAAAAAACATCTGAACTAATGTAGTGTGCCTCACTCAGAAATGAGTGCAAGATCACCTTTCTGGAGGTCACAATTAATTCTAGGACAGCTGCTGGTAATGTAGGCTGAGGTGATGGTTACCATTTAAAACAAATGCTGTGCTGTCCTGTGTGGCGCTGGGGTTTGTTACTGCGTTTGCTCCAGCCATTACATGCTGGTTCATAAGTATTTTGTCGAAAAATCTTTAATCCAATGCTACTGCGACCTGAAGAATAAAAGAATTGGTTGAAGTTTTTATCTGATTAAAAAGGTTGATCTTTTTAAAGAAGTTGTTCATTTAACTTTTGGGCATGTCTTTGATCCAGGATCGCTAACCCTGATAACACACATCTGGGTTATTTAGCTCTTTAAAATAAATAAAAGCACAGGAGAATTTGATTACCTAAGCTTGATTAAATGATTTGATGCAATTGATGATATATGACCCTATTAATTCTTTGATATTCCACAGGCAGCAGTATGCCATGAGTGTTTTTCAAACAGGTGTCAGATTGTTCTGCAGGGTGATTAACCTCTTGTTCTTTTAAAGTAAACAAGAAAGGTAAATATAGTCTCTGATAACTGACAGGACGCAGCAGTGACTTTACTACAGGTTTATTAAAAAAAAAAAAAATCTTATGGACATCGCTGCCGTTTGTTTGTTGCTTGTAATTTGTTTGATTTCTAATTAATGATGTGCAGTTTTATGAAAAGAAGCTATTGAAACAGATCCTCACTTGAGCCAATCACAGGAATGGACATGCCCTTTTCCTCGCTGGCAGCAGGAGCGTCTGTGGTGAGGGTGTCCTCAAACACGGGCGGCTTGGGAGGTGTGATACTGCACAGACACGTTAAAAAACAAGCAGGACAACACACACAGCACATCAGAATTGCATCAGTGAACGCAGCACTTTCAACTACTAAATGTGATGGGAGAAAAACTCCATACATATAAATAACTGATGAAACTCACTTGTGGCGGTTGAGGGCCAGTTTAATGGAATTTTTCACAACACGACAGCTGTTACTGGCAGGGAGAGGCGAGGAGGCATCAGGCAGCTCCATGCTGGGAAGTCTCTGAGGGAGGAAGAACAACAGCAGTGTTAGAAATCACCTCAAGTCTTTTAATAAGTGATTTAACAAGTAAAAATAAAGAACTTGCTTGTGTTCTTGAGGTATCGATGGTTGGAATGGGCTTTGCCTTTGATCCAGCAACAGAAGTCTAACGAAGAGAAAATGTAATTTGTTTTTATTGCTTTACATTACTGAGAAAATCCTTCATTATTAACAGTTGACAGAGGCAGACACAGCAGCAGTAACACCTACAATGCTGGATGCTTCCCCGTGTGTTTGGGGGTCAGACGAGGGTGGATATGGTTCTTTGAAGGTAGCGTCATCATTTGACACCACCTGCAGCAGCAAAACAACAGTGTCAGTATCTGGTCCATTCTTTTAAATATGTCAATAAGTTGTCCAAATGCTTACGTCTGTGTTTTTTGGCCTCTTGGCCGGGTCCTCTTGTGTGGGCGAGTGCGGTCTCTTGGAAGGAGCACCGTTGACTGAGTCCTCCAGGCCGTTGGGCTCCTCTTTGGGGCTGCTGGTAGCGGTAGGCTTTGCGCTGCTGGTGATGGAGCTGCTGGCTGGTGGGGAAGGAGGCTTTGTTTTAAGAGGAGGTTCTTCAGGATGAGGAGGTGATGGAGTTGGGAAATCAAAAGAGGACATGTTAGAGACCAACTTAACAAGTGCACAGTAACACTTTCTGCATTTCCTTAATTAAAGTATTGCAGTTTAAATCGACATTTCTGTTAGAAGCAAAGTAAAACATGCATTTTAACTCACTTGAACCAATAACAGGGATGGACATGCCCTGGTCTTTAGCTGCAGCAGCAACAGGAGCAGGAAGAGGAGCAGCAACAGCAGCAGGAGGAGCAGCAGCAGGAGGAGCAGCTGCAACAGGTGCTGGAGAACCCTCCACAAAAAGCTGCTTAGGAGGACTGACGCTGAAAAACGAAGAGCAGAAAACATGACAACAATTTGAAGACAACTGTATTTATGAGGTAAAAGGGGATTAGGAAAAAAAGGACAACACTAACAGTAAAAATTACACACAAGTAGTGCATCATACCTGTCGTCTGTGTCAGATGCAGGCTTGGAGGGTTTGCTGGGCGGGGAGTTAAAGGGAGTCCCTGAGTCTGTGTCTCTGGAGCTGTCCAGGTGACTGCTGTCGAGGGAGAGCCGCTTAGAGCTGCCACCATTAGAACTACGGTTCAACTCTGCTATGCTCTGCAGGAGGGAGAGGACAGATTTGTTAAAGGAGGAGAACAAACCCAAAAACAAGACAAGCATCGCAGAACAACATCTTACTCTCTTTTTCTTCTGCACCACTTCAGGAGGCAGGTACTGATGGAGCTGCTTCTTCTTCACATGTGTTGCTTCAATCTTCATCCCATCCTTCAGCATGTTGATGTTGTTGGCTTGTCTGTACACTGATGTGCACAATGTCACGTTAACATTGACAGGACAGACAACCTCAACAGGTGTATATAAATGTTTGTTAAACATAAAAATCATACAAATAAGCTCTGGTCATTTCTGCCAATTTACACAGTGAAACACCTGAGATGTATCTGTAGTATGTTTGTGTCCTTTTTTTACATTAAATGTAACAACATAACTACAGCAGCAGAAGCACACACAACTACACACCACTATAAACCACAGTAAATGATTGATTGTTAAAGTTGCAAAAACTATAGTGTTCTTTTAAACAATTTTTAATAAACATTAAAAAAAACCCAAACAAACCCAAAAACATTTCCCCCCCCCCACTTTACTTTGCCGTCAGCAAGCCCATTTTCAGTGGAGAACTGAACTCATCAACTGCGCTTTTGAAAGCCACCAGATTTGTTTGACTCATACAGAAACTTTACGTTTCAGAGCTGTATGTTACACAGCCGCACGAATGATTCATCACACTGTGTGAATCTGAGTAGTAGGACTCAAAAGCCTGTTTAAAAAAAAAAATCTACTTGTGTATTCTGGAAATAAAACGATTGTTTCTGTGATAGGATGGAGAGAGTGTGTGTATGCTCTGTTGGGAAGGACTGCCGTAAGATATGGTGCAGCAGTAAAAACATTTTTTGCCTTCGCTTCGGTACCATTACTCTCTTCAGCTTTTGCAAACTGCGGACATAGCAAAGACTATAAAGACCAGGCACAACACTGACATCTCATAGGATCCCTTTAAAAAACAAAAAAACAAAACAAAAAACCCTCAACAACAAACATCTGAACGAAACCTTCGGAAAAAGGAGCTAAAATGTTTGGAAAGGTATTTTCTGCAGCAGTTCCATTCAGTTCATTTATAAACTCACCCGTTTTCCCTGATATATACACTAAAGTAGAGAACATGTTAATGCTGAAAAAAAATGTTCAAAAAGATTTAGCAGCAATTTTTCCTTCAGCTCACTTAAAACGCAGAGTGAGGTTAGACCTACCAGTGTCTGTGAAAGACTGGATGTCATACGTCAAGTCTATGTTCACACTCTCTGCATTCTCCACCTTCTTAAAGATGATCCCAATAAACCACATTGACACAAAATCGTTCCTGTTGGAGAAAAACACAAAAAGAGCACGCTCCCTTAGAATATGCGTTTGTTTCGATGTTCTGGTTGAGCGTCTGTGGATGAAGCTGGACTCACTCGTTCCGGTTCTCTTTAGATCCCGGGAATGACTGGGGGTTTACATGAGCCAGGGTAATGTACTCGTTCCTCTCCAGGTTTCCCACCAGAACACGGATCTTTGACTCCACCAGGCCGATCCTGGGGAAAAAAACAAACAAACATTCGGACGTAGTCAGGGAGGGTACACCACAAGGCTGTGCTGACAGGCAATGATGTCATCGATCGATGATGGTCACAGTTAAAGGTGAACTCACCAATCAAGGTGATTTTTATCTATACTTATCTGATGCATGAGAGCCGCATTAAATTCAACCTACAAAGCCGCAGATTCCCGTCAATTCTTCACAGATAACTTATGCTTGCAACACAGCGCGCACACATCTACACTCTGACTCCTGCGTGCTCTGAGGTTGGTATGTATGTGACGCGGCAACACTGATTCATCATAATCTTCATCAAATAAGAGAAAACAGGAGGATAATTCTGACTGCTCAGCCTTGATTACACTTTCCGCGTCCATGAATCTGGCCTGAACGACGCAAATATGTGCACCCCATGACAGTGGACTCAGGATAACAGTAATGACTGTTATACTACTAATGACAAAGGTTTGTATGTCAACATACAAACTTTTCTGTGTGTTTTGAATGTGACTCTTGCTGCAGCTGTTACGCTTCATTCCGTTTGTGTGCATGTATAAGACGTATTGTACGTTATGAATGGTGAATAGCAGCATAATCATAGAGGTAGACTTCTCAGGCACCCAGTGGCAATGCAACAGGGGGAAATAGGACGACTACACTATGAAGCAAATGGCCCAGTTACAGTGCACTTGGTCCAGTTTTCCAACTGATGTGCAGGACAAACTGTATAAGATGGCTGGATATAGTCACTGTAACATCACCTATTAAGTGAAGGCCTGTTTTTGAAGCTTCAAGCTGAGTGTTTTGGCTCTCGCCGTAAATCTCAGAGAGAAACCTAAGGAAACCGCATGGGGCTCACAATCACAAGTTAGGCCTGTTAAATCCTTATTTTGGACTTAATCGGACAAAAATGATCATTATACTGTCTTTAATAAGACCTGACACTAGTTGCTGAGACCAAAGTCATCAGGAAAGAGTTTACTGAGGTTCTAGATGAAGACCTACACATCTAAACAATTTCACTTTTTGTTTTAAAAAGAACAAAAGTCACACACTTCTGCAAAAGCTTAATTTGTCACACACCGAAGCTACATTCACCTTTTTCATACACACTTTACATAGATGATCCTGTACCATGACTGCAAATACAGATGAAACTAAGCTGGCATGCAAACTGGCAGGCTCAAATGTATCAATTAATTTCAAACACAATGATGGCTGATGGTGATTTACAGATTTAGAGCTCCTGAGCTACTAGAAATCCTGATTTCTGACACTCACCATTCCAAGTGGTTTTCTTCTGTGGATGCACTGGCAGTGAGAACAATGTAATGTCTGCCACAAAAGAAAAGAAATAAAGTTAGACAAGTTATGGTCAGGGTTTACCCTGCTTCTCGCCCTGAGACAGCTGGGATAGACTCCACCCCCCCCCTCGACCCTAAAAAGGATAAGCGGAAGAGAATGGATGGAAGTTATGCAAATAATAAATCCAGAGGTCCTGAAAGACCTCAGGCTTTCACAGAGACTGGTGTTGGTCTGCTGATGCACTACTGTGCAGTCTTAATGATCTTGTACCAATCCTCAATACCACACCGAGGAGCAAAATCCACAGTTTTTGGGCATCGACAGTCCCACCACTGCTCAGGTGACCAGTGTAGCTCCAGTAACAGAGCAGCACCAACAGAAAGCTAGCAGAAACTGCGTGTGGGAGGAACATTCATAAACAAAGTGAGTCACCCAAAGTGACCACAGAATGACTCAAATTTGCCCACACCACAGAAACAATAACTTGCTGGGGGGGGGGGGGGGGGGGGGGGGGGGGGGGGGAAGAGAGAGAGCAAGTTGCACTAGTTTGTTTCAGCTGCATAAATCATATTTGTCTTTTTTAAATATGCACCTGGCAAATTCAAAATGTAGAACAAGCAAAAAGCAAAGGGGAGGGGAGGGGTGTCCCACACAGGTACACTTACATTGCTATCCTCAGGCGGTTTCAAAAGCACAGACAGAGCACTCACTTGTATTTTTGGAAAAAGTTGGGCGGCTCAAACAGTTTGGACCACTCTGCTTTGCCCTGAAGAATCTCATCTGTGACGCTGAGACCTGTTCATGACAGAACCAAGATGGATTTGATGACTCGGCCCTCGTGCACACCCAGTGTAAATTGGAAAACACTGATGAAGTGACTTCAGTGCTACGTTGCTGATTCACTCTTTACCGTATTTGAACTCCTCGCTCATGATGGTACGTGTAGACGTGGAGACGTTGTATGTGGAGTTCTGCTGGGGATAGGCAGGTGTGATGATGGGCATCAGGTGATATCTGTCAGCTGGGTTCACCTAGAATTTAAAAAGGTCGATTAATTAAGGAAAGACGCAGCACAGGGGACTCTTGTTGGGTTCACTGCAGATGAGGGAGCTGTTGCGTCAGTGCACTCCACCCACCGAGCTGAATGAGAAGATCAATTTCACCACAACCCACACAAGCAACATAAAGCTAAAGGTACACACATCCCACCCACCCACACAGTACATCCCAATTCACTCTGCTTGCCTTAAATTTCCCTCATTTGCATTTTTTCCCCTCAGGCAATGTGAGGATGGCGGAATTAAAGAAACTATTTCTAAAAAAACCAAAACCAAAAATAAAATAAAAATAAAAAAAGGCTATGAGCCATAACTAATCTTTAACATCATCTCCTAAATGAGAGCTATTCATGTTTGCCAGCATTACAAAACACTTGAAAATTTATGTGCACAATGAGCCTTAACACCAGCTGCATGAGAAGCATCACCAAATCTGGATTTAGCCTGTCACAAAAGTGGGACACATTCTTAAGTATCCTGCATATGATTGGTTTTACACTGGATACTTTTTCTGTATTTAAGAGAGAGGGGAGGACCTACGGCCGAATGCCAACTTACCACCAGGAAATAAACAGTTTGTGCTTTTAACAGTCCACACTGTGATGAATGTCTCAGCGTAAAACAAACATGTGGCATGAATAAAATCTAAACGGTATTTTCAGCCTACAGCTCAGCAGTCGCCAAGTGACTGAACGGAAAGGACACCAATATGCAATTAAAAAGTGTTTATTGCTGAAGGGACACAATAAACATGACACAGTAGTTACAAAGAGCTTGAGTGTTTTCAATTAAGGCAAAAAGCATTTAGTTTGAAAAGAGATTTATAAGCAAAGTTATTAAAACAAACATATGAAACAGCTGGAAAAGGAAAAGACTGAAAGAGACGAGCTGCTCCTGCTCTGACTGTAAGAGAACAGGCTCAAAAAACCCCTCTCATCAACTCTGCAGCACCCCCTGGTGTAAGGATGCAATCACCTGCAGTCATTTTACATTCAAAAACAATTTTTTTACATCAAAACGCAAAATTAGGAGGCCACGTTCATTTAAAAGCCACCAAACCACCAAATACTGTTCATTAAAAACCACCCAAAACTATCACAGGAACAACAAATGTTCAGATGAAAAGATTTTTTTCAAATCCCGAGAAAGTTTGATTAAATGTTCTTTATTTTTACACAGATCCAAGTCATTTATTAATAGCTTCAATGTCTTCTTCAGTTTAAGTAATTTCCCATGGCTCTGTGAGGTTGACAAGCTAGAACAGAGTTACATTTGCAAAAAAAAAAGTCTCAATATGTCCTGAAATATTCTGTACACACACCATTGCCCCACTCAGCCCTACCACTTAGGGTACGGTTGCCATATGTATACTAGCGCTAGAAAGTACGAAGGGCTTAGTCTCCAAAATAAATGAGACGCCCATAAAAAAGATTTCTGCTCTATTCAGTTTCTAATGCACTTTCTATTGTAGGGGTGTGTTATCTGACAAGACGTCCATGTGGGAAGTCTTCCTTCCTCCAAACTGCTCTGCTCTGGGAGGCCTCCTCCGAGCAGAGTTAAGAGCACTGGAGCTCATGAGTGGGACCCAATCAATGTCGTAGTCACGTGAGGACATAGGGATGAGGAGACATGAAATAAGAGATGTGAAATGTACCTACACACTAGCTGTCGAGCCAAATTTAAAAAACACACCAACAAACTTATCACATCTCCATCCAGATAGCTTTACCAGTGTCTACACAGCAATACATGTGCAAAACAGAGGGCATAACAATACCATAAGAAGGTAAAACACTGGTGTAATACTCACTCTCGGGTCCCACACAGGCAAATTTAAATTACTATCCTCAGGCTGTTTCAAAAGCACTGGATTCGGCCACTCCCTGCAGGGGGAAGGTAATGAATGCAGTAAATAAATATATTTGGGCTGTGAGACGCTGCCAAAAAGCAGAAGACGATAAGTTGCAGAATCTCACCATTTAGAGAAAACCAAGAAGAACTTATGGACAAGTGTGGCAGCCACAGCGTTGGGGTAGAGCTGGCAGGTCCTGGCTACCAACATAGCCCATGACACTCCACCCAGAAAGCCCAGCATGTTGGAGTAGATTCCTCGACCTGCAGCCACAGGAAAGGTTACAGGTTATTAAGAGCATCACTAACCACTCTATTGAGTTATACACTGACATGTGAGAAAAACAGGAGGAGCACTTTTGTAATACTAATAATAATAATAATAATAATAATAATAATGGATTGGATTTATATAGCGCTTTTCAAGGCACCCAAAGCGCTTTACAATGCCACTATTCATTCACTCTCACATTCACACACTGGTGGAGGCAAGCTACGGTTGTAGCCACAGCTGCCCTGGGGCAGACTGACAGAAGCGAGGCTGCCATATCGCGCCATCGGCCCCTCTGGCCTTATGTGATAGTAAACACAAATGTTTACATAGAGGATTTGCAGACATGTGACCGCTTACCACGTGGCATTAACTTATCGGCCATTGCGGACATGTAATAATCCTGAAACATAGTGAAAAACCTACACCACATAAAGATGAGACACACTATAGCAGCTATGAATAAACAAACAAGTGTATATACTCTCTCAGAGGAAGCGAAACACTTTATGACAAGCATCTTGCTCGTTATGTGGAGAAACTTGGCAGGGAAGAGCTGAAGATGGATGTTAACTTCCCCTCTCCTGGCGTTCTCCCCAACATCACACCACACGATTTATATCAAACATTATATTGAACGAGATAGGGCTGTTCAATATAACAATATATATCGGATGACGATATAAAAACGTCTATCGTCATCATCGTCATTTTACGCTATCGTTTGTTTCGTGGTGTCGCAAAATAAACTGTTTAAGGCAATATTGGCTATATTAATTTTAAATTCTCTCTTTCTCTTATATTTTATATAACCACACTACAGACGGACAAGCGCCTGTTTTTATGCGTTGTGGTTAGCAACAACAACGGTAACAGCATCGTGTGAGAATTTTAAAAAAAGCCGTCAGGTCCTAAAAAAATAAACCTTAGACTCAAACGTTAGAACACGCTTTTCCCCGCAGCACGCCGTGTAATAAATACTCAAAGAAAACGGCGGCCTTTACAACTTATGTCTAAAAATGTATCGTTTCATGCATCTGTTAAAACACTCGACTCCAGCTAGATGACGCGCAGCTGGAAACACTTCCCGCAAGTCGAGCTGCCCGAGATTCACAGAATTTACAGAAAATGTTACATTTTTGTGATTTATATCGTTATCGGGATGATAGAATTCTTATATCGGGATATGAGATTTTGGTCATATCGCACAGCCCTAGAACGAGATATACAAGTCTAAAAAAGTCAAGTGGACCACGATATTGATATTGGCACCTCTCTGTGCATTATCCCTTACATTATCAATGGGTCAATGTAGCTCATTTCTGATTAACGACAGTCACACTGAGATAAATTGTTGAGGATGTCTGTAATTTTCCATCAGTAAGTGCTGCTGTTATTTCCTGCCATTTATGGTTGTTCTTGAAACTTTGGGTCTTATGTGGGCAGATTCGAACTTAGAATATAAACTTTGAGAATGTAATCAAAGTTTTGATCAGAGGGAAAGCAGTTAAAAGTCTTTGGACGCTAGAGTCTAATGTTAGCTGGCATGACGTTAGCTTGTGATGTTGTTTAGCCATCTCTTGTCAGCTGTCCCGAGACGGGAGGGTCACATGTCTGATCTGCTACCGTTAACCAATTGCAACAATATAGAGATTAAACTAAGTTTGTTCACATAGGATTACTCATGTTATAACCCTAACTTGGGGCGATCGTTGGCAGTTAGTCTTGTAATCGGAAGGTTGCTGGTTCGAGCCCTGGCTTGGACAGTCTCGGTCGTTGTGTCCTTGGGCAAGACACTTCACCTGTTGCCTACTGATGGTGGTCAGAGGGCCCGGTGGCGCCAGTGTCCGGCAGCCTCGCCTCTGTCAGTGCGCCCCAGGGCAGGTGCGGCTACAATGTAGCTTGCCATCACCAGTGTGTGAATGGGTGGATGACTGAATGTGTAAAGCGCTCTGGGCTCCTTAGGGACTAAGTAAAGCGCTATATAAATACAGGCCATTTACCATTTAACTTCAACTCAGGAGTGAGGCTTAAGATGAGGAGGGTGAGAAGCTGAGTGTAGTGGTGAAGAAGGCAGATGAAGATAATAATAATAAAATAAATAAAAAAAATAATAAACTACAAAAAGATAATACATGTAAAATTTTTAAATGGTCAAATATTGTTTCAAACAGACACTGGTGATTTTAAAAATTCAAGTAACTTATATTTGTTATGCCGTTATACTGTTTATTTGATGCCTGTATCCAATTTCTATTTAAACTACTTGAGTGATTAGACATGATTGCTAACGCTTATTATGTCCAATATGGCAGCTCTTGAGCGACGTGTGCATGACGCCACGTCCTAAACCTCTATACAGGAAACACAACACAAGTGCAAATAAACACAATAAATGCGAACAACGGCAAACACATAGAAAGTGCAAGCACACATACGTTTTGCCCAGAGTTTGATGGCTCTCAGTGTCAGTCTGAAGTTCTCTTTGTTTGGCACAAGGTACAAAATTTCATCAGTTACTCGACAACCTGTAAGAAAGAAAAAAATAAGGCAGTGTTACAGTTGTGGAAATTCCCATTAGGAAAACTTTGGAGATGTGTCAGTTTTAACTTAAAGCCTCAGATCAGCAGTGACCACTGAGCGCACCATTAAGGCTGCGGATACATCGAATGTCCAAGTTTCTCAAGATGGAGTCTCCCCTCAGGTCCAGGTTGTCTGGAATGGATTGTAAGGCCAATCTGGCAAAAAGCAGGTCAATCTGCTCACACAGAGACATAAAACATTAGAGATAAAAATGTTTGCATCATGGGATTAACTCTTCATACTTGTTGAAATGGGAAACATGACCAAAGCAACATGGCACAAAGTAACCTGCAGCAAGCATGTTACCAACACAGTAGTGTAATTAGTTTAATTTAATCAGTATGCATGCACTGATGTAATCATGATTATCACTCGGGTGACAATGAAACTCACCTCAATTCCATCAAATTTGAATTTTATCACTGGTACAAAAGCATCCTCAACAGCCTTGAGGGAGTAGAGAACAAACAAAAGGCCTCATCAACAACAAACAAAGGACATCTGAGGACACTGTAGGTCAGTTTGCTCCCCCCCCGCTCTGTCAACAAGACTTACCCTGAGATCTTTAATCTCTTCATGCTGTTTCAATTTCTCAAAGAAAGACTGGAAAAAGTCTGTTCTTTCTACATGCCGTGGAGCCACACATAAGGCATCAATATCAGCTCCTGTAAGGAGGAGTTACTTTGATCAGTGTCATCTGGATTGATCAGCAGGATAAAGGGTTGATAAATCAAATTATAGTGAAGTTGATTCAGTCAAGATTACATGATAAAACGCTATGGTTTAAAGCACAGACTTAAACTAGGTATGTAAACATCCAAAGAAGTTCTGCAACTATTGAGTACAATATGCCTAATGACTGCTCATGTTTAGCGTAGACAATGTTATAGGTTTAGTAGCAATGTTCAAGGTGACTAAATTACTGAACATTTACATGAGGGAAAAAAACCTGCCAAGGGGACTAGAAAGGAAGAACACGCAGGGAACATTCAAAACTGAGCAGATTTTTAACAAAGGAGTTTAAATATTGGCCATATAGATGAAAATGTTTTGATAAACAGTTGGAATATTTGAATCACTTAAGAGACAATTTGTGGCCAGCATAACAGAAACTGTCGCATCAGTTTGTCGAACAGCAATGCCCTTCCTTTGTTTATTACACAAATTTCAAATATAAATTGAGTTTTAGCACTACAATAATAAAATCCATTGCTTTCTCAGTCTAATTGATGGTGCTATTGATTTTTTTTCTAGTAAAGTCAGCAGAGGCAACTGTAAGTGTGTGGAAGGAAGTTGGTAAAACATTTTTGTAACATTTTTATAAGAGTGAGACATGAGATTGATACGACACATGATTTGAGAGAGTGTCATATGGCAGTAAAATAGAAGAAATCTACAATAGAATTCTACGAAGATCCCAAGATGGCATTAGGCAAGGACTGCAAAGATAAATCAGCTCAACTGACGAGAAGCAGGGAAAACAAACAAAAACAAAACAAAATCAAACACACTGTGCACCCTTAGCTTAACAGAACTATCTCCAAATTTGCTCAGGATGGTGGAACTTGGGTACGTGATGCTGCAATGTTTGTGACCATAACAGCTCATTATCTCACACAGGACTGGTAACTGCTGTCTCACATTAAAAACACCAATGCATAACAGTAGTTCACACGTGATTGCATTAAGTTGGACTAAACTGTAATACAGTTCAGGCTGTCATACGTGACATCGCAGGTTTTTAATGACAGCATGTTTGCACTACATTTTCATTCTGCAGCAACTAAAATGACTGAAATGAAAGACAAAGAACTTCATTTGCAGTTTTGCAATATGTGATTGCTCATTACTAAGAAAAATATTTACAATTACAATAATATATCAATATATAATAGATTCTGTCCGAGAAAGCAAAAGGTTGAAATATAAAATACTGCAAAGTTTACATGCTAACCAGGTAACTTTAAAAAATGAGAAGAGTGCAAATCACTATTATACTCTTGTATTTAAATAAAAATTTTACCCTTTTGTCACACTGGCCAGCTGTTTAAAACAATGGCAGACTCAAACCACATTCACACCAGTGTTTGTTTACCCAGTTTTCTGACCCCAAAACTAGCCTTTTCAAAACCACTCAATAGCACAGGAACATGACAATGACAGCCTTGTGTTTCAGTGCGGTCAGGGAGAGCTGAGCTTTTCAAAAGCAATGTTGCACACCTGCTTGTACAGGGTTCTGCAATAGGTGGTAATAATGCTCAGCTAACACACTCTTTTTGTGCCAAAAGAACCAGCCAATCATACACTACAGGTTTCACGTTGACAAGATGTTAAATTATTAGAGTAACAGATAAACATACCTTTTGTGTGCACTCCAAGTCGGTATGAACCAAATGTAAATATCTTGCCCCCAACACAGCTAATAGCTGATGGTGGAAGGTTCTGTAGAGCAGAGATAAGAAACTGAAGTCAGTATGACTTTTAACAAAACAGAAGAAAGTGTTAGTGTCACTTTAGTGTCTGATTAGACAGTTTAAGATTAAAAACTTCATAAAGCACTAAGCCCCATCATCTTCGCCCAAGACAGGGAATACACTTGGTTGGAAACGTAGAGAGATGCAGACACCAAAGACCATTTGTGCTTTACTGCACAGGTATTTATTATTTTGTAGTGCAGCTGAGTAGTCACAAAAATTGGCAGGCATGTGGATGTCCTCATATGGCTCTGCATATTCGTGGACGAGGAAACTTTAAAGCAAAGATTATATTCTGCTGGTTCAATAGACACCTGTTATTTATTCTTTAAAGGGTGCTTGCGTAGTTGGTGCCTCTGTAGCAGTGTTTCTGTGGGGTCACAAATAAAGTGCTAAACACGTGGACATCTGCAGTGATCCTCATGCATTGTTGATAAAGCTCATCATCAAGGGCTTTTCCCCTGTTAATCCAATAATTAATGTCACACCGCTACGAAGAGTGGAAAATTCTGTAAAACTCTGCAAAATTTTCTGCCTAACTCAATAAACAGTTAAAAAAACAAAACAAAAACAAGCACAAGCATCAGATAGTAGAACAGCCCTAGTCTTAAATGGGATTTATGGCCCAGTGGTGGTGGTGCGGTCACTGTCCACTCCAGGCCTGCAGACAGGCTTGTCATCAGCGTAGTGGAGGTAGTGTACAGAGTATGTGGTAGAATTGATCTGTGGGCCACTCTTGCTTGTAATATTGTTGTTCCTCCAGACACAGAGAAGATCAAACTTCTAATGCACAAAGAGCTGAAGTAAAACCAAATGTTAAAAAAAAAAAGTAGTGCCTACAGTAGCTAGGGTCTGTGTATTTCATGCTGTATATTTTTTTCTTTTTATCTTTGAATTCTTTTTCCACAGTTCACCCGTTCCCAGCGAACTCCACTGTTGCTCCCTCCTCTATTCTGGCCCACTTGTCAACTAATCAAGAGTAGGATGACACATCACCCACTTCCAGCAACAGGCAGTCAGGACTTTGGAGGAGTATGTGGAAGCAAATATGATTTAGTGAACACCCCCCAAACCGAGATGCGCAAACAGGCAGACACATTTTTGGGACCGTAAATCTCACTTCAGCATGAACGTAAAATGAACTCTGGGGGTGGAAATTGGTAATAGGGTTAGAAATCATTCAGCTTCCCAAGCAGAACCTACCTTTAACTCACTGATCTCTGCAATCCATTCTTTAACAAAGTTATTCAGCTTCCCAAGAACTGCAAGTCTGAAAAGAAAGACTTTTAGCTGACACTTCTTTCACAATCCTTCATTTCCACAAATTCATTGAAAGAGTGAAAATGATTTTCACAAGGTCACCTGTCCTAAGAGTTTACATGCCCATGTACCATGCCCATGTACATTCACTTAGTCAATGTGCACATCAAATAAAATGCAGACAATAGATATCAGAGAGGCTTAGTTTAAATGCTTATAGCTCTTCAAATCATAGGTTTGTAATCAACATATTCAAAAACTGTATTGTGGTGATTGGTATATTATTAACAAAGAAAGAGGGAGAGAGAGAGAACATGCATTCCTCACCTATGGTTGAGTTCTTCTTCATCTTCAAACACTCCAAAAGGTTTCATTGCATCGCAGAGCTTCTTGGTGTAGTGGTGGTCTATTTCTCGTGGGGGCGCGAGGCTAATCGCAGAGGTGATGCCATAATGTTTCTGAGGCTGCTGCCCACTAGGCATGGTGCTGCGATAAACGTGGTACAACAGATCAAAAAGCAGATACTACACCACCACTTAGCACACTTTCTTTTAAAGTTTCAAGCTCAGTAAGAACAAGACATGAACCATTACCCAACTCGTTAACAAGTCTTCAGTAAACACCAGTCGGGTTTTGCAGTTAGCTTGTTCTGTTGCCGCGAACACTATACTGTGTAAACACTCCACAGATAGCAACCTGATTAAATCACATCTCTCACACACAGCAAGCTTTAAATCCACAGTTGTGTGCAATGTCGAACTTGGAAAGCGAGTTGACCAAGACAGCAAATTTAAAAAGTGCCACTATTCAACCTCTCCTTACAGCGTGCGAGCGTTAGCAGAGATGCTACAAACACGACGGGAAGCTAACAATTTGGCTAATTTAGCAAGTTGGCAAAACGTTAGCCGGATGCTACGGAAGAATTGGTTTAAGTAACGAATCGACAGAAAGACATTTTAAAAGTTGTCATTTTCGCAAATAAAACCAACAAGTGGAAACTATGCGGGTATTTTGACACATTTACTCTGCAGTTTCCCACCAGCGACAAAGCGAGACAGCCAGCAAACGAAGGCTGCAGGCCTTGTTGTGACAGTTTGCTAACGTTAGCCTTTAGCCTATTCTTCAGAATTGTCTTAAACGCGGGCAAAATCATTCATGAGGAAAAAATGTGTCACATGCATAACTTACCTTGACATTTCTTTCATGACACTCTAAAAAGCTTGCGCTGTTTTTCTGCTGCAAATCCGTAAAAAACACAAAGAAAGTCAGCAAGTGGAAATGATAACAGCCTCGACCTGATTACAACAATGGTCACTTTCCAGAAAGCAGTTCAAAGCTTCCCAGTGAACCGGAATTAGTTCTTATGAGTGAACATATCGGTTCGAGTCCCTGAAAGAATATTTATATCTAATTAATCCGCAAAAAGCAAGGACGTTTCGGTTTCTATCAGCTAAACACACGTCCAAATGTTATATGGAATTTTTTGAACCCCAAATTACAAATGTGACGGTGTTTGCTGAGACAACTGCGTGCAGCACGCTGAGCAGAAGGCACCGCCTCAGTGAGGCCACAAATCACGTGACCACCGAGGCCTAGCTTGAACCTGATGAGCCCAACAAAACACGAGTGGATGCAGGTAGCACTAACATCCAATTTTCTCCTTAAAAAAGTGTATCAGGAATAACATATAAACTATAATCAATACTTAAATAAATAATAAGCTTCAAAACGACCAAGTATAAAAATATATAATACGTTGATTAGAGGTCACGTTACTAATTTGAGTGTACACACGCTAATATTGGTTGTGATAGGTTAAAAGGAACACACAGGAAGAGAACCAATTAAATCGTTATCCCTTTATTGAATGACCGCGCTTAAACAGTTTTCATAAAATTAAAAGTACATTAAAAATATTAATTGAATTGTAATTGATAGACGCGTTCTGACTTTATGTACAGTCTGTCTACAAAATAAATACTAACTGTTGTATTGGGATGATATTTTATTACCTTTGTGACCACGAGGGGGAACCGTCGCACAGAAAAACACAATAAATAATAGATGCAATAAAATATAGGTTTAGTTACAATAACTAGATAAATAAAAGTCTTTTCTTTCTTTTTTCTTATTTTGTTTATGGCATAGAGTTTAGTCAGCCTTTCACTATTTGAACAAACTGGCGGAAATTCCTTTAAAAGCATCTACAGCGAGTTTAATATGTTTTTGGACAGTGGTAGTTTAACTTTGTACACCTCTGCACACCAGCACGATGGATTTGAAAGGATAAAAAAAAAAAAGTGCCTTAAGTGTAGACACAGCTTTTTATTGAATGGGGTTAACAGAAGTAGTATAACCATGTTCCCAAGCTCTTTTTTGGGACATTTTAACTGTCTAAAACATTCCACATGACTGTGTGCACTTACACGTCTTCATTTATCTACATTTTGATAAGTTACCTAAAATTTCCTTTTAACAGCAAAATCTGTTTATGCTCTCGATAACTTACAGCATATACTTTTTTGCTGTATATGTTTAAAAAATGGGAGCTACTTGTAAAACTGTCATTTCAAGTTGGCCCACTAGGAGGTAGGTTTTTACTTACTAAATATCTCTGAACAGGACTTGAAGGACTTCTTTGTTCATATTCCACTGAACTTCAAATTTCTGATGTACTTGCTGCTCACTGGTAACTCATAATTCCTCAGCAAAGAATATATTAGTCACACAATATAATACGATAAGGAAGAAGCAGCTGCTCTTGTGATGAATCTTGCTCTACATATCTTGGCAAGAAAACACTGAAAACACGACAGAGCTTGCATCAAAAACATTGTCAATAGTATAGTTAATTGTTTTGTTTTCATACTGAAGGTTAAGTGATTACCAGTTGATTAAATGTCTTAACTCTAAGCACACTTTGTACAGCATATATGATACTGAACAGATTAAATTACCGTTTTCACTTCAGTTTTCTTTGTGGTGGATGTTTTTGTGGCTTCATGTAAGCTTGGCTGACTAAACCTGACTCTTTTTATTGGTCAGTGTATTGTTTGCCCATGACCAAATATCCCACACAGACTTTCATCTTCACTCATCATTGATTCTCAAAAGTTAGTAAACCCTTTAGAATGTTATCTGCTGCGACTTGTTGGGGTTAGGTTCAGAGAAGCTCTTCCGCATGCCTTGGTTGTAATGATTATTCAGTTACTGTTTCCTTTCGCCCAGCACAAAGCAGCCTGGTTTTTCTCCCCTGACCTCTGGCACAAACAAGGCAAACAAGTGTTGCTTTCTCTTATTTGGACCATTCTTTGTAAACTTCATAGATGGTTGTGTTGGAAAATCCAAGTAGATCAATGTTTTCTGTTCACCATGTTTGTACACCCATGTGTTTTGTAGCTTTTGAAGTGTGTGCTGATAATGAGCCAGAATGGCCTCTGGTCCCTCTCTTCTTCAGGCTGGAGGATGCGGCATCCACAAATTCATCTGTCCATCCATCCATCCATCCATCCATCCATCCATCCATCCATCCATCCATCCATCCATCCATCCAGAAATAAAATAAAAAGTTTGATTGGTCTGAGTGACCCCAGGACAGTTTTCTGGTTCGAAATGAGCATACAGGTCTGATTTTTAACTTTTATGCTATCTTGAATTTTAAGAAGGTGCTAAATATTTTACATGTTATACACAATCCCCCCCCCCCCCCCCCCCAAAAAAAAAAGACCACTGAAAAAACAGAGAACTTAATTTTATTACGTGAATTGGTAACACACGATTTAAGCAATTTTTTTTGTTTGTTTTAAAGTCAGATCAACCCAACAGTTTTAGATTACACAAAATGCACAATAAGTCTAACTTGTGTGCTTTTACTTAAATAAAAATAGAAAATTAAAGGAACAGACTTTAATTATAAGTTGATTGAAACCCAACCAAAATATACAACCACCAATGAAGCAGAAAACTGAGTGAATATAATTTTTTACCTCAGCTAGACCTCAAATACCCTTTGTACAGCGTAGGCCGGGTGAAAACTGCTCCCATCGTGGCGTTGTGCATGTTGCAAAGGATTCCATTTGGTCTGCAGAACAGCATTATGTTACTTATTAAACAACAACCTTTAACCCTTGTGCTCCACCCCGATTTGCTTACTCCCACTTCTGCATTTTGGACTTTATGTGTCCTCTTGCTTAAAGCAGTCATAACAGCAGACAGAGAGTCCCAGAGGTTTCATTCTGCAGCACAAATCACATCAAAATGAACAGCAGTACTCTTCAGGTCAATGTGGAACACTGGATTGCAGAAAATCAGAATGCTTTCCTGCCCCCGGTGTGCAACAAACTCATGTAAGTAACACGTTTACTCTTAGCTACACTCTCATTCTTTATTCTTTGCAAATGTGAATTGAGTTTTGTAATTATTAAGCAATGTGTAATTTATGCAGCGGTTTGAACACTTGGGATTCAGACAGTTGAACTGCGAGGACACGCAGTGCATGCACTGACATGATTTTATTTCCTCTTTGTCTCAGGCACTTCTCCCAGGTGCTTGTCATGTTTGTCGGAGGCCCTAACACCAGGAAGGATTATCACATAGAGGAAGGGGAGGAGGTGAGAGTTGGACTAGTCTCTTTTTTCCCCTCATTCCAGCAACAAACATGGACTATGGAAGCAGAAGAGCCTACAATTTAATACAAAAGACAACATTAGTTAGCTTCTTACAGTTTTCTGCAAAGTTGCTTCATTTGTCCTTGTAGGGCCAGTTCCACCCACGTGTTGCAGTGCTTGGTTAGGCTATTCTGGCCAGCTGCTGCTACTGGCTTTCCTTGCTTCTGTGTCAAAGTATAAAGTGTGTCAGCTGACAGCCACTTTCACAACATTAAACATTCACTGCTACTGAATCATGACTCTTGGATACCCTTTTTAGTGTCGTGGTAATTTCTGACATGGTCTAAAAATACAGATCTTTTCTGTCTTTTTTGACAGTTACTTGTGATTTTTTGCGAAAGCTGCAAGCTGCTTCTGCACATTCAATTTTAAACTTTAAAACAAATTTGTTGGCTTTAATTTAAGTTGGTTCATATTAATTAAAACAAAGCATCGCGAAGGCCCACGGTGGGTGTTGACGCAATGTGATTTCTGCCCAGTGCTCTGAATGTTAAAGTGCAGGTCAACGGCGGGAGTAACTATGACTCTCTTAATATAACATAATTATATGGAAACTACAGTTCTTGTAACAGAGTTTGTGTTTAAAAATAGAAAGGAAGAAAGATTAGATTAGAAATGCCATCCAGTAAGTTTTGATGCACTTGGCAGATTGTGGAAAAAAAGAAAAAGAAAACCAAATCCACTAAATGCCTGAGCCAGTCTGAGGAATCTGACTGTCATAAATATTTATGCCATAACACAGGAAGATAAGCTTCTGGTTTGGCTCATGAATGTTATTATTATTATTATTATTTCTACGGGTTTTCTTCTTTTGATTTTAATTGAGGCTGATTATTTGATTATCCATACATTTCTCTCTCAGTGACTCTCCTCACTGAGAGAGAAACGTGTGCCTACATCCTGGAGACTGTTGTCGAGCTTCTTGCTGAACACCAACTGCATCGCACTCAATCAGTTGAATCAGAGTCACGTATGAGCTCTTTGTTTGTAAATCTAAACATGGTGTTTGTTCAAAGAGGCCATGAAGTCAAGGTCAGCTGCAGTTCCAAGAAATGCCCACTGAAGGCTCGAGTGATACAATCCACACATCACATATATGGCTATATGTGGTGCTCTATTTAAGCTGCTTTGTCAGTTGCTACACATCTGCAAGCCACTTTGCCACCCGCCTCCCTTCCATCTGCTCCTTTCATGCTGTATCTGACTTAGTAAATGTCATTTTTTTGTCATTAAAGCCTGTTCTATTAGGGTCCTACTGCTGCTCTACCCACCTCTGACCTTTTAGTTTTCATGGATGAGCAGGGTGGTAAATATGCTGCTCAAAAATTTAAAGGAAGGTGATATGTGGACACTACAGAGGTAGTTCTTGAGGCAGTTGAACTCCTCAAGGATGACAGAGCAATATGTGGCATTGCCATAAGGTTTGCTGTGTCTCCCAGCACAGAGACAGGCAGTTTTTCTAGGAGAGCTGGACAGGGCCACGGACGGTCTGAGTTGCTCTTCATACCCACCTGGCATCATGTGGTGAGACATTCCAGGCAGTTCATTGAGAATGAAAGAATTCCCACTTACTGGCCTCCATGCTCACCTCTGGGACCATCCGATGCCACCAGGTTGCACCTCACACTATCCAGGAGCTCAGTGATGTCCCGGTCCAGACCTTCTAGGACACCATCCGCCATCTCAATAGGAGCATGCCTGACATTACCAGGCATGCATACATGCTCGTGGAGTCCGTACAAACTACTGAGGACCATTTGATTGATTTGCTGCAATAAAATTTTGGTAAATTAGACTAACCTGCTGCATTGTTTTTTCACGTGATTTTCAGCATGTCCTCTCTAGGTTAATAACTGTGATTTTGATCAATCAGTGTAGGATCTTTTTGTTCCTAACACGAAGCACGGAGTGTCTACATTTCTGCCAATGGGAATACTTTTGACTAAAGTAGCTGAAAGGATTCACTGCCCTTTAAGAAATATCAAGAAGCTAAATATAATATTGACATTTGATTCCTTGCATTTGGGAGCCTCTGTGTTATGGCTCCCTCTTGGTTCTTTCAGTATTGATGTACTACATTATCCAGACTGAGCCTTGACTGGTTGGTCTGAGATGTCTTTATGTTAATTGTGACTAACCATTTTTTACAACTGAAGTATCTGCTGATGCCTGCAAATAAATATTTATAACATGTATTTAACCCACTGCCATTCTTTGTTTGTCTTTCTCTCTGTATTAAGTAGTTATTCTACCAGGTGAAGGGGGACATGTGTCTGAAGGTGATTGAAAATGGTAAACACAAGGATGTACACATCAAAGAGGGAGAGGTAAGCTCTAAACTTTTATGTTTCTGCTTCGTACTTTGCTGTGCACAAATACACACTCATTCATTCAGATGGAATTTAACTGTAAAATTGCATAAAACATAAAGAACACTTATTTAAAAAGCATTAATTAAGCTGTTTATGCAAGAGCAGCTGCAGGATTCTACCTCTGGATGGGTACAGAGTAATTTGGTCTGGGCCTTTTAATTGCACAGATTATTATTTTTAATACTTGTGTGAAAAGATTAAGAAAACAATTCCCAATCCATCATTATTAATTGTGAAGCCTGAGACAGGCCGTCTATTCACTTAAACAAAGAGATTGTAATTAAATATCAGATGAGTCAGAAAGAAGTATACTCCTCCTGTGAAAAGGAGGAAGAAAACCTGCAAAAACCAATTTGTTAACAACTGGGGTTTTTCCCGATGAGACTGGTGTCTCATCTTTTAGACATAAGGAAGTCATACAAGTTCAATAACCCATGTCACAACCTGAGCCGTCTACAGCAGCGCCCAAATAAAGTAGAGGAACGTTTCTTCACATTGTGCTGAACCGTGCTGTGCTGCTCAGATTTAACAGGTAATTGTAAATGTGAAACAGGCTGTAGTGAATAGTCAGAATTTGTCAGTGATAATGTCATAAAAGCTGTCTACTAAAAAAACAAACAAACTAACAAAACCACATTTAGTAACTGAAGATAAGACCTAAGAAAATACTTCTCACAGCCAGTCGGGATGGGCCCAGGTCTCTTAGGCCCCCCACAATGTAGTGTGTTAGCTCTAAATTTGTAGTAAGATACTTTAACAGAGAACATAGAAATTATTTGGTCATCTTTCAAAACAGGAATAAAAAAATATTTTATACATAATAGTGAAATGCTGGTTGAGATAGAAAACTGCACTAAACCCTCCTGGAAACTATTTTTCTGCTCCAGTTCCCATCGCTCTCTGCTGATTAGAAATAAGGAAGCGCAGCAAGCTTGTGCAATAAGCTTTATCTCAGGTGAATCTTCTTCACTGTGCATTCCACGACTTTTTGTCTCAAATTCTAGATGTTTCTGCTGCCAGCTCGGATCCCTCACTCCCCCCAGAGGCAGGCTAACACCGTGGGCTTGGTGATGGAAAGGAGAAGACTGCTCACTGAAACCGACTGCCTGAGGTTCACTGCTGTGGCAGTTTCGATTTTATAATGGTCATAAACATGACAGGACACTTAAAAAGAAAAGATTCTTTGCCCTCATAAACACGAGGCAATAAGTTTAATTAAAACTCAGCTGACATAAAAAGAGGTTTTTCAAAGATCAGTAATGAAACGTGTGGTATAAACTGTAAACCAGTTAAATATATTTTATTGGACCAGATTCGATGTAAACTTGAATGTTTACCTTGTAAGTATGTAACAAATTTACATTTTTACAACAAATAAAATCAAATTCAAATCTGACAACATAATCAAATTACAGCAGCATTTTGGGGATTTAACAGTCCCCATGTCAGTTGGAGGGCCAGGGGTGCCAAAATCATTAAATAAATACACAAATAATTAATAAATTGTGTCAATAATTAATTAAAATGTGAAATAAATACATAATCAAATATATAATTTCATTAATTAAACATGTCATTAATTAATTAGAATAGAAAATAAATAATTACATGTTTTGAATGAATAGGCAGTAAATTAATTATTTATGTAATTAATAAATTCCAAATTTAATTAATTTAGTAAACATTTAATTAATTATTTAATGGTATCGCTAATTAATTCATTCTGGCACTCCTGACCCTCCATAAATCACAAGCCGGCTATACTCTAAAGCAGGGGTGTCCAACTCCAGTCCAGGCTTGTTATCAGGCCTTTGCCAACCTTGATGCCATGCTGAGGAGGTAATCCAATCATTTGATTCAGCTGTGTTGGAGTCAGGCTGCATCTAAAAGCTGCAGGATAGTAGCTCTGGAGGGCTGGACTTGGACACCCCTGCTCAATACTCTCCTTACTGTCTGGTTTTCTCTATACAGGACCATAATTTACTAAATAGACAGCATGCTGTATTAAGTAAGACTTAAAACTACACTCATAAAAATGTATGACTTAAACTACTTTAATTAATTAATCAATTTTCAAGTACAAGCAAGAAGAAAAATAAGTACAATGTAAATGTCTAACTTTATCGAATCTGGTCAAATAAAATTTATGGGACTGGTATACTTCAGATTATACCCAGCACATTTTGCTTAATGATTAATTATTTGAACAAATAAACCTTTAATGATATGTATTTACACCACTGGCTACATTTTTTTATATATAAATGATAAATGTTAAGTGATGCCTTGGATTTAATTAAGTGGCTTTCTTCATCAGCAGCTACCTTGTTCTGTTTTATTGTAGGGTCCTACAATAGATAAATAAACATTTTATTGAATTGAGTCTTAGATCTTAGTGAAACACAAAAAAAGCAAACAAACCAAAAAAACCTCCCAAAAACCCAAAAAACAATCCTGTAAACAGATTTTTATGTTAGCATGTATTTGTGCTCTCAGGTACTATGTAGACAACACCACTGACATCCTATTTGAAAAATGGTTCTACTGTCAGGATCTAGGAACCGAGCTGGTGCCAATAATCAAGGAGTAAGGCATCTTTTCATCTTTACAAGTCATACTCAGATCATGCTCTTTCTTTTAAGTATGTTGACTTGACTGTATTTTACTTTCAGGTTCATGGCATCCAAGCAGTACAAAACAGGAAAACCTGATCCAAGTGAGTTGTTCAGAGGAAATTGTAAGTCCCTAAACTTTGAGCTGGTGTCAATGTTTATTATTGGATGGATAGATGAAGTCTTCAGGGAACCTCCTTTCCAGCTGAACACCATGAACGTGATGACGCCCTTCTCCTTCAAAGACTGGCTGGAAAAACAGAGGCCGTCTTTGGGGAATGGCAGGCCCATCGACATGTTCGGAGCTCAGTTTGAGACTGAGGTAAGAAACCTAGTGTCAGGTAATGATCTTATATGAGATGGTTGATCAGGTTTTTTTCAGCCATTTTCAGTAAAACATTTCATTTAGGCCTGCACTCACATATAGTTACAATTTTGGTTTTCATGATTTCTTTCAATTGTGTTTTTTCCCCAAAGTGGAATGATTGCACAGCATCTTTAATTAGTTACAAAAAAACAAACAAAAAAATGTCTTAAATCCACGCAGGGTCAAACGTGTACAAACACACTCAAATATAAAAATGCGTTCACTTATTTTTTTTAATAAGAAATCCTGAAGGTTCTGCAGTGTCCTTGAAGACCAGCTTCTTGTCAGAGATCATGGTTGACTGCTGACAATGGTTGTTTCTTTTTGCACTAAGTAACTGTAGATTACAAGATCACACCTTAAATAAATATTTGTAAGTACAGGTTTAATGTGTGTGCCACCACAAGAAGACACAAATTGTCTCCCTCACATGAGAGGGTATTGGCTCGGACTTTCAGGGACAATCCAGGGGCCACAAAGACACAAGCCTACCCTGAACTGGAAACTACTGGAACAAAATCACATGCCCACGATGAGTGTCTGTAAACTTCTGACCACAACTGTATGGTACGGTCTATCTGGCAGAAAGGATGTTTTGATACTAAAAGTACAAGTCAAAGGTATAATTATTGTTGAAATAACAGGAGACTAGGCGTGTTGTAGATAATGATAGTGATAAACAAGACTCTTTTTACTGCCTCCCCAACAGGCGATGGTGTTCGGACCTGGACTCACAGAGATGACAACACCCCAAACTGATGTGTGGGTTTGGCAGTTGGTATGTATGCAGAGTCTGTCCCAACAGTCTGTCCCTGGACGCACATGTAAATCTCCCTTCCTCCTCTACATCTCTTTCTTAGGAGGGATCTTCCACAGTGACTATGAATGAGCAGGAGTTCAGTCTTCCTGCAGGAGACAGTTTGCTCATTCCCGAGCAGAACCAGTGAGTCAATATCAAGTTGTCAGTAAATTACAAAGTCTTTCACTGAGTGTACAAATTATTGGATCAAAAGTGTTGAAAGTGAACTCTCCAGGGTTTCCAGTGTGGTTTTACATGCAGTGACTTTCTCTGTCGTAGATACCAGTGGCAGAGAGCTGAGGGGACTGTCGCCTTGGTTGTGATCCAAAACCCAGAGAGGAAGAGACCTTAAGCATCAACCGTCAAATCACACCTGCATTGAAACATATGCTGGGAGGCGAGCACATATTATTTAAATGAGCTCGAACAACTGAAAGTATTTTATGTATAAAACAAATACAGTAAGTAGCATAGACCATTTAGTAAGCGTAAACAGTATTAATAAACAATTACAAAATGATGCTATATTCTCGCATTCATCAATCACTACATGTAATTTTATGCGAGTAAAATGCATAAATAAAAACATCCTCATGTCTGAGCATTTGCCCTTTCCTTGTAAGTTGGCTGTTACTCATAAACTGCATTTCTAGTGGCTCTAATGACTTAAAAACACACGTTTCAACAGGTATCGGGAACATAACATTGTTGTCAGATGAACTTTTCCAACGAACTTGCTTCATAGCCGCCTACATGTTTTGTGTAGTTTCTTACAAAACTGACATGTAGAACCTGCTGCTGTAATAAAATTTGAATAGTTCCAGATGTATGGAGGTGAACTGATACAGCGCGCTAACAGGAATTTGACTCCTTAGCAGGCTGTCTGTTCACGTCTGTTCACGTCTGTTCACGTCAACCAGCAGACTGACAGTTTCGGAGCCAAACCCAATGCTTTGTTTTGATTTTTGTAACCAAAATAATTCTGTTTAATAACATTACTTATCTAGTGTTAGTTTTACAATTACTTAAAAGAAATGAATTTGATTACTTCCCAGTAAAAAGTAATTTGTTATGCTGCTTTTTGTTTTTGTTTTTATATTTCTTTCATGTTGCTCAGTAGCATGTCCTGAAATACACTGTGACATAATTACCAGTTACCAGTATGAACCTTCGGCTACAGTCCCAGATAATAAGATAAATCCTTTTCTTAAAAAGAACATTTTTTCTTTTAAGGTTACATTTGAACACAAAACAAAGTGGAAAACCACCACATAGACTTCAAAGTGTTGCCACTGTGATTCTAACTTGAATGCTACAGCGCTCTAAGACTACTCATCACTCGCTTTGTTACATGGTGATGAATAAGATGTGTCTCTGCTGGCTCTGTGCTGACACGTTGTTTGTGTAGATGTCTGCAAAGACCCGATGTTGTGTTAGCAGTACAGTGTGGCTGTTTCTGTCCTGGACACAATTTGTACTTTACCATCACCCTCCTGTGTTTTTATGCAATGAAAATAAAAGTAATGTTGGTATTTCCACTCCTCCGTTGTAGACTGCTCCACCCTGTCTATTCCCTGCACATCTTAGTACAACTGCACAACTGATGGTAAATGCTACTGCGCTACGTCCAGTGCAACTGTAACGCAACTGCAGGCAGAAAACAGAAAACCATGTTTCATATTTCTTCTTTCCTCTCGTCATGTAGAAGATTGCAGGAACATTACATTGCTGTGTTCATAAAAAACCTATTTTATGCAAAAATAGATGTAAAAACAAATTAATTTAAGCATCACAACCCAAAATTTTCATATATTTGTAATATTAGTAACCTCTATGTCATACCCTTTCCCTGGTCACCAAAACAGTATGGAGAAATTTACAAGGAAAATTTGATATTAAAAAAGACACAACAGCAAGTGTTTTTAGGTCTAAAATAAGGCCTTAGCAAAGCCTTTTCCTTCTGTTACCCTCATTGCTGCTGTGAGATTTTCCTATAGATTTCAACCACCTTCATTTCTTAAAATGTCTCTGATTTTTGTGTTGTCTCCCTCACTTTTCTTTTGTTTCCTTCCCCCCGGATAGCAGAGGATGATTAAAATGAGAAAATTAATTACATTTTAAAGTATTACAACCATAAATGAATATAACCTCTTGCTCTGAAAAGTGAGTAAATCTTCATGTAAAAATTATTTATCGATACTTTTCTTTTTACTTTTCTTACTTGTAGCTGTATTAATTGATGCCCTCAATCATTAAATACTCCTCAATCCAAGCATGAACTCTAAGTCACATCTGTATTAGAAAGCGCTGTCCTGCTCACTGAGAAGCATTTCATGGACTAACACATAAAGACTAAATGATGTAAACCCTGCAATAAAAGTGATTAAAGAATGTGAAAACTGCACTCTCCCATCAGATGTAATTGTATGTGAGTGCTGAGAGAAAATAAATAAATATCTATGGAAATAACATTACGTGCTTTCCTTGCAAGATGACTGTCACTCATAAACTTCAGTCCCAGCGGCTTAAAAACACAAGTTTCAACGAGTATCAGGAACGCAGCCTTGTTGTCAGATGACACTGCTGTTAGGTGCCAACTTCCGCTTGCCAGATTCCTATTTAATCATCACTGTTTAATGGAGTACAGGTTTTCCCCCAGTACTGCACAAATGACTGAAAATGAGTTCAAAGCATATTTGGCTGTGAGATACCAGTCATAATTATCGATGGCACCCAGACTAAAAAAACAAATACAAATATTTTTTTAATGAACATTTTCTGAATTGTTTTCACTACACTTTTCCCATGGACGTGTAAGCTATAAATTAAGATCCAGGAACGTTGCCCTGCAATAAAACGTTCCAGCTAGGTGGGACAATATTTATTAATAAGTAATGGGAACTATGGGTGTGGAGATTGCTGCGTTGGACATTTCTGATTGGTTGAGTACTTGTCTTCTGCTTTTCAACCACCTACATTTGTCATGTAGTCTCTTACAAAGCTGACATTTAAGAACTGGTGACACTTTATAAATCAGCAGTGTAATTAGCCTTCAGTCGACAGTTTGAAAGAGCCTTTCAATAAAGATTTGAATTGTTCCAGATACTTATTAGGTTTTGTCTACTATTTTATTTACCCCCAGTGCTGAAATTTGAGCTTGTTTGAATTCAGAATTTTACTGCTTTAGATGCACCAGCAAAAAATGTTACCAGGAAGGCACCAATCACAGCACAGACAAATGTACAGGGCTAAACGCACAATGCAGGGTACGTGTTTGTTTAGCTACATTTGTGGACATTTCCTGTTTTTTATTCTCACTGTTTGTTTAATTTTTGCTCCCATCTACTACTTTGCAGGACGCTTTGTCTCACGTTATCTGTGGAGACTTAAATAGGCCGGTGTCTTGTCTTGCATAGACAGAGCGTAAATCTATGTTTGCCTTTGTGTAATGTGCATAAAAGTGCTGAACGACATGTGCTGTTATCAGTGTGGGGGAGTAACAGAATACATGTACGTTACGTATTTAAAATACAAAATATGAGTAACTCTATTCCGTTACAGTTACCGTTTAAAAAGGTGGTATTTAGAATACAGTTACTTTGTTGAAATAAATGGATTACACGGTGGTACTTCCCTGTTTCATATTGTGGCGGGTCAGGACTGTTTGGGTTTTGTTTGACAGCTACGTTCTGTTGTTCCAGGTGGCAGCGTTACGGTTGCCATGGTTACAGGGTGACGCTCTCTCTCTCTGTTTCCTGGGTGAGAGAGGCCTTTTTGTTGTTGTTGTGCTAAGCTAATAGGCAGAATGCTACAGGTATAGCTCTAAAGAATGTAGCATCATAGGCAGCGTAGTCCGTGCTGCAGGGAGAATGGACTGCCATACACGTTATGTGTCTGTGAGCGAGGGAGGGAGAAAAAGGAAAAGTATGAGCTGTCATCGAGCAAAAACGGGAGCTGGAAGCATGTAAATATAATAATAACCACTGCAGCCAAGAAGAGTGCCTGACGAGCCCAGTTGTAAGTAAGCTATTAAGACTCGACTGTACACCGTGTGTGTTTTCCTCCAAAAACAATAAGTTCCGTTGGAGCAGCCTTTCAACGCCTCTCTTTGTCTCTCGCTAGCAAAGTTGACCCAGACAACAAAGTAAAGCTAGTTTTTGGCTACGACACAGAACCCGCCGTATTAGCCAGAGGTCCCTTTACTACGGTTCGGAGCCGCGGACCTGCAGTAACAGTAATAAATCACAGCAATAGTACATTCATGTAATTGTAAACAGCATGATAATATATTAAGTAATCCAAAGTATTCAGAGTACGTTACTCTCATTGAGTAACATAACGGAATACGTTACAGAATACATTTTGGGGCATGTATTCTGTAATCTGTAGTGGAATACATTTTAAAAGTAACCTTCCCAACACTGGCTGTTATTGTTCAGTTTTTTTTTTAATACATACACTAACTTCCTCATTGCAAGTACAAGCTGTTTTAAACAATCTTTTTAATGGATGAAATATTGGAGAGTTCCTTGTTCGCTTACGTGCATGAATTTGGCCTTGAAGCTACAAAGAGAAGAGCATTTATGTTGCATTGAGAGAATAGATTGCTGGAGTTTCTTCTACTTTCAATGAGGCTAAACGTTTAAAGTAAAACTGCTTCTTAAAGCAAAGATATAAAAAGGTGAGTGTTGACTGTATTAAGCGAGTAATCCTTTGGGAAAAGATCAAAGGATTTAAGAAAGCTGGCTTCTCAATAGTTCAAAGCTCATTGTTGATCATTCTTTCTGTTTTTTATTCACTTTACTATAAAACTACACCTGCTGTTTCTTCATAATATTTTATTTTTCCAAGTGTCCAGGCTAATTCATATCTGTGGCTTTATGTAGACTTTTTGTTATCTTATTTTCCAAAATCAAGACTACTCCTTTAATGTACTTTCACAGTCAGGTTTATTATACTGCTAAAAACAACAGAATAATTACTTTCAATATAATTAATATGAAATTAATTAATTAAGTGTTTTGGAAGCACATGAGTCCAGATCGTCACAACAGCGGTTCAGTTATGCAGTCTTATTCTTAAAGTGTGCCTGATCACATGCTGTTCTGCTATATATGCAGCCACAGCCCAGGGAAGTGCATAGTCCAGAGTTATCAGTCCTCTCAGGTTGTACCTATGGCCTGAGTAGTCCCATGGACAGGCTCCCAACAAACTAAGCCCCACACCCCAGCTGAACTCCCACAGGTAGATGAAAACAGTGTAGAGCACGAGCCGCACAGTCAGTGGGTGATTCTGAGCGAGCATCAGGGCCCTCAGCCTCTCCATGAGATAGATTGCTGTGGCATACATGGGCAGCGCCCACAGACTGCTGTGGCCTGCCAGCCTCCTGTCCTGGGTGCTGCACCAGTCCCACACAGCAGTGAAGGCCACCTCGCAGAGGCAGCCATGCAGCGCATACACGTAGAGACGAACAAGAGCAGAAACAGGTCGAGCAGGGCTGCTGCCATGTGGTTCTGCCGGGGAGTCATTTTCAACAATCCCTGTCAAAAAGAGACAGAAATTACTGGATGTTTTCATCTTTTCTTAAACTATTTAATATATGTAGTTTTCTAAAAAAAAAAAACTTTTCAAAGATTTTTAATAGTTTAGAGTAAACAGATTAAGCCTGGGCTAATAAATAATGAGAATAAATTAGATGAGTGCTCTCATTTCTTTGCTGTAAATATTAAGGGCATCCAGATATTTAGCTCAGCTTAGCAGTAAGACTGTTCAACTGATTTCTCTCTGTTTTTGTAGGGTTTCACCTTATAATGCAAAGTAACTAGAGGTGCCTGTTGTTGTGATTTGACAGAAAAATGTAATTGAATTTGTCTGTCTACCTGTCAAACTAATAAATTCAGTTCACTTCTAATTTTTACTGTGCACAGACAAGAATGACTTTGACAGCCAATTGCCCATAAAGTGTTTTTATTTGAAAGACTTTGTACAGAATAAAAATAAAAATTATAATAATTGCTGACTTTTATAAGACTTTACGTTCGTTTTGGGTTGTGTCAGACTAACACCCCCCCCCCCCCCCCCCCCTCTGTCTCCAGCTGTTCTACACTGTTCAGTCAGCCTGTAGGTTGACTGTACAGTATTACATATATTGTTATTGTATCTTTATTTCAGACATATAGAGCAAACCAATACATACACGTACACATACTTGCATTTACATGTACAAATACGAATATATATGTACATTCACTCACACACACACACACACACGTATGTGCTACATGGACTGAAATGAGGTTTTAAAGGAAGATGCCGCCTGGTCAGAAATATCACTGAAAATTAATATTTGGGTGGTGAAACAAATTAAATGCAAAATATGTTGAAGTGAACATCAGAAAACAATATTTACAAAATATTAACTTTAGCTGAGGGTAACAGCTAGCCTTAATTAACCAAAGTTCAAAGACTATAGTTTAGTTTTCACTTCCTATTTTCTTATTTTTTGTGGAAGGTTCAAGCTTTTGTATTATAAATTCTATCGAGATGATTTACATTTATTAAAAGCCAAACTTAAAAAGTTTACTGATTTCAGCAAACTATTCTGTGCCACGTTTTTTTCTCATAATGTCTCTGGATTATGGGTTATGGCTCTCACTCTTTTGTTTTTAATGGATGTAAAGTAAGATGATCAAAATCAGAAAAAAATGAAATGATAAATTACTTCAACCATAGATGGAAATAGCTTCCTGCTCTGAAAAGTAATCAGATTATTTACGGATAAAAGTCTGTTTTAAAGACATTTTTCTTCCTTTTAATTACATTATTCAACACTCTCTTTCATGAAATTGTAAAGTCTGAGCAATAAATCCTGTTTTCATAATTTCTTGAACGGGTGTCGAAGGCTGTTAAGTCTATTAATATATTAAACAGCGTGTTTAACATTAATCTACCTTGCCAGCATTTTCCTGTCCAGATAAAAAAAATCTTAAAATTTTAAGAGAAAGAAAATTTTGTTGAATTTTGTTCCTTACATTATTCAGTTCAAAATGAATTCACTCGCTCATTCTCAGGCCACGCAGCACAGCTGACAGGCTCTCGTGTGGATTAACAGGCTAATAGCCCTACTTAGCAAATTAAAGGCTTGGACTGACTTCAACAAGTTTTCACTTTGCTATAAATATCAGCTAGGCGACTTTCACGGTCAATTATTTTTCCCAGTCAATACAATCAGTAATAATTTACCATCTGTACAGAATTGAACTCCATCACTTTGCTTCTTCACTCAGTGCAGAAGAAATAAAGATGCAGTGGCAGGTAGGACCACCTCAAGTTTTTTCTTCTTCAGTCATTACACATTTTAAAATGCTATTAGCAGTTATAACTCACCTTGATCGTTACCTCGCATTCGCCTCACATTGAGTTTACTCGTCTCCATTGCTTGTCGGCATATGTGTCTCTGTGCCTTTGTAATCTCTTAGCTCTCTAGTGTGTGTGTGTGTGTGTGTGTGTGTGTGTGCATGTGCTTGGGTCTTGGGCTAAACATTAAGCTGCTCTATGTTATCAGAGTGAGACAGTGATGTCCCTGTCACAGGCTGAAGCTGTGAACTGAGGGAAAACTCGGGAAGCAAACCTGGACCACCTGAGCAGTAACTGTGTGTGTGTTGTGTGCAAATCCCAGTATTGATCCCACAGTGGCTGTTTGAGTGTTTTAAGCATACAATAAGTGAGCGAAGAATTGTATCGATGAGTGTTTTCAAAGGGCAGACACGGAAGCGCCATATAATGCTGTATCTGAGTCATGCAGTGGGTCAGATTGGCGGTTATCAGTGAACTACAGTACTTAGGTGTGTCAGAGAAGCTAGTCAGAAATCATATTAATAGATCAGTTTAATATTTACAGTATATCAGCTAAATTAAAGAATGGCACTTTGGTTGGCCAGTCCACCACTTTTCCCACCTAAGACACTTCAACAAGTCTGAAGCAGATTGCCGTGAAATCCAGAAATTTCATTGTTCAGTCATTATTTAGGACATATTAATTGGGCATTTACCTTTAAAATGATTAGTAAAGATTAGCGCAATAACACAAATTTAGAAAGTGACAGAAAAAACAATACACCAGACACCCAGTACAGACTAATACGTTTGGTCCAAGTACAGCCTACATTCAAATAGCTTTCAATATTTTCATAGTTACATCATATTCAAATGTATTGTATTTATTTGGTGTGCATAAAAACCTTTCACCGTCCTCTCTGTAGCTAGTTTATGCGTTTATTAGTTTATTTAGGGAGCTGAATGGCTTGGGTACAGGGAAAAATTTATATAATGTTATTATGTTTTCTTTTCTTATTATAGAAATAAGGAAGTGGATTACGCTCATTAATTACTGACACCAACTGACATGTACACAAAGATGCCAATATACAAATAAGCACATATGGTACAAATATGGAAGCGAGCTCTTAACAGCCTGGTTTCACACATGCATAGTACACACTGCAACCATAAAGTGGGTCTGAGAGCAGATGTCAGTCCTGATGTGGTGGCGCTGCTTGCTTGTGTGTGTTTGTTTTATGTGTATGCTAATAAAACAGTTGAATGAATGGCAGCCGTCCAGATCAGAGTCCAGTGATTCTGGCAAACACACAGCTGACATTTTATAGTACGGCATGAGAGCGGACGGGATGAGTGAATTCTGGTAGATCATGAAGTCAAGTATGGTGTAATCCAGGAAGATCAACTGGTCTCAGTGTCAGCCCACATCAGTTGATGGCTTGATTATTCTTCTATGCGTGAAAATCTGAAAGAGGTCACACTATTTAAGCCGCTTCAGCCTGACTGTGTTTGCTGTGCATCTGCAAGCTGCATTGCAACCCACCTCTACCCTAGCTCCCCCTTTGATGCTGTGTCTGACTCAATCATCACTATATTTGTTTTCAATGTTGCCTGTTGTGCTCTGTGCTGGGCTCTTGCTGCAGCTGTTCTTGCCTTACACTTTCCTCGTATGCATGTGGAAGGGAAGGACCCAGACCAGAGCAATGCCAGTAAATATGAATTCCTGCAGATAGAGATAAAAATCATCCTTTGACAGCAGTGGCCCTGGCTCATCTGAAGAGAAGACAAGATTCAGAAAGTCCCATAAAGGTGACTCTGTTCATCTGGATGTATCATTGATTAGCAACCAGTGATCAAAGACCATTGATTAATATTTCTGAGCACCATTCACAGAGAAATGGGGAATGGCTGCAATTAGTCTCAATTCAGAGATGGTCTTTCCCCTTTCCTTGACCTCACAGCCCATTGTTCGTCAGTGGTGATCGCTTCAGTCATTATGAAAACGTACAGTCTATAATTATGGTGAGGTAGTCGGGTGTGTGTGTGTGTGTGTGTGTGTGTGTGTGTGTGTGTGTGTTTAGTTTACAACTAGAGGAATGAGTGTGTTTCCAAATTAACCAAAAATAAAATAAAGTAAAATAAAATTACACAGGTTTGAAAATACACTGCTGAGGCAGATTGGTTTCAATATTAAAATACCTTTATTTGAATACATTTATAGAAAACAGGGAGAGCAAAAATAATTCTAAGCAATTAACAGCCCGGACTACAATGAGAGTTGACTGTGGCATGGCCTATCCTGTAGTAGTGTCCTAAATTAAATAAAACAACCATATACTGAGCTGGACTTACCAGAAGCTGAGGACCATGAGAGAGAAAAATCACACAGACACACCATCCAACTTTGCACCCAAGGTGCTGTACAACAAAAGTAGTGTGGAAAACAACCCACCACCAAAGGTTCCACGGCTACTGGCTTATCCTCGGTTCACCTCAGTAAAAAACAAACAACAACATTAAAAGTCCCAAAAATCTAATAGGACACTTAAGCCCCTTTTCCATTAGTACCTACTTGGATCGACTTAGCACGGTTTACTACGGTTTTAAGGGTTTTCCATTGTGGTCATAATACCTGCTACCAAGTACTATTTTAGCACCTCCCCACCCGGGGTTCCAAGTGAGCAGGTACTAAAATGTGACGTCGTCAGACTGCACGCCACCAAGTGGGGAGAGAGACCACACACATTAGGCTACATCTACACTAATCCAGATAAATTTGAAAACAGCGTTTTTGTCTAAAAATGCTCTGCTTTCACACTATCGTTTTTAATCGGTTACGAACAGTTGTTCATCCACACTGAAACGACTGAAAATGCTTATGTTCCTGTATTGCACATGCGTGAAATGTAAGACAATACGACCTGCGTTATTTCTATCTGCCATTTATTTTTGAAATGTTGCTGCTAAATGTCGAGGAAAAGCACCGAATTCGCAGTCCAGACTGTGACGTGAAAACGGCGTTTTCAAATGTATCCACTTTGGAGAGTTTTTTCAAAGAGTTCAGTTTTCCTTGACCAAAAACGCTGTCTCAGTGTGGACGGAAGGCCAAAGCGGAGAGAAAAAGATGCATTTTTAAGCGAAAATGTATTAGTGTGGACATGGCCTTAGGTAGTACTGCATTGTAATGGAAAACCAGTCAACCTGAGTTGAGTTGGGGCGAGCCATAGTGAGTCGATTCGAGTAGTTACTAATGGAAAAGGAGCTTTAGCACCAGGCTCATTGCTCACAGTCAAACTAAAAAAAATCTACACCAAGCATACAATAATAAAAGTCGCACACACTTTTAAAACAAAGTAAGTAAAGTACACAAGCCTAGGAATTTACACTCCACAAGCAAACAGTTGCCTGCACCGATGATGGTCGTTATGACATTTGATCCTAGCAAGCACTCCAAAAAGGCGACTGGAGCAAGCCAAACGTGCAAATACAAATATCAGATGTAAGTAAACACCAGCAAAATAAACGGGCAAGAGATCACTCAAGCCCAGCTATGTTTTATTCTAATTTATAGTCAGTAGCAAAATAATGCCAAATGCTACTTACCCCATAATTAACTGCTATATCAGTTGCTGGTAGTAGTGCGGCGGCCCTCTCCACAACGGCTGGAAATAAGTAAGTCGGCCAATCTGTAAACAGGACAGCAATAAGCCACTATACCACTTATTTAACCTTTAAAGTGGATAGGAAGATACACATACGGCCTACCTGTAACTGTTGTAGAGCCTGATCAAAACTGCCTGATTATCCCAAGAAAATAAGTGCATTGGCGCCTGATACTGCACTCACAAAAGGCAAAGAAGCAATTAATAGGGAAATGAAGCCTGCATGGCCTTATACCGACAGTCGCCACCCTGCAATTAGAGTGCAGGTGTGTTTCCACTCAACCCAACCCGAACAGCAGCCAGAGAGAGAGAGAGAGAGGGAGAGAGGTGGAGAGGGCAGAGTAACCCATCTGGCTACATTAGGTTGGGGAAACCTGCAGTCAGCTGAGACTGAAGAAGTCACTTCTTCAGGTAATTACAGGTTTAAAACAATCAAAAGCACTTGATGTATATGGTATTAACACAAACTTCCTAAAGGAACATATGGATTTGCTTGTATGTCCAACAACTCATGTTTTGAATATGTCTTTCGAACATTCCATTGTTCCAACAGATTGGAAAATTGCTGCAGTTACACCAATTTTCAAAGCAGGTGTGAAGACTGACATGGCTAATTATCGCCCCATAAGCATACTCCCGGTCGTATCTAAAATAGCTGAGAAGTGGGTGGTTAAACTCCTCACTGCTCACCTAGAAAACACCCAACCCTCATTACATCCATTGCAGTTTGGCTTTCGGGCACATCACTCCACAGATACTGCCCTGTGTATGTTAGTGGAGAACTTGAAGAGCTTGCTGGACAAGAGTCCCTGTGTTGGAGCTGTATTTTTAGATCTGAAGAAGGCTTTCGACTCTGTAAACCATCAGATATTGTTGTCCAGATTGACTCAGTTTAATATCTCCAGTCAGGCTCTTCAGTGGTTTGCCTCATATCTCTCACACAGGAAACAGTGTGTGGTGTTGGATGGGGTTAAATCTCCATATTTAGACTGTGATACAGGGGTTCCTCAAGGATCTGTTCTTGGGCCCTTATTGTTCTCTCTTTTTATCAATAACTTACCTGAAGTCTGTCCAAATATATTTGCTCAAATGTATGCGGATGATGCAGTTATATATACGCAAGCAAATAGTGTCCAGCAGGTGGCAAAAGATCTTACAGCTGCTTTAGCATTAATGCATAGCTGGCTGGAGGACTCATGCCTAATGTTGAACACCTCAAAAACTGTCTGTATGTATTTTTCAAAACGCCCCTTAAACTTGAAGCAGTCAAACATATTCCTGGATGGAGTAAAGCTTGAATTAGCTCCAGAATTTAAATATCATGGGGTCATTCTAGACCCAACATTATCCTTCAAGAGTCACATAAATAAAGTGTCCCAGGTACTTAAATTTAATAATCGAAATTTTAATCATATACGTAATAATTTAAATATGAATGTTGCAAAAACTTATTTTTACTCAATGATCATCTCTCATATGGACTATTGTTTGACGTCCTGGTCACTTGCTTGTCCAACAACACTTAAAACTATTGAAAACATTTATAAAAGAAGTTTAAAACTACTTGACAAAAAACTGACTTCCCACCACCACTGTCATGTGTTAAAAAAACATAAATTACTGAACTTCAATAACTTAGTGAAACTTAAAAGAGTGTGTTTAATATATAAAGTCTTACACTCCCTTGCTCCACCACCACTAAAGCAGTTCATTAGGCATAAAGAAAGCTCAGACAGGACCACTCGAGCTACAATCCGAGGAGACTTGTTTATACCCCACAGACGGACAGCATTTGGGCAGAACGTCCTCTCTGTTAAGGGTGGCCATCTGTGGAACAGTCTTCCTCAACCCATTAGAAAATGCTCGACATTCAATTTGTTTAAGGCAAAGGTTAAAAACTGGTTATGGACAAATCAAGTGTGTGATCATGTATGAGTTGTATAGTTTTAATGTTTTATTTGGGAACAGAATGGTGTGTATGTGTAAGTTTGGTGATGGAGTTTTTATTATGAATGAATGATGAATTTTTATGAATTATTGTCTATTTTTTTATGTTTAAGGACAACAGATGGAAATTAGCCTTTGGCTATAATCTGGCATGTTTACATTCATGTAATTTTTTTTTTTTACATTTATGTTCATTAACATGCACTGTCCTAAATAAATAAAATTAAAATTAAAATTAAACTTGGATGATTGATGAAATGTTTCTCCCACTGAAAACTCTACGTTCAGATGAACAGAATCAACGTCTCAGATTTCCTTACCCGGATGACTAAGCATGCATCAGGACAAGTTCCAGTAAGGGGAAATGATGTTTAAATAAGATCCAACAGAGCGATCAAATGGGATGCAATGACATAAATCAGGATGAGAAACAATGGGACAGAATGGCTCAAGCTCAAAGGCTTCATTAGATTAGTGATCTCATGAGTCAGACCCTATTCATTGCCAAACCCCCACTATCATTTGATCTCAGATACACACATTGTATCTTCAACTGTGGTAACATGAAAGTTGAGAAACTAACATGCAGAGATGGGCAGTAACGCGTTACTTGTAACGCGTTACTGTAATCCGATTACTTTTTTCAAGTAACGAGTAAAGTAAGGGATTACTATTGCAAAAATGGTAATTAGATTACCGTTACTTTCCCGTAGGAACGCTGCGTTACTGCGTTACTAAAACCGTGATTTTCTTGCGAGAATGTCTCATAACAGTGATGTAAGCGAGTGTGACGTTCGTGACAACAGCTGTGTGCAGATCAGCAATGGATCATATATGGAGTGCGGGAGAGAGTATGAGCGTACAGCGTTTAAAGCGTGGAAGTACTGACCTTACTTTGAGTTTGATTCCATAAAAAGTGACAAAAACATTAGGGTCCGCTGTGCGTGGGAAGAAAACTTCTTTTTACAGCGAAAAAAACCCCTAAACTTCCGAGCAATCACCGAGTAGCTACGACGTAATGGGAAACTCACAGAGAAACTGCCGTATCCTTCCACTGACCGCTGCGGCACACCTGCACCAGGATAAACCTCCGCCTACTCTACTCCTGCTTTACAGGTGAAAATAGAGCAAAAGGACCGCTAGTCTTTGACTTTATTTATTTTCTGCTGTGTTTTACTTGCATCTGAAAGAGTGAGTGTAAACACACAAAAAAAAAATAATATATATATATATATATATATATATATATATATATATATATATATATATATATTTAAATATATATATATATATATATTACGTGCTGGAATGTGCAGAAAATAGGTTTAAATGTTAAACAAATTTCTTCCAGTCAGAGAATGGTGCATATAATTAAAATTTTGCTTCATGCATAAAGTTAAAAGATTAAAACTAACAAAACAAGTTTTAAAAAGAGACTTTTCCATTTGATTACATTTTGTATGATGGATTATGTAGAAAAAGTAGAATTGGGCTGAAAGATCTATCGCTTTATCACCTATTCAGGTTGTAAATCATGTTTTTAAAAAGTAACTAAGTAACTAAGTAACTAAGTAATTAATTACTTTTGAAAATAAGTAATCAGTAAAGTAACGGGATTACTTTTTTGGGGAAGTAATCAGTAATTAATTACTGATTACTTTTTTCAAGTAACTTGACCAACACTGCTAACATGTTTCCAAAATCTGTTGCCAAAGTTTTCAAAAACACTTTTGTCATAGTTCCAAATAGAGAGCATGCCTTCAAGACTACTTTTTGCCATGTTGACACAGAGACAGTTTGTAAAAAAACCCCAAAACCCTAAGATTGATTGGGCCAAAAGGTATCGAGGTTACAAAGAAAAATGCAAAAAATAAGATTTGTTTTTTATGGTCTCTGGAATTGCTTTTTGTCCATTACTAGATGTAAAAGATGCAGTCATTGTGATATTATCCATTGATAAGCATGTTGGCCGTTACTATTTTAGTGCTTTGAAACCAGAGTTGATAAAAAGGAACAGATCTGAGTGAAAGGGACACTGTATGCTCATAACACCAGAACTTGTCAATCATAAACCCCCTAGGGCAGCCCCGGCCTATAGTATAGCCTATTTTATCATCTGTATTGTGGTTCTTAATGAAGGTAATAATGTCAGTCAGTAAGTAAGACTTGAAAGTGAAAAGGAGGAGAAGGATTGCTTTCTCATAGACTTCTATGCAATCATGCCTCCAGCCAGCATTTAGTAGGGTTGCAGCAAAGGACAGTGGGCAAATACATAAACAGTCTCTATGGGCCCTCATCCTTTCTTGATCTACAGGGTGGGCCATTTATATGGATACACTGTAATAACATGGGAATGGTTGGTGATATTAAAGTCCTGTTTGTGGCACATTAGTATATGTGAGGGGGCAAACTCCTCAAGATGGGTGGTGACCATGGCGGCCATTTAGAAGTCGGCCATCTTGGATACAATTTTTGTTTTTTCAATAGGAAGAGGGCCATGTGACACATCAAACTTATTGGTAATGTCACAAGAAAAACAATGATGTGCTTGGTTTCAACGTAACTTTATTCTTTCATGAGTTATTTACAAGTTTCTGACCACTTATAAAATGTGTTAAATGTGCTGCCCATTGTGTTGGATTGTCAATGCAACCCTCTTCTCCCACTCTTCACACACTGATAGCAACACCGCAGGAGAAATGCCAGCACGGGCATCCAGTATCCGTAGTTTCAGGTGCTGCACATCTCGTATCTTCACACCATAGACAATTGCCTTCAGCTGACCCCAAAGATAAAAGTCTAAGGGGGTCAGATCGGGAGACCTTGGGGGCCATTCAACTGGTCCATGATGACGAATCCACTTTCCAGGAAACTGTTCATCTAGGAATGCTCGGACCTGGCACCTATAATGTGGTGGTGCACCATCTTGCTGGAAACTCAGGGAACGTGCCAGCTTCAGTGCATAAAGAGGGGAACACATCATCATGTAGCAATTTCAAATATCCAGTGGCCTTGAGGTTTCCATTGATGAAGAATGGACCCACTATCGTTGTACCCCATATCGTGGCTCAAAAGAGTTGGCAGTTCGTCTTGTAACCGGAAGGTTGCCGGTTCGAGCCCCGGCTCGGACAGTCTCGCTCGTTGTGTCCTTGGGCAAGACACTTCACGCTCCCCACGTGTTAAACTCTTCGACATGTCAATGGCTGTGAATAAAGAGAAACTTGTAAATAACTCATGAAAGAATAAAGTTACGTTGAAACCAAGCACACCATTGTTTTTCTTGTGACATTACCAATAAGTTTAATGTGTCACATGACCCTCTTCCTATTGAAAAAACAAAAGTTGTATCCAAGATGGCCGACTTCTAAATGGCCACCATGCTCACCACCCATCTTGAGGAGTTTGCCCCCTCACATATAATAATGTGCCACAAACAGGACTTTAATATCACCAACCATTCCCATGTTATTACGGTGTATCCATATAAATGGCCCACCCTGTATATCTCTCATGTATCTTTAGATGTTTTTGTCATTTCAAACAAATAATTGATTTAACAACTATACACAACAATCCGTAGTGGTAACTAGAATTGCCAGTAATCAGGAAATCATATGACACATATAAGAAAAATCTACAATACATCCATGTTTGAACAGTTTGAAATCTCTTCACATTTCAGCCTCACTTCATATTATAGTTTACTTTATTGTAGAGTTTTGCTTGGAGTATCAAGCTTAAGAGTACATGATTTTCTTTATTTAAGGATGATTACGTGTGATATGAGTATAATATGATTTATGCAATGTTATATAAAAAACCTTAAAAATACAATTTTATTTTTGTAGCACTTCTAATATGATCTGTCCTCGCTTCATTATCCCCATTACCCTCAGGACAATTTTCTCTCTCTTTTTACTTACTATCGTCTTCTTGCTCACTATTTGGTACACAGGCAGACCTTTAGTAACGCGAGGACTGATATCAGACTTCTTACAGCCTGTTTCTGTTTTCAACCTGATTGTGATATCCAAAAAGATAAGTTAAAAGTAAGTAAGTAAAATTTTATTGGCCATATGCTTTCAACCTTTCAAATGCCAGAAGATAAAACCAAATGTTAAGCAAAAGAGACCACTAATTTCCCAGATCTTAAGCTCAAAGGAAGAGAGACCTGCTCGGGATGTACAGATGTTCCCCAATGCTGGTTCTTGTCCATGGAGAGCAGAAGGCAGAATCTTAAAAGGCTGTCTGTGTAACTGAGTCACTGCATGCTGTGAGTAATTGGAAAACTTAGACGACGTCATAGCAGCATTCTGAACAACCTGATTCCCAGGAAGTTTTGCTTAAGACAAATAAACAAAGACTGCAATCCAGACGTGATGAAATAAATGTATGAACAACAATTTCCAGTTCTCAGTACGACACAATGGGAGTTTGTGAATATTCCTTAAGTGATAAAAGCAAGAGTCGGACTTGTTTCCGGTGAGCCGGGATGGGAATAGCACTGTTAGTAATGGCGTTACTTTTTTAAGTAACTCTAATGGATTACTATTTCTATTGTTACAACGCCGTTACAGTTACTAAGAAGAAAATGCGTTGCGGATGTGTTACTTTTTCAACACACAGACGGTTGAAACTGTCTGCTTTATCTTACCGGGACCTAGCGGGGCGAAACAATCACACAAGTGCTGCTGATTGGCTGAGGAAGAATAAAGTAGTCATGGTAAACCAATCAGATGACATACCAACAAGATGCTATGTCAACCCAAGGAAACCCTGATTCTCCATTTTTGTGTTAAAAGTGTGGACTTCAAACTTTATACCAGTTTTTAAATTGTGCTGATAGGCCACATAAAACCAGAGTTATGATAAAAAAATATACGCAATGTTTTTTCCTGAATACATCTCCACTCTTTCCTATTGGTGGAGAAATGCACCATGTTGACCATTAAAAAAATGAAATGGCAACATGGCATTTGGTTGTTTAGGAAGAGGAGGAAGTTTCAGGACGGCGGTGAGAGAGAGAGAGCGAGTTTTGAGAATTGAGAGATTTGTGATGTTTAGCGTGTTTGCAGTGTGTTGTTAGTGTATTGTGTTGTATATTTAGTGTGTAGTGTAGTGGATAGTTTGTGTGTCTGCTGAATGTCATGGGTGCTGCCAAAAAGCCACCAAAGCCAGACGCTGTGTGTAGGTGGAAAACAGGAGTGATACACTTCCTGCTTTCATGCCTGCAGGTATCAGGCTTGTGATGTTCTCCTTTATTTTACAGTGGACAGCAATTAGTTGTTGGAGCGGCACAAATAATTTGTGTGGCATCTTATTTGATGCAGAATGCCTGATTGTAATGTAAATAGTTTGAAATAGTTAAAAAAATGCCTTGGCTGCATTATTAGGTAAGTAGCTGCATATAACTGTGTTGTTTGCAAAACTTGTGCATAGGTTTTGAAAATGTACAATTTATATTTGCATTTCAAGTTAATGATTCGTTAAACATTTTTGTAGTTATTATAGTAAAAATTACAACTTTTTTCTACTTGGATTTAAAGATTTTTGTGTCTGATTTTGGATCAATTGTGTTAATACAGTATGTCAAAATGATAAAATAACTGTAAATTCAGACATGTGAGGTTTTGCTGAAAAGAATGATACCAAACGAGGGAAGGTAAATATTTTTAAAGGTGAAATGTAGAAGTAAAAACAAAAGTAGTCAGAAACAGCCAACTATACCCTGGAGCCCAGAGGGATAAATTTTTTTTTCAAAGTAACACAATAGTTACTTTTCCTAGTAATTAGTTACTTGTAACTCAGTTACTGTCAAGGCTGGGGTGCCAGTGGGTGTTTATTTACAGTGAGGGCGAAGTACAAAACAGGAAATAAGGAACAGGGAGCTACTAAAGCTACTAACTAATAAACAAACCTGAAAGCATAAGGACACGGGATGATACACAGAGATCACACGGAGAAAGCAGGGCAGAGACGCGGAGAAACGCTGAATAACACAGACAAGCAACAACCGACAAGGAACACAGGCAGGCACACACTATAAATACACACAAGGTAATGAGGGAATGACACACCAGAGGGGAACACAGCTGAACCTAATTAGACACGACGAGACACAGACCTTCAAAGTAAAACAGGAAATGCACAAACTGTTCTACAACACTAACTCAGGGACACGAACAGAGCACAGGAGGGAGAACACTAAACACAAGAACCAAACCCTAAGAACTAATACAAAATAAGAATTAACACAAAACATAAGATGAAACACAAAATGAAACACAAAATGCTGGGTCAAACGACCCAGGACCATGACAGTTACTAACTCAGTTACTTTTTTGAAGAAGTAACTAGTAACTATAACTAATTACTTTTTCAGAGTAACTTGCCCAACACTGCTGGTGAGTCATGGACTCTTCCAGGGCTGCCCTTTGTCACGGATTCTGTTCATAGTTTTTATGGACAGAATTTCTAGGTGCAGCCAAGTGGTGGGAGGGGTCCACTTGGGTGGTCTCAGAATCTCACATCTGCTTTTTGCAGATGATGTGGTTCTGTTGGATTCGGCCTCCAGCTCCGACTGGAGCAGTTCACAGGCCAGTGTGAAGCGTTGGGAAAGAGAATCAGCACCTCCAAATCCTCAGCCAGAAAGGGTGGAGTGTCCACTCCGCGTCAGTTCCTGCCCCAAGAGGAATTTAAACATCTTGGGGTCTTGTGCACGAGTGAGGGGAGTGAGTGATTGACAGACAGACTGGTGCTGCAGTGATGCAGATGCTCTACCGGGCCGTCGTGGTGAAGAGAGACCTGAGTGTATAAGCGAACCTCTCAGTTTACCGGTCGATCTACATCCTTATCCTCACCTATGGTCACGAGCTGTGGGTAGTGACTGAAAGAACGAGATCGAGGATACAAGCGACAGAAATTAGCTTTCTTAGAAGGGTGGCTGACCTCTCCCTTAATGATAGTGTGAGGAGTTTGGCCGTCCGGGAGGGGCTCAGAGTAGAGCCGCTGGTCCTCCACATCAAAAGGAGCCAGTTGAGATGGTTCAAGCATCTGACAGGGATGCCCTCTGGACGCTACCTATCTTTTTTTTAATATATTAAAAAGCAGTGTCATTGAGGTATTTTAAAATGCCATTTCATCACCCTGAAATGCACTGGCTTCCTCAAAATCCTCTGCTTACCTCATGGCACAGCGGCTGAGAACTATTAAAATAACATTTAAAGCTACTTTGTGGAAGTCTTGCTAAGCTTACTGCTGAAAATCTAAATGTACAAACGACTGCTTGGAATAACGTTAAGTTGCCACTATATGAGCTCACCTTATGTCACATTGTTTGGAGAGGGATCTGCTGCTGCTTCACTGGCTGTTTATAAAATGAAAGTCGTTTGATCGTGGTGTTGTGCTGGGTTATTTTGGTAGTGGCACATCTACATTGGCTCCCTATCTTTAATAACTGCTCACAGTTACACTAGTCAACATGGTCACTCTTGTTTTGAAAGAAATCTCATTTCTTTCGTCTTCTTGTTAGTTTTATAGTCTGAAACTGTTTCCTTGAGATGACATAGCATAGGGTGCATGTCAACAGTCACCTTGATAGAGTAAATTAGCTGTACTTTAAAGGAGAGACCAGGTGTAGAGTGGACTAAACACATTTTCTGCCATTTGTAGGGAGGCAATTTATAGCAATTTAAGTCACATACTAACTGTGTAGAAAAAAAATGAAAAATGAAAACAAATGTTTTGCATTTCAAGCTTGCCGTGGCCCCTCCTACTGTTAGGGCCCTGGATAGTCTTTCCCACATTCCCCCCACTAAGCAAACAAAAAGAAAGGTATCATCTCCTCATAATGTCAGATAATTTACGATTCTCTCAAAATACACAAATTACACAATTTTCTGACATATTGTGTGTCATAAAATGTCAAGAAAAATGTCATAAAGGTGCTCATTACACGTCACCGTCTATAATAGCAGAAGTGGTTCAGCTGCAGAGCCACTTCTCTGGAGCACTCATAACCCACAAGTTCTAACAAGCCCTCAGACAGAGACAGCAGTTATAAACTGCCAAGGCTCTTATCACATCATATTACTTTCACTGCACAAGCTGAAGACACATCGCCGTCTTCTCATGCAGAAAGTCAGTGTTGACTGCTGGTGAGTATGAAACTTTCTACTTTATATCTGTTTAGAATGCAGGGCATAAATTATGATTATGTGCACATAAATGCTGCCATGGCAACTTTTAAAAACAAAAGTTGTTAGTCTAACATGAATCCTGGTGTTTTTTAATGGTTAATCCTACGCTACATAGAAAGGAAAATGTATCTTTTATGAAATCATTTTACACAGTTTGCAAACTGCTTTGTTAGACTGCATGGGAGATTCGCACTGAAGTTTAAAAAACAAATAACTACATGGTATGCATAAATGGAAATCATTAAATGAGCTTCTTTATTTTCTTCCAAAAAGTTAGACGAAAGCTTCTAACAATAAACTGGTTACTGTATTCAAGTTTAGCTTCAGATATATATCTTACTGATAGATGCTTTCATCTAAAGGGAAACAGACGAATAAGGTAGAACAGAAGGATGTGTAAAGTTTCAGGTGTGTGTGCTAGTATTTCACAAAATGTTCAATAAAAGGAAAAAATTATTTTCTTTGCACTTCTCTCTTTTATGAAAGAACACATGACCTGCTGAAAATAAGGAACTACGGATAAACCAAAGAGCTCAGAAGGCACGTAGCTGAAATGAAGGCAGTAAATAATTCTTCACTGCACTGCAGCGGGCACATGAAAAATAATAAAGAAAATATGTTCATGGAAATAGGCTTGATAATTGAGATACTGGGCCTGCCGGGAACAATAGTATCTTTGTGGATTTTCTGCTGTTGCATGAAGTCATGGAAACCTCACACCCTCTTCCTCTTCAATCTGGTTCTTGCTGACTTCTTGGTCCTCATCAACGTGCCTTTCCGCATCGACACCCACCTGCGAGGGAAGTGGGTGTTTGGATGGGTCTGGTGCAGAATCAGCCTTTTCATGCTGACTGTCAATCGCTCTGCTAGTATTGGATTCATGACAGCGGTGGCACTTGATCGCTACTTTAAGGTGGTCCACCCACATCACTGCATCAGCCAAATGACTTCAGTACAGGCGGGCTGGCTCGCAGGCTTGATCTGGGCTGCTGTGGTGGTCCGCGGGATTCCGCTGCTGACCGCTAACCTTTTCCACCAGGCGAGTGGCAAGTGCCGTAGCTTCAACTCCTATGAAGAAGACCCTGTGCCGATTAAGCTGCATTACATTGCCTTTGTTGCAGAGTTCCTCCTGCCCTGGTTCTTGCTGCTCTTCTGCTCAGCAAAGATAGTCTGCCGGCTTCGCCAACGGCGACTAGGCAGGAAGCTGAAGGGACGGAAGGCCATCAGAGCGGTCATGGTGATCATTCTGGTGTTTACCTTGTGCTTCATGCCAAGCGTCATCACAGGCCTAGCGGCGGCCTACATCAAGGGAAACCACCCCCATGACTGCGAGTCCTACACTAAGGTAACCCAGGTTTTCATGATATGCATCGTGTTAACCTACCTCAACAGCGCTTTGGACCCCATCGTGTACGCTTTCTCCAGCTCCATGTTTCGTGATGCCCTCAAGACCTCCATCTGCTTCAAGAAGATCTTCAGACCGGTTAGCACGAGAGTCCCCAACAGCTGAAAGGCAAAGATTTTGAAATACAATGAATGTCTGCTTCAATGGAAGACTGGAAGCAGCATGTGTGCAAGATGCTAAAGACTCTGAAGACTTCTGTGAGTGACGAGTGAGGAGTCCATGAACTGTTTGATGCTGGTTTCATTTATTGTTACTGACTAAAAAAACACTGTTAGGCAAACTTTATATAACGGCATCCCCCAAACTACCTTCTGCTTAGCTGAAATAGACAAGTTTATAAACTAGCTAACGCTTGTTAGATAAAACATCAGTGGAGAAAATTTAAGTAGAGAAAAAGCTAGCTTAAATCACCTTCTTACTATGTTAAAGATGAGTGACTGATGTGGGGAGAGTGTTTCTTGCCAAGAGCCACTAACTGCCACTAACTTCTCCATGTGTGTTTTCAGATTCGTACAGCACACATTTGACTAAACAAGCTGTTTTGTCAAGCTGTCAAAACAGCGTGTGAAACGCTTTTCGGTCTTTGGTGGAGTTTGTAAATGCTGTTTGACATTAAGGAGAATGTTGCAAGAATAAGTTGTCTACAATTTGAACAAAGTTTGGTTGTATACCCCTGTGTGACTCCATTTTTCATTTTGTAAGTCCTCACATGTGGAAGAGCCTATCTAACTGTCAAAACCTGCCAAGCCCATAAATGCCACAATTATTGCTGTTGTAGAGCACATTTCTCAAGCTTGAGTCAACAGTTTCTTCACCAACATAGAGGTTAATGTTTTGGTAAACAGTTTATCACGCCACGAAACCATAAGAGCAGTAAGCGTGTAGAATGATGTAGCAAGAAGATGATAAAAGAATATGTGACGATGCAGAAGTGTGTAGAGGTGGGATACTGGTCAAAGCACCATCTTGCTACTGTAGTGCACTATTGCATATTTTTGTTGTTTCCAAATTGCATTTTGTACTAGTAGTCTACATTTTTTCACCGCTTCTGTGTTGTTGCATAAATGTATATGTTGGAACACATATTCTGACAGAACCAGATGAAAGTGCCTGCTTTGTTTAGAGAGTAGCTGAAAATCTTGTCTTTCAAATAAAGAAATTAGGAAATAAGACACACATTGCCTGAGTTAAACATCCCTACAATCCTGCTTTACACACTGTCGAAGGAACTTGTAATTTTGTGTGGCGATGATTTTAAAAATTTTGACACGAGTTAAAGATTTCGGGTGATTAACGGCCTCTTGCAGGTCAGGTTGTTCTGCTGTATGTTTGCACTGTTTCTTTCACAGGTACTCCAGTCGCCATTGAAGTACCTGTGTTCATCCTGCAATTTGGATATAATAAAATCAGTAAAATATGAACGTTCATTTTTTCTGTTTTTCTCAGACCTCCGACTACAGGTTGACTCTCAGGAGCACTCCAGTAGGGGTAAAATACCTGGGCTCTATATCAGTTTTAACAACTGAAGAAGCCTCTTGAATGGATCAAAAACAATCACTGGCCTTTATTTCAAGTGCTTAATGCCACCATCAAATGGATGGGTGAGACTCTACACAGACAATACGATTAAAAAAAAAAAAAAAAATACCAACATAACCCAAGTAGATGTTGGAGAAATTGTGGCACACACTCACTTGCTCATACCCTGCCCTCTATATATTGGAATGTTTTTGATGCACTCAACAAGATATTTAGATATTTGACCAAATTTTGTCCAAGGTTGCATCACTTTGGTTAATTCCTGCTAGTAAATACCTGCTATCTGTTGCAGCAACAGTTAAAGGCATTACATATAGATGTCTCAAAAGCATTCCTCCAACATACCATATGTGGTTAAATGTGGTTGGAAAAAATAACATACTCCCTCAGGCATCACAAACACTTCAAAAAGTCATGGAAACCTATTTTTACTATATTTCGGGAAAAAAGAGAGAGTAATACAAAAGTGTGTTTAGATGGGGGCAGACAATTTTGTTTGAAATATGCATGTATTTGCTTTGATTTTTTTAAGCCATGTATTTTTCTTTTAATGATATTATGATTGAAAATAAAATAAAAGTGCAAATGCCACAACAACTATAAACGTGGCAGCAGTATATAAGTGTAAATTAAAACAAAGTTAAAAAAACAAACAAAACAAAGCTAAAATGGTTTGAGGGGACTGACAAATATGTAAACATGACTAATTTTTGCAAATTAGCTGATTTTACACAACCTCAGTAATTAGACATACAAGTGAGGTCAGGCCTGTACAGGGGCCTGTTTTTACTCAATTGCCGTGACATGTTTCTTGCAGCATTTTGTCGGTCTCCATTTTGTCAGTCATGTTTTTCTGTCAATGAATAACTTAACACAGGGGTTAACATGTTGTTGGCCCATGAATTTGAAGCTATAACAGCTTCAACTCTTCTGGAAAGTGGCTCCTCCACTGAGGGCGCTGTCAAAGCCTAAAGGCAGATGTCTGGCAGCACTTTGGATTCAAGAACTGTGAATACAGTGAAGAGCTGGACAAAAGCAAAGCCATATGGTAAAACATTGTGGAAATACCACAAATCTCAGAAATCATTTAGCAAGGCATCATCCAGATATGCTAGCAAAAATACCCAACATGAAGCAAAACTCACTCAAAAAGGCATTTGCAGTGAAGTTTGCATCCACTTTTCCACGTGCTCAAAAAAATAACCTAGTTTATCAAACTTTCATATGTAAAGACATACGTCTGTCCAAATCCACGCTACATTTTTACCAACATGCAAAAATTTTAGTGGAGTGGTAATCCCAAACATGTATGCAGAAGTGAAAAACGATGTTACAGCCTCACTCAAGTCAGCAGAGAAAGTCGCTATAACTGTGACAGCTGGACATCCAGAGCAACAGATAATTACCTGACTGTGTCCCATGTCTAACGGACAAGAACAACTGAAGCAAGCCACACAGAAGTTAATTTATCTCAAATAATGTCCAAGGCAATAGAAGATTGTGAGCTTACAAACAAAAACTCTGTCATCATAACTGACAACGCTACAAATATGGTGAGAGCTGTGGAAATAACGGGCTGGTTGCACATTGGTTGTTTTGCCCACACACTTAATTTGGCTTCAGAAGTAGGTCTGAAAGTTCCAGCTGTTGCTCAGCTGCTTGGCCGAGTGAGACGCATAGCATCCTTTTTTCATAGCAGCACTATTGGAAGTCGCAAGCTTACAGAGAAGCAAAAGATACTGAAGCTACCTGCCCATAAGCTGGCGACTGATGGGGTGACCAGATGGAACAGCACGTTGGAGATGCTGGAACACTTCCTACAGCAACAACCAGCGATCTCTGCAGCTCTACTCTCACCTGAAGTGAGGAGAAGTGACAGTAATCTCTGTACTCTTACAGAGGCTGATGGAGAAGATATAGTGAAAGCTTTGAAACCACTGAAAGCAGCCACACTGGTTTTGTCTGAAGAAAAATCCCCAACTCTATCCATCACCTCTGCATGCACAACTGCTGGACAAGAGGATCAGTGTCTCTCACTGAAGTCAAACAACTTGAAGTCAAAGTATGTTTATGAAATGTGTGTACAGTGGGGCAAAAAAGTATTTAGTCAGCCACCGATTGTGCAAGTTCCCCCACTTAAAATGATGACAGAGGTCAGTAATTTGCACCAGAGGTACACTTCAACTGTGAGAGACAGAATGTGAAAAAAAAAAAAATCCATGAATTCACATGGTAGGATTTGTAAAGAATTTATTCGTAAATCAGGGTGGAAAATAAGTATTTGGTCAATAACAAAAATACAACTCAATACTTTGTAACATAACCTTTGTTGGCAATAACAGAGGTCAAACGTTTACTATAGGTCTTTACCAGGTTTGCACTCACAGTAGCTGGTATTTTGGCCCATTCCTCCATGCAGATCTTCTCAAGAGCAGTGATGTTTTGGGGCTGTCGCCGAGCAACACGGACTTTCAACTCCCGCCACAGATTTTCTATGGGGTTGAGGTCTGGAGACTGGCTAGGCCACTCCAGGACTTTCAAATGCTTCTTACGGAGCCACTCCTTTGTTGCCCGGGCGGTGTGTTTTGGATCATTGTCATGTTGGAAGACCCAGCCTCGTTTCATCTTCAAAGTTCTCACTGATGGAAGGAGGTTTTGGCTCAAAATCTCACGATACTTGGCCCCATTCATTCTGTCCTTAACACGGATCAGTCGTCCTGTCCCCTTGGCAGAAAAACAGCCTCATAGCATGATGTTTCCACCCCCATGCTTCACAGTAGGTATGGTGTTCTTGGGATGCAACTCAGTATTCTTCTTCCTCCAAACACGACGAGTTGAGTTTATACCAAAAAGTTCTACTTTGGTTTCATCTGACCACATGACATTCTCCCAATCCTCTGCTGTATCATCCATGTGCTCTCTGGCAAACTTCAGATGGGCCTGGACATGCACTGGCTTCAGCAGCGGAACACGTCTGGCACTGCGGGATTTGATTCCCTGCCGTTGTAGTGTGTTACTGATGGTGACCTTTGTTACTTTGGTCCCAGCTCTCTGCAGGTCATTCACCAGGTCCCCCCGTGTGGTTCTGGGATCTTTGCTCACCGTTCTCATGATCATTTTGACCCCACGGGATGAGATCTTGCGTGGAGCCCCAGATCGAGGGAGATTATCAGTGGTCTTGTATGTCTTCCATTTTCTGATGATTGCTCCCACAGTTGATTTTTTCACACCAAGCTGCTTGCCTATTGTAGATTCACTCTTCCCAGTCTGGTGCAGGTCTACAATTCTTTTCCTGGTGTCCTTCGAAAGCTCTTTGGTCTTGGCCATGGCGGAGTTTGGAGTCTGACTGGTTGAGGCTGTGGACAGGTGTCTTTTATACAGATGATGAGGTCAAACAGGTGCCATTCATACAGGTAACGAGTGGGGGACAGAAAAGCTTCTTACAGAAGACGTTACAGGTCTGTGAGAGCCAGGGATTTTCCTTGTTTGAGGTGACCAAATACTTATTTTCCACCCTGATTTACGAATAAATTCTTTACAAATCCTACCATGTGAATTCATGGATTTTTTTTTCACATTCTGTCTCTCACAGTTGAAGTGTACCTCTGGTGCAAATTACTGACCTCTGTCATCATTTTAAGTGGGGGAACTTGCACAATCGGTGGCTGACTAAATACTTTTTTGCCCCACTGTATATGCCATGCATGTGTGTAACTGTAGAGATGCATGTATGACATGAGAAATTATTAATATAGTGCAAAAATGTAAATATTTTAAAAATGTTAGTTAAAAAAATTGATTGTTTCTTTGCACTACTCAATTTTGAATACAAATAGTCATTTCCTTCCATTGCCAATATGAATATGTTAAATTGTCTGGTGAGTTATTTTTATTTTTTTTATTTTGCAAATTAATTTCTCTTTATCAATTAAGTTTTCATTTTTCTACAGCAAGAGTCTGGTGGTGACAAAGTTGAGGAAACTGTCCCTGACATCTCCCCTGGTCATGTTGAAATGGATTATGCCCCTCCACCTAAGATATCAAAGGACTCTGCATTCATGTTTCTCCTTGGGCCAGTCCACTCACCAAAAAAAACAGCGTCACAGAAAACACTAACTGAAAGGGCAAAGGAAGAAGTGAATCGATACAGGGAAGTTCAACCTGTTCCACTTTCTAAGGATCCTTTGATCTGGTGGAGGGACCATGCAGAGGAATATCCTCTTTTGGCTGTCCAAGAAAAGCAGTATCTTTCCTTACCTTGGACCAGAGTTCATTCTGAACAAGTTTTTTCAACTGCTGGTGACATTGTTACTGCACAAAGGAGCTGCATGACTCCACAATATGCAGACCAGCTTCTCTTCTTGCAGTCTCCAAGAAGTGAGACGGTAGTTATAAGACTGACTGATTCAAACTTGAATTGAATCGGAGATTGAATCAGAACATTGTGAATCGGAAGTGAATCGGTTGAATAAATCAGTGACAATACCCAGCTGTAGTGTGCATGTCTAGGATTATGGTGTTGAACACTGAGCTGTAGGCCATGAAGAGCACCCTCACGTAGCTCTTCCTGTTCTTCAGATGGCTTAGGGTGATGGTGATGGCATCCTCTGTGGACCAATTTGCTCTGTAAGCAAACTGGTGGGAGTCAGTCAAGGGGGGTAGACAGTCTCTGATGTACTGAGACAGTATCTGCTCAAAACACTTCATGACTACAGACGTGAGGGGTATAGGTCTGTAGTCATTGAGGCTGTCTATTCCAGTCTTAAGGATAGGAATGATAGTGGAGGCCTTCAGACAGGTGCAAACAGTGGCATATGTGACGGAGAGGTGGAATAACCTGGTTAGATCCCTCTCCACACCTGGCGGGGGTTGCTATCAACATCCTCATTGATAGCAACCTCCATCCTCCTCCTGTAGGTTTCCCTGGTCTGTTTAGTTCCTTTTCCATTAGTACCTACTCGGGTCAGCTAGCCACGACTTGATTCAGCTCAACTGGTTTTCCATTACAATTTAGTACCACCTAATGTCCGTGGTTGTTGTCATAGCAACGAGGCTGAGCATGACGTAATTAGTATGCCACACGAACGCTACAACAAAGTTGGATGTCGAGGCAAAGATATAGCTGCTGTTCAGTCTGTGGCTTTTTGTCAAACTCAGGGATCACGGTGTTGTTTTTGTAGCCATTTCATTCCACCAACATGACTTATCATGTTGGTGGAATTTTGGGGAATACAGACTTCATACGTGCCTTATTAAAATCCCTGTGCTGTGTGGTTTTACTTTGCCTACTGCTTCCATGGCTTAGTTGCTGTTGTTCCTAATTGCTTCCACTTTGTTATAATATCACTAACAGCTGACTGTGGAATATGTAGTAGTGAGGACATTTCACAGTTGGACTTGTTGCACAGGTGGCATCCTATCACAGTGTTCCTGGAAGCGATCTATCTTTCACAAATGTTTGTAGAAGCAGTCTGCATGCCTAGGTGCTTGATTTTATACACCTGTGGCAGGAAGTGATTGGAACACTTGAATTCAATGATATTTTGGCAATATAGTATACTTTGCTAAACTTCAGCATCAGTTTCTCACAAAGCAAAGCAGTGCTGGCAATCACTGTACTACCGGTCACTCTGCTCCCTTTGAGCAGAGAGTTTCATCAACCACAAACCTAATGCTATCCCTAACAAGAGCACTCTTCTTCTGTTCTCATGTTCTGTCCTTGCTGCACTACCATGCAACCTTACAGCTCTTCCTCTGTCATCTGCAGACTATGTCCCTGCTTAAAATTTATCTGATTGGGCTCCTCTATGCTGCAACTTTTCTACACTCGGGCTTACAAAATTGTTTTCAGTGTTCCCATAAATAATGCTAGCCTATTTTGATGAGGTGAACAGTTCAAAACAGTTCAAAATGACACATACGAGACAAATTTGTTAAAACATCTGGGATGGACATTTACCTGATTGTTTGCCTGAATACTGCAAACATTTAATGAGAAATGCTCTCTCTGATTTTCACAGGTGATATTAGAGGTGACATTTAAATTTGATGTAATCGTGTGTGTATGTGTGTCTGCCATTGTTAGACAACATATTTCTCATTTATCAAAATTACCATGTTGTGGCAAACATGGTTTTCATTGTAAAAAAGAGGAAGACAGATTCAAAATGTTGAAACTGTTTCGTTCCTCTTCTATCATTGCTTCTGCATTCTGCATGAATGTATTTGGGGAGGATTTGAACCGGCAATGAACTGGTCAAATACTCTAAAACTCTCTAAAACTTAAAAATAAGCGTATTTGAAAAACACATATACAGAAAAACCCAACTTAAATGGAAATAAAAATTGTTTAAAATTTGTTAAAGAATTTAATTTGATGAATATGAACAGAGCTAGCTGTGCACTACATCACTGACATCAACACTGTTTTTCAGACAATTTTTCAGACATCTGATTAAAATATTGTGGTTACAGTATTAAAGACTGAGCTGAGGTCAAGGAGAAATGGTAAATGGCCTGTATTTGTACAGCGCTTTACTAGTCCCCAAAGCTGTACATATTCAGTCATCCACCCATTCACACACTGGTGATGGCAAGCTACATTGTAGCCACAGCCACCCTGGCTGACAGCACTGACAGAGGCGAGGCTGCCGGACACTGGCCACTCTGACCACCACCAGTAGGCAACGGGTGAAGTGTCTTGCCCAAGGACACAACGACCGAGACTGTCCAAGCCAGGGCTCGAACCAGCAACCTTCCGATTACAAGGTGAACTCCCAACTCTCGAGCCACGATCGCCCCACAATTACAATGGAGAGCAGCTGAGAGTGAGCAGCAAATCATTTTAGAGCTTGACCAGAGCTGTGTCAATGTATTATGGGAGCAGAAATAAATTCATGAAATAAATCAGTTGAGTGGCCAAAGTATTTTCTAAAATCTTGGCAAAAATGGCAGCTTGGAGGTTGGTTTAAAATAGTATGGTTCTTTAGTACTTCTGTTATCAGCGTCTTTAGCAGAGGATAGATTTGACCATCCTTTATGAAAGGAAAGGTGCTAACTCAGAGTGAGCCACAAGATCTGATTGTTTATGAAATAATCAATCAATGTAACTGACAAGCGGTGATCATGCAAATAGTTAATTAATGTTATTTTAATTACTTTAATATCATTAATGCTAATTAACAGTGCATCTACAATTTAATGTCATGACATGTTATTTTTTGAACCTTTAATAACAGGTTAAGTTAAACCCTCAGGTGAACTGAACTGTGCTTGTTTGAGTTATAGTAAAATGATCATAGTTAATTTAGGGTTCCGTTTTCACCCAACATTTATGCCCTTTGTTTCAGTTGCTGCTGCATTATCAGCTGTTTGGATTAAAAAGACGAACCAGTTTGTCAGCTTTAGAGGTGGGTGCATCGATCCGAAATTGAGAATATATCTTATAAGTCATAGCACACCACTCTCCCCCAATTAGCTGCCTAAATAACTTAAAATTAGTCGTACTGATATCGGCAATATGGCCCTATATTTACTTGATACCAAAATTTGTAGTGTGCCACAGCACTGCTGCGAATGTGGGAAAGTGCGAAATGTCCAGGCAAGTTTATACATGTTAAATGACAAGATATGTGTTCAGATAGCGTCAATTAACACACAACTTCATTTTTTTTTTATTTCAATATGATAATTCTTCATAATTAAACAATAAGAACAAATAGTCTGATGACCTGTAGTCATTATGAAATGACCAACAAAACATTATGAAGAATTTGAAATACAGTAACACGTTAAGTTTTTGTACAAAGTATCGGTATCGGACCAGTGTCGTTGATACCACCCTGAATTTTACTTGGTAACGGATCGGAAAGGAAATCAGTGGTATTGCACATCACTAGTCAGCTGTCCATATTTTAAGGGAGTTTTCTTTACGATGGGAAAATGTTTTATTCTGTTTCTTTAAGTTCCCCAAGAAGAATGATAAATGTTTTTTTATGATCAATTTGTTAATACTTTTAGCTAAATTTTTTATCCATAAATGTAAGTTTACTAACAAAACACCATATTTCTGCCATTTTTTTAAGGATGTGGAAATGTACGCACAATCAATATCAGACTCCACCAACAAAAAGGCTCTCAAAACAATATATGTTTGTGAATTTTTGCGTGTATTCTTATAATTGTTACCTTTTTCTTTCACCCCTGGCTTTTTGTGTTCATGTTCTGTTGTTTTGTATACTTCATCTGTTCGTATGTTGTATACTCATTGTTTGTTAAATAAAGTTTAAAAAAACAAAAAAACATCACTAGTCAGCGCCAAAATTCAACAAGCTCTTCTTCTTCTTCGTGCCACGCAAGTACTTCCGGGTCACTTCATACAGCCATATCATTGACCCAATAGTTACGCGATATAAAGCAGCTTTAGACACGTTAGTTTGTTAGGCACGATAAGACCTTCAGCTGACATGTTATTTAGCCTTAAGTTAAAATGTGCTTGTATCATGACGCTCCTGTCATTACCGCTGTTAAACACGTCTTAGCAGCTTTTCTCAAAATAAGTCAGTAAATGCACCGATGGTCGTCATCGCGTTTAAACAAACATTATTTTCTCGATATATTCAATCAGTATATCAAAGGTGTAAAATCAGTAAACATCAGTGACGTGACGCCACATCTGTTTCAGGGTTATAAGCCCAACTGCAGGCTTAACGCAGTGAGCTCCAGTGGCGCAATCGGTTAGCGCGCGGTACTTATATGACAGTACACTGTAGAGCAATGCCGAGGTTGTGAGTTCGAGCCTCACCTGGAGCAGCCTTTTGATAGTACGCCCTGAAGTTACCGGTGTTTAATCTTTTTTGTAAATCGACCTCTGACAGCTTGTCACCCGCATCACAGGGTGATTGATAGACTTATTAAAAATTCACTGTAAACAATTTATTGTCTACGCTCAAAGTTTGTACGCTTGCTCCATTTAAACTAAAGATAATACAAATTTAAATATGACAAGCCTACTTTTTAATCTAATTAGTTTTAATTATTAATTATTTAATTATTAGTTCTAATTATCTAACTTACAGTTTTAAATTTGAATGCAGGTCTACGTAGTGTTTAGACACTTAAGCGACACTTGCGCTTTAACGCCAGCAGGAGGCAGCAACTCTCCATCTCTGCACCTTCTCACTCTGACAGGGAAGTGAAATGTTGAATTCGTATTTCCCCGTCTTGCACGATGTGATATTTTATATGATATTTTAGAAAATACAAAAACTTTAAGAAAATAATAGATGAATACGTGAATATTTTTGCATCTTTGTGCAACGAATTTATTATATATACACAGTTTATTCATTCCGTGTGTGTGCCCCACCCCCGCGGTTTCAAACCTTTTGCTTCCATTACAGAGCTTGTACTCAAGCTGCTGATATGAACACCATAACACGGTTTGAATACAAAAACAAATTTCAAAGCACGCGATTCACTGCTGAGCGACAAGTGTATGTAGTAGATTTCCAAAACTGTGACTTCACATTTCCCCTTGCCCTTGTACCACTAGATGTCGCTGTTGTCCAACGTTTGGATTAGCTGCGCTGTTTTTCCTGACGTTTGAATCTGACTGGCTGTCTCTGCTGTTTGAATAAAAACAGTTTCCCCCCAACGTCTTCCCATGTCTGTACTCCGTGTGTTCTCATCTGTCTGCACGTTCTGCACATATGGATGTCTGCATTTTATTGTTGTATTTTTAAAAGACTGACGAAATTGTCTTTTGGAGTAAGTCATGACTGAGGTCTTTGTGATGCTGTAAATGAAAATACATATGATATTGTATTGATGATATGATGCAAAGCTGAAATCATTTGCCTCAGATAAGTCGAAAACGAGGTCTACTGAAAGACTTTCACCGTGACATCCAACACTGTTCAAGACATTACCCGTGTCTCCTCCAGTCCAAGCAAACACACTTTGTTAGTTTTCTTTACATTTTCATTGCAGTGCCTATCATCACCACACCTTGCCTGTTTGCCCAAACATTTGCAGGAGTGTCCTTTCATTCTGCCAATGTTATCTTTTCACCCCCTTCTCCCTTCACTTGGTGTCCAGTGAGAAACAGCTTTATTCTCTCAGCATGTGCTTTATCTATATTAGAATAAATGTGTCAGAGCAGGAAAAGCAAAAATGGTTAAGCAAACAGTAGATTTCTGTTATCGTTAGAAGATAAGAGCCAAAAACATACAGTCTGAGATATAATTATGTGAGAGGAATTGTAATGCAGATAAAGAAAATAGCAGCATTAAAGCTAAATGCAGTCAGTGATTTTTATTTACATAGTGCATTTGTGTCGACATTACAGCATCAGAGAGAAAGCTCAATAAGCAGAAGTTACCCAGTGGGGTGGACGAACTGCACTGCAGAAGAAAGGGACCTGCAGGGTTTTCTGGATATGGGGGCCACTAGAGAAAACAGAAAAGAGGAGTGCAGGGTGACTACGACCAACAAAACAGATAGGAAAGCATAAACTATGGGAGAGAGTAGACAAATGTTAGAATCTAAGTTTTAAAGTGTTGGCTCACAGTCATTAAATTTATGGGCTAAAGTGGTTGATTAAGAACTTGTTTTGGAGTGGCTGCAGCTCAAGAGGTACAGCAGGCGATCTACTAATCGGAGGGATGGTGGTTTAAATCACTGCTGTTTCAGCATGCATGCCAAAGTATCCTTGGGCAAGATACTAAATGCCAAGTTGCTGATGTGTTCATTGAAGTGTGGACAGTAAACAGAAAGTGAGTGACACAAGTTATTTAAAGAAGAAAAACACTGCATGTGAACCAGCCTACTTACTTGTTTTGCTCAAACACACCCAAAGGACAAACCAAAATGAGTACCATATCCACAGAAAACAAGCTCCATGTCATCTGACATGTTGACAATTTGCCTTTTGATTGCATTTTCACATAAAGGCACTTCATAGCTTTGGCTTGCTGGGATGTAAAAGCGGAGCCATTTCAGTGATTTAAAGCTTTGCTTTTGTGAGAGTTCGTGTGTATGGCTGATATTTAGCAGTGAGAAAATAAGTGATTGAAAACATCTGATGGGAAAGGAAGAGTGGTGAGTGCGACGAAGAGAATAAACAGGATACAAAGGCGCGATAATTGCGAGCCTGTAGGTGTTGTGGCAAGACCTGTTCTTGGATCTCTAACCTGATCTGGCTTGCATGCAGCAAGCAGAAACTGGTGTGGTCTTTTATGATACAAATTAACCACAGAGACTCTTATTTAATAAATTCCAAATTCATTTTACATGAGTGCAATTTATGTACCTGTTGAGACTGCCATCTTTCGAATGATTGCTTCCCACAAGAACGGTTTGTGCCGGAAGCGTTGCATGTACATATACATGGAACGAAAATCCCTCAACTTCAGTGCAGCATTTCAGTTTTGAAATGTATCTTGCAATAGTATAATAGGGTCTTTAGATCCCCGACTGCCCCCGGGCTGTTACTAACCACACAGCTATGTGTCACAAGCTGTAATTCACATCTGTCTTTGGTTAGCAGAGTGCTCACTCACTATCTAGCCGTCTGACAGCTCCCAGGCCCAGCTGTTATGTATTGTGGCCCGTGGGCTCTGCTCTTCGTTACATGTGAAGGTATAATTATTATCATTATTGTTTTGTTTTGCTTTTTTTCTTCCACTGCTCTCTCAAACCCAGAGGGACTTTACTGATGGAGTGCCTGTCAAGTCACCGAAAGGAAATGATGTCATTTTTCCTGGCTGCACACCAGTGAAACTTCAGGTCAAAGGTGTGTCTTGTCAGAAGGGGAGATGTGTGTGAGCTCGATGTGACCCGCAGCCAGGGAGGGTTGAATAAGTTTTTGAGGAGGACGTGAGATAATGGTTTGTTCCTGGGAAGTCAATTATGTATGTGGCTGGTCTTTCTGGTGAAGTGTGTGAATGTTGGGAATCATCTGGTGAAGAATTCCCAGCCGTGCCATTTACATTTTTTCAACTTCTGCTTTCCCAAGGTAAACTGTGAATGTCTCCAGCACTTTATTATTATCATCTGCATCAACAGCTGATAGTTTGCCTGTCTGTGTGATTGTGTGTGTGGATGAATATGGGACATTGTGTAAGAGACCTTGAGATTGAAAGTAGTAAAATTGCAAAGTCACTTTCAGACTGGAGTCGACTTCTCCAGTCTGAACAGAAGATTCTGCTAATGCTAACAGGACGCTAGCAGTCCACAGTTTTCCAGTTTTCTTACTCCAGCTGATTGTAGGTGTTCCCAGGTCCAGTACCTCAAGTTCTTGTTTGCCAGTGGTGGTAAAATGGAAAGCCAGATGGTTAGATGGACTGATGTTTGTCAGCCGATATCCCTCAGTCATGAGCTGTGGGGTGTGATCAACACAACAGGACTGTGGAAACAAGTGGCCCAAATTATCTTCCTCCATAGCCTTACACACAGGTTGAATGCGTCTGGCTGAATCTTGGACTAGATCCACTCTTTCATGTCGAAAAGAGCCAGCTGGAGCGATTACGACCCCTGGGTTTTCCATGTCCCGATGATGGGAAACCTGCAGGTAGACTCAACAGAGTGTCCTGGTGTGATTCCGGATCAACAAGGAGGAACTGGGAAAGAATATTATGGAAAGTACATCTAGCAATCCCTGATTAATCTTCTGCCACTTCCATGGAAATGACTGGATGAAGAAGCGAATACTACGGCTCTTTCTAAAATAAGAGGCTGTATGCAAGTGTAGTACATTACAGCCAAAGCTGACGGCATGATCGTACCAAACTTCTTGGTACTTCTTGTACCAATACAGTATGCTTCTTTATGGTCAAAAGTAAGGTTTTAAATAACCGTGGTATTAGGATCAACAATTAAAATGTACAAAAATGGATATGAGGTAAAATTTGGGCAGTTTATTATATACAGTGAAAAGAAACCTTGTGAGTTTACCTGTGTTTCTCAATAATATTTCCATCTTCTTTCTCTTATTCAATTCAGGCTTCACCAGTTAACAGCACTGGTAATTTAGATTAATTTAGTTTGTAAAACAAACCCTGCTAACTGCATGTCTTTGGGAGAAAGATTGAGTACCCAGAGAGAACCTGAGGAAAACATGCAAACTACCCACAGAAAGGCCCAGCTAGTGGATTTGAACCCAGGACCTTCATGCTGTAAGGCAACAGTGCAAGCCTGTCAAAGTTCCTCCAAACCATCAGCGCAACAGCAACATTTTTCCTTCTGTATTATTGTACACAATGAACTTAGAGAGTCTGCTGCTTTTCTCCATTGATTTATATCTTGACACACTGGACAAGTGGTAAGACTAACACCTTCTAACTAAACAGGAGCCCACTAACACAGCACTAATCAATAGGGAATCTTTACTGTTCTTTATCAAAAACCCAGCAGAAGCTGGGACATAGCGGTCATATGTCATAGGAGTATTCATGTATTTTAATCTTTACTCCTAACCAGCTTGTGGGGATAGGTTAATTGGATAATCCAAATTGCCACTAGGTGTGAATGTGTGAGTGAATATGAGCATGAATGGTTGTCTGTCCCTGTGTGTTGGCCCTGCGACAGACTGGCGACCTGTCCAGGGTGTACCCTGCCTCTCGCCCTATGACAGCTGGGATAGGCTCCAGCGCCCCCCGTGACCCTGAAAAGGATAAGCGGAAGCGAATGGATGGATGGACTCCTAACCAGTCAGGGATGCATTTTAGCCACACGCTAAGCAACTATAGTTGAAGTTTCCTTGTTGCAAGGCTTCGTTTGGATGCCAAGTAGGTAAAAGGTCCATACAAAGGGATAGGCGTGAAGCTACTCCTAACGCACAAACAAGTTACAGGTGAAGTGGTAGATATTTAACATCTGGTTAAAATCAAACCACTTCCTGGATTGAATAATGAGATTTATCTTCTGTAAAGTGTAAACACTTTATTGAATTTTCTGTTGTTGCACCTGCAGTATGCTCGACATATTTTATGTTTGAAGAGAATGCAAAGCGCAAAATTGCTTATTCTACACTCCTATATTAGCTTCGTCAAGCTGTTAGAAACTAAAAATAAACGTGATGACGCCAGTTACTGTAATTTGTGCTGCACATTCTCACTCAGGAATAATGAAAAGTGAGTCCAGCGGCAGGTGGGATCTGGAAAACTTGTAACAGTAGTCCAAGTTTTATGTGAACTGAACACTGTGCTGTGAAGAGTTAACAAGTGTGTGTATATGTGTGTGTCGGGAACAAGGGTGTGTAAAGCTAGTTGGCTGTCTTCCCTGCTGGACCTCCTTAACCTAATTAAACATCCCTCCAACAGGCTGGTTCCTTTGCCAACTCCAGCCAGCCACGCACGCACGCACACACGCACGTACGCACACACACGGACGCATACACACAAACACACACACACACATTCTTCTTGGAAATTACAGTGGATTTAAAGGATTTGCAGGATTTCGCTCCTCATTTACGGCCTCTTGGATTAGGTATGCGACATGTTGTATGAATCAGTGTTATAGATGCATATGAATGCATTCATTTTACATCCAGGAAACTATTTCACTCCCATAGCTGCCAGGAAACTCGAACCTCCTTTAGTTCTGCAGCTTCCTATATGTTCCCAGCAAGATTTAAAGTTCTCATTTGTCAAAAAATTGCATGGGGAGTATTATCATCCATGCTGGAGAGTTTGTTTGGATTCCAGAGTCCGCCCTGCTCCCCTAGACTTGGGATCCTGGCCTAAGGGTGCCTGGTGAGAGACCACATCCTCTAAGACTGGCCTGCCCATCCAGATATATGTCACATGCATGGTGAGGGGAGGAGGTGTGTTTGATTTATGCGTGCATAGAGCCCTCTGGAAGGGGAAGAGTGTGTGACCTGATGGTAGGCCAGAATCTCTAAAAAGGTCCTTCCTGAGAGTTGGAGCCAAGCAGCACTCCGGGTTGGAATGACCTGAAATCACTGCAGGAAGAGGGATGAGAGTTCGGAGATGTGAGTCCTCACAGTTGTCTCCTTGATAGTTGTTCTCTTTTTCTTCCCACTCACGGTTTGCATAAGCAGATAAACACACACATCCATGCTTTAGATCTCTAAATTCCTTAAAACATCTGCTTTTACCACATAAGCACACACACACACACACACACACACACACACACACACACACACACACACACACACACACACGCATGCACATACTTCCCTCCGGTCACCATGACTTGTGTGTTTGTTGCTTTGTTGCTATAACAAATACCATAATCTTCATTTTCGCATGAGCCAGGTGCGTTTCATCAGTCCTGCAAATTCTTAATATGGACCCGATCGTTTATAATACATCCATTGTGTCCGTTTTTGCTCACTGTGTAACGACAGCATGAGTCAGATACGGATAGTATAAATAAGAATGATGACCTTTGATAGAGGAAGCCGACTGTCTGATTGTGTGCCAGTGCGATTGTGTACTCTACCTGCTGCGCTGCCAGCTCAACGTCACTGTGGCCGGAAAAGAAGGGAAGGATGCCTGATTAGTGCATTTGTGAAGGAATAGGGATTCGTGTGTATGTGTGTTTGGCTAGGGAAAGGCGCTTGGCATTGCTGGGCATATTTTAACATGTTTTTACAACTGACTACATAATCTGCTCTTTCTTTTATGTTTATGTGTAGTTTTGTGTATACAATGACAGCATATGGTTCTCACTAGTGCATGTCAAAGTTTCTTTTTTACAAAGTATAAAGTATGTAATGGGGAAGGATTGTCTGGGAGGGAGTCAAATGCTCATGTTAGGATTTTTGTTAAGGGGTCATTACAGACAAATCAATGAGTTATTTGTAGGACATATGGATGCCATCCCAGAGCCACATGTGCAACTAGGGGCAGACAGCAGGACTTTACTTTAATCCTATTCCATAAAATGTATCCCTTGCACATGACTATAAAAGTACATAATTATATGAATACAACAACTTTCATAAATGCTGCTCTGTAAGACAGGAGTAGAGTATGCTGGTGATATGATTGCTGACCTTGTGGCACATTTACCATTATTGCTATGAGATAACACAGGAATGTGGTATTTTGTCATTATTGAGATCTAATTTACCCCAGTTTTTCCTGAGAATTACTGTGCAGTTATTCGACCAGTGCACTGCACTCCCTCTTAAATGACTGGGAATAGCCGTTGTAGACTTGTGGCATGTTACCTTAATTGGACCTTGTTTTTTGTCGCCCAAGAAAGCTTTTGGCTTTGCATGTTTGTCCTACATGGATCTAATCTCACACTATGCACATTTTATGGGTCTAGCATTTGCTAGTTGCTGTTGTTTTGGTTGTGCCTTTGTATGTTAAAATGCCATTAAAAATGTTCTGAAAGACACACACAGATGCACAGTGAGGAGGTCCAGTTTAATGGCTCAAAATAGTGAATGAGGCCTAGCCAACACAGGCTGGCTCCAGCTGCCTGTAAGTGAACAGGTTATAAAAAGAAAAATTTACCCCATTTAGAATTATTGCGAAGGAAGAAACTATCCATACAGTGCCAAAACTTTCATTTGTACTAGGCTAAAATGGGGTGGCTGTAGCTCAGGTGGTAGAGCAGGTCATCTACTGATCAGAAGGTTGGTGGTTCAATTCCTGGCTTCCCCAAGTCTGCGTGCCAAATATCCTTGGGCAAGATACTAACCCCAAATTGCTCTCCGATGCATCCATCGGAGTATGAATGTGTGTGAATGTTAGCTATAAAGCACTTAGAAAGATGCGCTTGTGTGAATGGGTGAATGCACAAGTTGTGCTCAGATGAGTAGAAAAGCGCTATATAAGAACCAGTCCATTTACCATTATTGCTCTTTTTAAATGCAGTAAAGTTGCACAATTAGCATGGCAGCCTGTGGAGATTCATTCCCTTTTGGACCAAGCCTCAAGTGGAACTGCAGTTTGTCCACAGTGGCTCATTTTTCAGCCTCTGCTTTAAACTCTCACCAAAAGCTTTATTAGGTACATCTTGCTAATACAGGGTTGAATCCACTTTTGCCTTAATTCTTGGTGGCATAGATTCAACAAGGTGTTGGAAACATTGCCCAGAGATTTGGATCAGTATTGGCATGATAGCCTGATGCAGTTTCTATGGATTTAACACCAATGGTGCGTTTCTCCCTTTCCACCACATCCAGCAGATGCACTTATTGGATTGAGATCTGGTGACTCATTATCTTGTTCAAGACCCTTGTAACACCTTCTAGCCATTAGAAATGGTTATACTGTGGTCATAAAGGTGTGGACATGGACAGCAACAATACTCAGGTAGACTGTGGAGTTCAGAAAATATCTCCCACACATTTCACCACCACCAACAGCCTGAACCACCGACACAAGGCAGGATGGATCTATGCATTCATGCTGCTTATGCCAAATTCTATGTATGGCGTATGGATGCAGAAATCAACACTCATGACACCAGGCAGTCTTCTAAAAGTGCTAAAGAGTCAGATTCAGGGCTTCCCTAACAAGAAAACCAACAGCTAAAGAATAAAGCATGGGCTTCTGTTCATTAACAGATTGAAACATTTATTTTCTTGAAGGTTGCTGCCAACATGGTGGTTAGCACTGTTGCCGCACAGCAAGAAGGTTCTGAGTTCAATTCCACCTTCAGGCCAGGGTCTTTCTGTGTGGAGTTTGCATGTTGTCCCCGTGTTTGCGTGGGTTCCCTCCAGGTACTCCGGCTCCCTCCCTCCGTCCAAAGACATGCAGCTTGTGGGGATAGGTTAATTGATTAATCCAAATTGCCCATAGGTGTGAATGTGAGCGCGTCTCTGTCTCTGTGTGTTAGCCCTGCGACAGACTGGCGACCTGTCCAGGGTGTACCCTGTCTCTCGCCCTACGACAGCTGGGATAGGCTCCAGCACCTCCTGCGACCCTGAAAAGGATAAGCAGAAGTGCTCCCCAACCAGCTGCTGGTTGTGAGCACAGCTGGAGCGGCTCTTCCTGTGTGGTGAAGCTGGGGCTAAATTTGTGGTTAGCGTTCAGACTTCTGCTGCTGAGTCTCAAACTTTGCTTCTATTGACATATCCAGCTGATGTAGGTCTACTTTTTTAACGCTTTTTGCAACCCCTACAACATGAAGTCAGCGTTATGCCCATTGTGGCCAATTAAAAAAGAAACATCCCGCAGCCATAAGTATAACAATCATAACATGACTTCGGCAACAGTCACTATGTTATGCCAAGTCTTTCATCATGATTACAATTCCAGTTTGTCTAGCAAGTCATCTTGTCTGCTTTTTATTTTAAATGGGATGGTGCAGACTTTTTACTCTCACAACTATAATATAAGTATAATAAAGACTGAATCCACGTCTTCTTATGACTGTTGATTGCTGCACACCGGAGCAATAAGCAGAAGATAAGTGAAACTACTGCTCTGCTTTCCCTTGGATATAATAGGCGGAGGGATGCTATGAAGAGGACATTTATTGTTATCGCTGTAAAGGCAGGGTTTGGCTCAAATCCAGTTTGTGCTTGCTAAATGCAAAGATAAAGCCAGAGCCCATATTCCTCCAGTGTCTGTCTTTCCCATGTGTTCCGCACATGCCTCTATCAGCGTCTCCTGTTGGCAGACAGGGCACAACCCAGCATGTGTGTCTCTGCGTTAGTCCCGTACGCTGTGCGGATCTGTCGGCGCCCGGCCTATCACTCCCTGTGGGCACATGAAGGGCGATATGGTGGCTGGGGGCTGGGGGCTGGGAGCTGCTGACACGACCGCCCAGTTCAAAGAGATCGAGAGGGAGATGCAGTCGGAGAGCGAACACTGCAGCTTTTATATTCACCTTGGCTGAGCCTGGGAAAACTCAGCCATCCCCCCACCTCACCCCTCACCCTCCTGTCCTCAGTGCGGTTACAGGCAGGAAGGCAAGTGGACTTACAGGTGCTGCATAATACTGCTCAGGCACTGTAATACCCCAGAATCTGTAATCTGTCAAAAGAAAACAACAAAAAAAATACCTCTCAATGAGAGCTAAGTGCTGAGAGATGGCACAGAGCGCCGTGGGTTGTGTGAAAATACCACAGGCCAGTCTGTTGGTGAAAAAGAGCTTGATGTTCCCATCAGAGGCAGAGCTTAGAAATCAGGCTGAACACTCATGTCTTCTGGCTCCAGGTTATCATCCCACATCTGACCTCCTCCCATGCAATACCAAAGCTCATATTTTAGCTATTTTTTCTCATTGCATTCACTGCAAATGTATCATATAGACCAGCGGTCCCCAACCTTTTTTGCACCACGGACCGGTTTATGTATGACAATATTTTCATGGACCGGTCTTTAAGGTGTGGCGGATAAATACAACAAAATAAAACCAGTACCGGTACCAAAAAAAATAAGATTTATTCATAACCCATGGGAAAAGACCCAGAGTTAACGATAAAAACGATTAAAAAATAACGATAAAAACCGATAAAAACCCTGAAAACCATAAATTTCCCACCAGAGCCTCAACTCTTGCAGCCTGGTATCAAACGACTCACAGAACAGCACCAGTCCATGGCCCGGGGGTTGGGGACCGCTATTATAGAGTATGTCTGAGTTCTAGTCGATTCAGAGGCCTCATAGTTGGACAGAAAATCCTCCTTCAATCCTGTTAAAGCAGCTGTTATGTACAAAATGTCAAGTAAAACAGAATGTACTCTGTAAATGTTTAGGAGAAGAACAGACCAACCACTCTAGTTCAAAAGCAAAATATTTCCCCATTCTTCAGCTGATGAAGTGTTTGGGGCCTCTTTAGTCATATATTATGTTTTAAATAATGCATATGCTTCAAAATAGAATAGAATAGAATAGAATTCAACTTTATTGTCATTGCACATGCACAGGTACAGGGCAACGAAATGCAGTTTGCATCCATCCAGAAGTGCTTTAGCCATGATATAGATATATTACAATATATATTAGCAATAATACAGATATTTAAGTATATTACAGAAATGGGTCTATTATGGTATGTTATAATGTATGATGTACATTGATGATATAATATACACGGTATGAAGTATGTTATGAATATTCTATAACTATAAGTATGTACAGGCTGTAGTGAGTACAAGCTATGTACAGACTATGAACAGGATATAAATATGAAATAAAAAACTATACAGAAATCTGAGATATACAGTTATACAGAAATGTGAACTATGCAGGTTATAAACAGTTCTAGGATTAAAAATTATCGTATGTACAGAATGATTATTTACACAGAACTATACAGTAGTGCAGTTAAGATAAGTGAGATATGTTTCGAATGGGTAATATTATCTAGACCACAGACAGCCCAGCAAAGTATCTGGACTCTTTCTTTAGAGCCATGCTGTTTTATTATTATGTGTACTTTGCTATTGTCTTGCTGAGATAAGCAAGGTCTTCCTTCTCTGAAGCGCGGATGCTGGCTTGTGCTGACCAAAATTGGGATTGGTTTGATCCAGTTTCCCATTTTTTGCATAAACAGTTTCAGATATTGCCACACCGAAGGATATTTTTACTTTGGAAGGTGAATGTCAAACTTGGGAGTGACATCACTCTTGAGTTGACAGTCGTAGTCGTTGAAGAAAGAGACTTGAGCACATTCGTGGACAGAACTTGGAGGATGCACGACTTATGTAGCGAATCACAAACAGACAGCGGTGGTAAAGATTAAAAGTTTGGTTATTTATTTATGGTTTAGGCATGATGCAAGATTGCCATGTTGCTTAGATCAAAATTCACAGTTTCAGCATTTTATAGGTTTATAGGTTTTAAATGATTTGAAAATCACTGCATTATATTCTTGACATTTTACAAAGCATCCCAGCAATTTTGGAAATGGGGTCCTGCTACAAGCAAAAGAAACGTGACGTAAAGGCATGACACGTGAAAACTTCTAATTGAAATGTTATCAGTGACCTTAGAGAGGAATTCAGGCTGGTAAATGGGACTAGCAGCTGTCAAACCCTTTCTGTCATGCCTCCCTTCAAAAGCCCGAAAGCAGTCATGCCCCACCACCTTCGACTGGGGTGTGAGTTACATATGTAAGTGCAGCATTATAAATTCTGCGTGACTGGAGCAGTTGTGTGCGCCAGGTTTCGAATGTGTTTGTTTGAATTTGTCAAATGGGCGTTTCCAAACTTAAACAGTGCGTGAAGTTACTCTTTGAGGTCTTAAAACTGGAATTTGCTGATTTTCTGGCCAAAGATTTTGCATCACTGAGACAAACGGCAAATGATTGCTGTCATTTCTCCAGCCCATAGCTTTGCATGTGGAGCCACAGCGTGCTGCACAGGGGCTCTTTACCCGCTGTTTCAGAGTGGCTCATACGTTAGCAGACCAGTTAAACAGAGATGATTAACTGGGATGAACGAGACAAAAAGACTAGCTTTAATCTGCGATGACGCAGTGACTCCAGGTCACTGTAGCATTCACTCTGGGACCTACGGTGCATTCCCTTCCTTTTTTTCTAACGTCTGCTCTTCATCATCATCATTATCATCATCTTATTCATCAACTGCTTCCTCTCCTTTCTCACTCTGGCACATCCACTAGCATGGCACAGCTTCATTTTCCATTGGCTGCACGCTGTGGCGGCTCACTAAAATGCTCCCACTAGTCTTATTCCATTGGCTCTCTATGTAGCACCATTCTTCTCTGCCCTATATACAGCCTGGCTATCACCTCCGACTCTCCACGCTGGACATTTACAACATGCAGGCCATGCACTCACACCTGGCTTTAAATACTGTTATACTTGTTGCAGCACAACCATCCTCCCCCTTCTCACATGAAAAACGACCCTCTAGGATCTTTATTTTTCCTGAATTTTATTCTAACATATTTTTTAATGACACAGTTCTTAGGGCAGACTATGATAACACTTGTTGCTAGAACAGGCTTAGGTGTACATTGGCAGGGTTGGGCAGGTGTCACTCAGCGGGCCCTTGCTGTTTTATTAATAGAGTTTTATGCTTCGATGCAGACGGCTATGAATGCAGCTATTCAGCAGAGGAAGGGTTCAAAAGCAAAGCGAAGGAAGCTGTGTGCATGTGTGCATGTGTGTGTGTGTGTGAGTGTATGTGTTTTAAAGGACTGGCTAAGGTAGGCTATTACACTGTGCCAGCGTCTGATGTTAACGATCCAGGGGGCATCAGTTGTTTGCATGTGTGCATGCGTGTGAGTGTGCGTGTCTGTGTGTGAAAGGAGAAGAGAGGCTGACATCACTCCTTCCAGAGCTGAGGGGGTTGTTATTGTTGCCATTCTTGGCTTAGAGGAGCCGGAGCCACAGCAAGCATGTCTATGGAACTTCACATCCCAGCGGCTCTGTCCTTTCCTACCGTATACACAAACACATACTGACGGAGACTGGCATACACATTCTCACACATACGTAATTATGACAAAAGACCAACACACACACACACACACACACACACACACACACACACACACACACACACACACACACACACACACACACACACCAGTTTAATTACAGTGCAAAGGGCTGACACTGCTGCATTATCACTCCTGGCGAAACTGCCAATTACAGATCAATATCAGCTGTAAATCTGCCTTTCTTAATAAGTGAAGGGGGTTGGGGTGGGATTTGAGGGTGGGGTTCAGCGTACGCCCAAGAAGAGCACAAGTAGTTGCTTGCTTGCACATGTTGCCCAGACTCGGGGCTTAAACGCATTAGGCTGCATGCAAAGAACATGTTTTCAGGGGAAATTTATGAGGCCTGACAGCACAGTGCGGGCGAAGCAGTCATTTTCACTGAATGGAGTTAAAGGTGCAATCTGGAATTTATTTGACCATGCACTCTTGCATATGCATTGAAAAGTTTCGAGTTTGGGAAACGGCTGCTGGGAAATGACTCTTTTAAAAAACCGTGTTAAACCAATAGTAAGTCAATGCAAATGTTCTGTGCCACGACACTGACACAACAGTGAGTAAAAAGTTATGAAAGCAGAAAAATGAAAAGAAAAGGTCATCTTCTTCTGTCGTTTTTCAGCCTGGTTGCTATTTACAAATCTCAACTTCTGTCCTGTCACTTTACTCTTGTGGGCCTTTGATGGGCTTCAGTAATCCTTCAAACTTAATTTTTATTTTTAAGAAGTGAATGAAATAGACAAATGTGGCGAGTTGTCTGGGAATGACAAGCTTCCTCTCAGCCTCGCTCTCTAGTTATTTCAATCCAATACCAGGTAAATACAGAGCCTGCATTGCAGATACTGATACAGACACCAATGCTTCTAACCTATAAAGGAAGCTTATGTAGGGGACAGTGTTGGGAAGGTTACTTTTAAAATGTATTCCATTACAGAATACATGTCCCAAAATGTATTCTGTAACGTATTCCGTTACGTTACTCAATGAGAGTAACGTATTCTGAATACTTTGGATTACTTAATATATTATCATGCTGCTTACAACTACATGAATGTACTATTGCTGTGATTTATTACTGTTACTGAAGGTCCGCGGCTCCGAACCGTAGTAAAGGGACCTCTGGCTAATACAGTGGGTTCTGTGTCGGGCTCGTAGCCGAAAACTAGCTTTACTTTGTTGTCCTGGTCAACTTTGCTAGCGAGAGACAGAGAGGCATTGAAAGGCTGCTCCAACGGAACTTATTGTTTTTGGAGGAAAACACGAACACGGTGTACAGTCGAGTCTTAATAGCTTACTTACAACTGGGCTCGTCAGGCACTCTTCTTGGCTGCAGTGGTTATTATTATATTTACAAGCTTCCAGCTCCCGTTTTTGCTGGATGACAGCTGGTACTTTTCCTTTTTCTCCCTCCCTCGCTCACAGACACATAACGGGTATGGCAGTCCATTCTCCCTGCAGCACGGACTACGCTGCCTATGATGCTACATTCTTTAGAGCTATACCGGTAGCATTCTGCCTATTAGCTTAGCACAACAACAACAAAAAGGCCTCTCTCACCCAGGAAGCACGCAGAGAGAGAGGTCACCCTGTAACCATGGCAACCGTAACGCTGCCGCCTGGAACAACAGAACGTAGCTGTCAAACAAAACCCAAACAGTCCTGACCCGCCACAACATGAAACAGGGAAGTACCACCGTGTAATCCATTTATTTCAACAAAGTAACTGTATTCTAAATACCACCTTTTTAAACGGTAACTGTAACGAAATACAGTTACTCATATTTTGTATTTTATATACGTAACGGCGGTACATGTATTCCGTTACTCCCCAACACTGGTAGGGGAGAGCAGTGCATCATAATTTAGGAGATGAATCGTTAGCAATTTGTATATTAATGACAACTAAACTGACTAAAATGACCACTGTGATGTTACTTTTACTAATGAGGTAACACAATAAAACACATCTTACAGCTTTTCATGTATTTTGAGACCTGGAATATAAATGCATGTGTCTGTAAAACACTTTAGATCAACTTATGTTTTAAATTAGAGTTAAACAGACTTTTTTTTTTTTTTTTTTTAACACTTTCTCTTTATTGATTTTCATCTTATTTTACATACAGAACTAAAGAGGGCAAGGGAAACCAACACATTCACATATGTTCACATATTCCAAAATACACAACGGCTTGTTTTACTTACACATATTACATATTACACAGGTGCATGTTCCAGTCAAACAAATTCGTAGCGGTCCCTCTGCATCACAGAGCTATCAGTCTCTAGTCTCTTGACGTATAACGATCCCATCGTTCCCAAAGTCTCTCTCCTTTCTCCTTCTGTAGCCGCAGTGAGAGGGTAATCAGTTCCATATGATGAATTGTGTTAATAATGTCTATGACCAGCTTCCGTGTGGGGGGGCTTGTCTGTAACCAACACTTAGTAATTGCCTTTTTGCATGCAACCATAATTATTTTCAGTAAATATGAGTCTCTGTTATTTATATCCTCAGGGATATTCCCAAGGTACATGGTACTAAAGGAGAAGTCCAGTGTTACCTCCAGCACATCTATCACCATTTGTTTAATCTCCTCCCAAAAGGTCTTCAGTTTAGGGCATGACCAGAAGACATGGAAGCAACCTGCAGCGACCTCCCCGCACTCCCTCCAGCATGAAGCGCCTGAACCACTTATTTTGGATTTCTGCTTTGGTGTGATGAAGAATCTAATTAAATTCTTCCATCCAAAATCTCGCCATGTTAAAGAATTTGTGGTAGATAACACATTCTTCCACATCCGCAACCAATCTTCCTCTGAGATAGTTATACCTGCTTCTTTTTCCCATCGATGACTGACATATCTTGTTGAGGTCTTTTTCATAGCTGTAAAACTTCTGTATATTTTGCCTATAGTACCTCTTATAATGTTGTCACCATAAGCATCCATAAATATTTGGATCACCCCACTAGCATCTGCGTCAAGCATTTTAATTTCCTTCCGGAAGAAGCTCCGAACCTGTAGGTAACGATAAAAATCTTCCCTGCCGATCTCGTAAATCTGACACATGTCCTCAAAATTTATCAGCTCCCCATGCTTCACTATCTTACAGATCGCAGTGATTCCATGCCTGGACCACTCCCTGAATTTATGGTCTAACAATGCTGGAAGGAAGCGTGGGAGATACGCTGGCCATCCCAGCAACCCTATTTCCCTATTAAGACCAAAAATTTTAATCACATCTGCCCATTTTTTCAGGGAAAAACTTACACATAAATTTTGCATCTGATATGCCTGTGGCAAACTCTCAAGAGACCCCAGAACAGACTGTATTGGGAAATCCATCAAAGAAAGCTCAATGTCCTTCCATTTTGCTTCAAACTTAGAGTTACACCAGCACACTAGAGGTCTGATCTGGGCTGCCAGATAGTAATCCTCAAAGCACGGTAGGGCCATGCCCCCCCGCTCACCAGGCAGCTGCATTGTTGCATATTTCACTCTCGGCCTTTTATTTCCCCATATGAATCTTGAGCAATGCATATCCCACTCCCTAAATTGTTTTGCTGGGACCTCCACTGGAAGTGCTGCAAACAAATATAGCAGCTTTGGGAGGATATTTATCTTTATTGCTCTAACTTTGCTGCCCAGATCGAGGTGGAGCAGACCCCACCTCTCCAGATCTTCATATATCTTCTTGTTCACCCGGTTATAATTAACTTCATATAACAATGCAAGGTCTTTTGTCAGCAGGATCCCCAAATACTCCATTTGAGATTGATGCCATCCGAATCTATATCTTGCTATCAATTGTCTTGAGGGGTTAAAAAAGAATGTCAAGATTTGAGTTTTTTGAATGTTCAGTCTATAACCAGACAGTCTGCCATATTCTTCCAGTATTTCCATAAGCAGAGGAATTCCCTCTTCCGGGTTTCCTAGCGCTACCAGCACGTCGTCTGCATACAAGCAAATTTTATTTTCCACATTCCCCGTTGTAACCCCCTCCAATCGAGGCTCTTCTCTGATGCATTGAGCCAACGGCTCAATGAAAAGGTTAAAGAGCAGTGGGCTCAACGGGCAGCCCTGCCTACAGCCACGTTGTAGTGTTATCCGATTTGAGAGGCTTCCATTAACTTTGATCCTTGCTGTTGGAGACATATAAATCATTCTTATACATTGAATAAACCTGTCACATAGCCCAAATCTCTTCAACACATGAAACAGAAATTCCCACCCGACCGTATCGTATGCCTTTTCCGCATCAAGCCCAATGAGAACTGTTCCAGTTTTCCCTTTAAGTATCTGGTCAATAATATGAATGGCCCTTCTGATATTATCGTGTGTTTGTCTGTTACCAATGAAGCCTGTTTGATCCTCCTCTATCAGCGCGGGCATCAATGTACTCAACCTCCTAGCCAAAATTGCGGCAAATAGTTTATAGTCTATATTTAACACGCTAATAGGTCTATAACCTCTGGGGTCAGTTTTATCCTTCCCTGCTTTTGGTATGACAGAGATATACGCCTCCCGCCACGATGGTGGGAGCGCCCCCCCACTCAGAGTGTAATTAAAAGAGGCCTTTAGTAGCGGGATTAAGGGTTCCCTCATCTGCCTATACCACTCTGGTGGAAATCCATCACATCCTGGGGCTTTAAAAGTCTTGAGTTTTGAGATCCCAATGTTAATCTCTTCTGCTGACATTTCTCTGACGAGTTTTTCATTCTGCTGCTTACCTATAAATGGTAGATCTAGGCTGGATAAGAAATTCTGAATCTTATGCTCATCTGCTTTATCCGGTTGTGTGTATAGCTCAGCGTAATATTCTTCAAATGCTCTCTGAATTTCTTCGAGTTTATTAGTTATCTTATTTGTTTTTAAATTTCGAACTTTATGAATAGTGTTCTCCTGTTGTTGCCTCCTGAGTCTCCATGATAATAGCCTAGCAGCTTTGGGTCCTGCCTCATACCACCGTTGTCTATTATATTTTAATTTTTTTTCAATTTCCTCACTTAAAATTTTGTGGATCTCCTGTTTAACCGGCCTCATCTGCTCCAATACCTTGGGGCACCTTGTAACGGTGTGCAGTTGTTCCAATTTTTCCAAATTTTCCTGCAAATCTGACAGCTTTTTTGCTCTCACCTTCTTTAGGACTGCACATTTTGCAATAATTTTACCCCTAAGGTATGCCTTAGCTGCATCCCATAAAATTGTGGGATTAACTGTTCCATTGTCATTGAGTTCTAAATATGTTTTTAACTCCTGTCCCATTTCTCTTTTAAATGAGTCATTATTTAACAGACCTGTGTTAAGCCTCCATAAGGTGTTTTTGGGGCTAGCTTTAAACCCAATCTTCATAGTTAGTCCCGAATGATCAGATAAATCTCTCTGTCCTATTATGCAATCCTTCACTCTGTGGAGATCTTTACTAAAAGTAAAGAAATAATCAATCCTCGAGTACATATCATGTCTCGCTGAATAAAATGTAAATTTGCGTTCATGTTTGTGTAAATATCTCCATATATCTATAAGCCCCAACTCTGATAACATTGTTTTTACTTGTTTCTCTAATTTAGTTCCCCTCCGGTCTCGGCTAGTTGTATCCCATTTTGGGTGGAGAAGTAAATTGAAATCTCCTGCACATATACATGTACCAACACTTTCTGCGGCAATAAGACTGAATATCTCCTTAAAGAACCCTGTACTACTACCAGGGGGTGCATATATATTACACAGCGTGATGTCTTCCTGTTCCATTTTCCCTTTCACCAACACAAATCTTCCCTCTTTATCTTTATGTTCTCCAGTAAACTCAAAACCAACCTTGTTCGGTATCAGAATGGCCACTCCTCTTTTTTTGCCAGATCTATGTGAGGCATAATAAATATTTTTGAATCCCATTCTCTTCCACTTCTCATGTTCTTCCTTTGATAGATGTGTTTCTTGTAGAAACGCAATATCAATTTTTTCCCTTTTTAGCTTTGAAACTATCTTACTCCTCTTAATGGGATTCTTTACACCATTTACATTCAAAGACAATACCTTATAATACCGCATGTGTTTTATGTATTTTCAACTTATTTTCCTGCACCAACAAAACAATACTCCCAGCCCTCAGAACACATAATAAACACACATGAACAAAGACAGAACTTGTCTTAACCAAATAAACCAGGTCTTCCATAAGAGAGGTTTTTTTTCTCTCCTCTCAGTCTGGGGGGAAATGCCACAATGTGGGGCCCCTCTCGTTTCCTATTTTAAAAGAAAAAGGGAAACTAAAAAACAAAAACAAAAAAACATGTGAGTCACCTGCATCGGACCCTCACCACTCCATGATCAAAAGGGGGATCGTCTTAACAGCGAAACGGGGCCGGTGGGGCACAGGTGTTACTGCTCCGTACCGACGTCCTCCGTGCGCTGGAAAACCTTCAGCTTTTCCCGTGCGCTCCCACGTAGATCAGCTGTATTCCCGGCGCGTCGCGGCCCAACCACGCCCGTCGGTAGCATACTGCTGATCATCTCCGCCGTAATGCCTTTGCGCTTTCTTGTGGCCACCGGTCCCACCGTGTATCCGCGTCTTCTTAGATCCGCCGCAGCTTCCTCCGCGCTATTGTATAAGACCATTCCCGAGTCAAAATGAACACGCATTTTAGCAAGCGGGGTCTGGAACCGGATGGCGTTTTCTTTAAGTACTTTTTTAACCGGGCCATACTCTTTCCTCTTCATTTGTATGTTTTCGGCATAGTCGTGATCAAAGAAAATCCGTTTCTCCTTTACATATACAGGCTTCTTCCATGCAGCGCGTAGGATTTGTTCTTTAATATTGAACTTTAGGAAGCGCACCACCGTTGATCGAGGGGGCGCCCCCGGCGGCGGCTGCACTCCCAGCGCCCGGTGAGCTCTCTCTATCCCTAGGTTCTTCTCGCTGCCCAAGTCCACGCCGTCCCCCAACTCCGATATCATCATGCTTTCCACATACCTTAGCATGGAGGTGCCTTCTATGTTCTCAGGGATGCCATATATCCTTATGTTATTACGGCGTGAGCGCCCCTCCAAATCCGTAACCTTCTCTTGGAGCTGCCTCTGGTTATCCAGCAGCTGAACAATGGCATCCCTCACTCCAATGTCCCATTTCTCCTTCCCCACCATGTTTCTTTCCATTTCTTCCAGACGTTTCCCCACCTCCTCGATCCTGCTTGTGGCGGCGGTAACCTGTTGATTTATCTCGTGTGTTAACTCGCTCATTTGGGCTTTCATGTCCTCTTTCAAACTTGTTCTCACGAGCGATAGCTCCTTCTTCATCTCTGCCTTAAGGTCTTGCATGCCCTCCGCCACTACTTCACTCACCACCTGTCTGAGGGGACCTAGCGATGATGTTGTGGCCTCCGCCGCCATCTTCTCGCCCTCTTGCTCGGAGCGTGTTTCATTTGTCTTACTCTCAAGTCGCGTTTCTAAGCTTCGGCCTGGGGCTCGTCCCTTCTTATTTTTATCTCCGCTCATTATTCTTGAGGGGAAAGTCGCTTTTAATGGATTATATTCTTGAATTGCGGATTATTTTAGCTATCGATGCAGGAGCTCCTGTTTATGCTGCTACTCTCGCCACCATGACACCGGAAGTCTGAGTTAAACAGACTTGATAGTTAACACAGAATTGTTCAGACATTTTTCATAGTGCATGTCTGAGGTACATTTTTCCATTTCCCCCCCAAATATTTTATTTAACCTCTTAAGCCCCAAGCCTACCTGATCTCCTGCTTTTTGCCCCCGTATCAGGGGGCGTTGGGGCTTAAGAGGTTAAAAGAGCCTGAGATTGTCGCCTTGAATCGACTAAATTTTTTTTTTTTGAAAATCTTCTTGGATCTTAAAATATCTACTGGGAATATTTAAGTGCACTCATTATTACATAGCTTAATTTGTTTGTTTGCATTTAGGTTGCTAACCTTTAGCTCAGTGGAAATATACTGTGGAAGATGAGAGATTTTCACACTGTGAATCTGCAAAAAGTGGTCAGACTTACAGAGAGTGTAAAATGTTATGCTGATGACAGTGTGTCTTTCTGACAGTGTTAATGTAGGTATTTGGTTATATTACATGGAACAAAAACATTTCCTCTTCCTCTCCTTTCAGTTAGAAAGGAAAACAATGATTTCACCCCAACAACCTACTGTTTCTCTGGCTGTCTGTCAGTCTCCCTGCACAACCTGATATCGTGACAAAGAGTGTAATAAACACGCCGGTCCGCTGTGTCCATTTCACGCTCTGCCTCTTCAAAACGCGAAATGTACACGCATGCAGAAGTTGCAGTAATCTGCAGTAACAACAGAGGGAGCTATTTTGTTTCAAGCCAGCATTAAGAAATAATCCCAGGAAAGCGTTTAAACAGACATTATTAACACATTTACCCGTAAATACATATTCGCCCCCTAGCTTAATCGATTCTGATGATTAAGGAATGAACTTAATAACTTTTTTGCTCCGACACGTACCGACTTTGTGGCTTTAAATATAATACCTCTCCTGCTAGTAACGCAACTTCTGCACGTTTGTCGCTTTGGAGAGGCAAAGTGTGAAACAGACACGGAGGAGTGGCGTGTCTAGCACACGTTTTATTGTGATACTGGGTTGCACTGTATGTGAGTGTGTGCATAGTCGGTGCCCAGTGTGGAGATTAAGTCTGGTATTAATGGGATGTCCCCTGCTGCATGTCCCCCCTCTCCTCTCTTGCATTCCACCGTCCCAAACATACACACTCGCATACACGGCCTTATGTGACCCCTCTTCTCCCTGCCCTACTTAAACACACGCATGCGAGTACAATCACACACACTCCCCTTTGGCAAGGCTTCACTCCCTCACCCTCCCAGGCCTTTGCACATCAGAGCAGGCATCCCCAATCCCCCTTTAGCAAGCATGCAGACCTGTTAAACCAACAAATGGCCAGGTCTATTGTCCCACAGCTTGATCTGGAGTGTGTGTGTTGGTTTGGCCTGGCTGGTAGGTTAAGATAAGATTTTGACAACAGGATCCCCTCTAATCCCAGAAAAGCAGAAGTAAAGCCGAGTCCAGGAGGACCTCCGGCACTTTCAGCGCTACGCCCTCCTTCGCCTACACACACACACACATTCAATGTTATGATTGCCATAGAGGGCCCCAGAAGATTGGCAGTTATGTCTCCTATTACCTAAAAGGTCCAGTCCCTGCAGAAAGTAGCAAAGCAAAAGGCATCTGTCACACTGTGATCTCAGGAACACTTCACTTCAGTCAATAAAGAGTTGGGAAAAGAAGCTCTTCAGGTTAGTGTTGCTGTTGGTTTGTTGCTAATGGGACAATTAGATGATTTTATTCTGTCCTACATTCATTCAGGATTGGTCTCCTGGTTAGTAATATTGATCTGCTAAGAATCTCATTTGGCATTAGTTTTGACCAGCACTTAAACTTTGAATGTCACATCTCTAAGCTGGCTCAGTTCTTTCTCTTAACCTAACCTATGTGGACAAAGTACACATTACATCTACAGGAGCTACCTGGCCATAGAAACCCATGCCACGAAGCTCCCAACACTAAGTTCTTGTGCTGATGTTAATTCCAGACGGCGTTTGGATCTATACAGTTATTAAGTTACCAGAGTGTTGGACACTTTACAAACTGCCTCAGCACTCGGAGACCCTGCTCTGTAACAGTGTATCTGCAAAGGATGTGAATACTGATGTATATGTGGTATTTTTGCTTTTTATTTTTAATACATTAACAAGAATTTGAAGCAAATTTTTCTCACTGGTGTAGGTGAAAAATTAATTTAATCCTAAATATACCCACTTTGCTATAATACCATTCAGAGCTGACTGTGGAATATCTAGGCGGAAACTGATTTCACAAACAGACTTGTTGTTACTTGTAATAATAATGGATTGCATTTATATAGTGCTTTTCAGGGCCCTCAAAGCGCTGTACAATTCCACTATTCATTCACTTTCACATTCACACACTGGTGGAGGCGAGCTACAGTTGTAGCCACAGCTGCCCTGGGGCAGACTGACAGAAGCGAGGCTGCCATATCGCGCCATCGGCCCCTCTGGCCATCACTAGTAGGCGGTAGGTGAAGTGTCTTGCCCAAGGACACAACGACCGAGCAACCGTGTTGCTGCATCCTATTACAGCAACACGGTGAAATAGTACTGATATAGTACTTTTCTCTTCTAGGTCAGCACTCAGGGTACTTTCTACTACAAGCCTGGTAGTAGAAAATGGTGGTTTTGATTTTCAGGACCGAGACGCTCTCATGACTCATTGAGTGACGCTAATGACCAGCCAATCAGTGGCATGCAGTCTGACAACGTCACATTTTACTTCCTGCTCGGATCGCTTGGAATGCTGGCAGAGGAGGTATAAAAAAAGTACATGGTACCAGGTCCTATGACTTAATGGAAAACAGTGAAAAACGTGGCAAACTGAGCCGAGTCCATCCGAGTAGGTACTAATGGAAAAGGGACTTTAACACATTTTTTATTTTTTTGTTAATTCAAAAGTCCTGTATAGCCAGGATACTTCTTATGTCTCTTGCTTAACGGAGCAGTTGGCCTCTCTGATGATCAGATTTGGTCATTTTATTTTATTTTAAATCTAAAGGCTTTTCAGGATATGGCACCTAAACTTTGGATCACCCTTCCTTATCCAACTGGTTTGGCTGAATCCCTGGTTCACTGTAAACACCTGCTGAAAACACAGTTTTGTAGATTAGCTTTTTCTGCTTGTTTTAGTCCTCCTGGTCATGTGACTGTTTGTGGTTAAACAGTTGTCATTAATCAATGGCAGACATCCATCTATGGAAAGTAATCTTTTAGCAGATGTAACAGATCCTAACCAAAACGTCTGATTTTAACCATAGAGCTACATCCAGGCCTATAAGGCACATCACTCCAGACAGCACAGCGACATATGAAAAGCTGTGGCTAACTTTGCTTAGAGGAACAAAGACACATCAGAAAGAGAACACTAAAGAGAAACCAAATGATTTACATTATTCATACTGGGCACCACAGTCATTCCCACTATAGCTCATTCTTTCTGTAATCTTCATACCTTTCATTTTCCACACTTTCAGACTCGAAGGTTACTTTCTCAGGGTTTTTGGGGCCATGAATAATACATGGTGAACATTCAAATAACTGTACATTCAAAACAAGCTTTATTATTACCCCCCTTCCTCCCTGTGTCTTGCTAACCTCCAGCTCCTGCACTCTCCTCGTTGACTGTTTCAAGAGGAAAGAGTTAAGCCGTGGGATGTAAGTGTAATGCACACTACCCCAGTGAATTGACTTTAAACGGGGGAAAGAAAGTCAGAACACGGCAAACGGTTTTGATTTATGGGAGCAGAACCACATTTGATATTCATTTCCGCAGCTGTGGCCAGCTAAAAAAACAGCCTGCAAATAGACCCATACTGACAATGGCACAGTGTAGCCCTCCTGTGTGTGTGTGTGTGTGTGTGTGTGTGTGTGTGCGTGTGTGTGTGTCAGAGAGAGAGAGAGGCCATGTGTGTCTTAGAGTCTGCGTGCGTCACTCCTATTTTAGGAATGTTTTGGGGCTCTTTCAGTCAGATTCGCCGCAGATGTTTCTGATTCGCCAAACACATATAATAAGTAATTATTGAAAACACCTTTCGGTTGCCCAGGGTTGTGTGGTGCTTCATTTTGTGTAATCGAAGCTGCGGTTTTTTTTCAGAGAGGTGCAGGATCCAAGAGTTTATTGAAAGCCAGAAAAACAGCCCCGCAGTCAGAGTTTCCTGAGAGAAGAGAAAAGGGAGCTTAAGGAAATATTCCCGCCTCAGTGAAAAGACAGAAAGAGAAAGGAGAGGGAGGGAGGTCTGGAGATGGAGAGATGGAGAGGGAAGGATCAGCAGCAATCAGAGCCAGCCAGGTGGAAAGAGATGAGGAGATTTAGGTTTTAGAGACTGAGGGAGGAAAACTCATCATTGACTAACTAAGACTCCAAATTAGCTATAACGGCACATAAACTGAAACATTTACTCCTGTTAGTTTCCTATTATAAGAGATTCATCATTTTAAGTGTTACCAAAAGTCTCTGTGGAGGGGAAAACTGATGAAACATTAAACTTAGCAAAAGTAAACCGCAACATTTGTGAAATGTCAGAATCAGACTAAGTTGTGAATCATATTTGAAATTCAAAACATATGAAGAGTGTCATGAACCTGAGTGCTAGTCTAATAAAAGATGCACCCTGTCTCTGAAGGCCTGGTTTCGCTGTTGATTTAAAACGGGAAAAACTGATAATGTTACATATTCACACAGAAGTTTGATGAACCTTTAAAACATTGAGAGAATGTGGACTATTAGTGAACTATAATAGCATAAATATAACAGTTTCTTTGAGTAGCCCTACTTGCTTACTCTTTATGCTAATCATTAAAAAAGCCAAACTTCTAATCTAAATGCTGAAGTGCTTAAGTTTGAGTGATTATTAATGTCATGTTTAATTAAATTTGTAGCTGTTTTGACCTGTTGTCATGGGTGACTGTACAGATTGACAGGTAAGTACTTCACTTCTGTTTCTTTGCTAGCCAAAAATTAGCATACTTTGCTAACTAAGCAACCAGGTAATGCTAGCGTTAGCAAACTGAAAAACTTGGAAGCTCATACAAGCTAATAGGTGATACCATAGTGTTTTTAATCTATTAGACACAGTGTCTTCACAGACAGAAGTAAAGGAAGCAGTCAGAGTTGACTGTTATTCACACATCAGTTAGCTGGTGGTATATTTGTGCCGTTTGAAAAAACTGTCTGTCCTCAATAGCATTAGCAAGCTTGCTAACTGACACGTTGTCAAATGATGTTCATGTTCAAATGCTGTTAGGAACCTTGTTGCTTTCTCATATTTGAGATATGTTTTTAGTAATTCCAATAATGCTGAGAAAGACAGCTAGGGTAAAGAAATATAGAAGTGGTTAGCACCAAAGACTGATATCTCTGTTGAAGTGATTGAGAGGTCACAGAGAGGTTTTTGCCAACCACTGAGGAGTAAACACATTTAAAATTGTAACTGGTGATTGCTAGGGAGTGACAGGTCTTCAAGCCTGTGTGACTGAAACTTTAGCATGCAACTGCCATCAACGTGGAATAGACCTTTTTACCTGGGGATTGGCAGTTGCCAGATCGTTGCAGACTGCTTTTTAGACCAGTGTGACTGGGGTCTTATTCCTTTATTCCCTATTCTTTATTATTCCTTATTCCCTTGACCTTCCACTCTTGCCATGATTGTTGCCATCATGTCCAAAATTGTGAAAATGTACCAAATTCCAAGTGCCAAAAAAAAAAAAATGCAACTACCTTCACCTCTGCAGCAAACGCAAATAGATTTGTTGTGTATGTTTGTCAGCACAACATTACTGGCTAAAACTTGTCTCATTTTCCCTCTTGATGAACTCTTTGTGGCAAGACCAGAACAACGGCCATCTTTAGAGTTTACAAATCCTCCCACAGATTTCTACTCAGGATTCCTTGAGCGCCACGTCTCTCTCGCGTATCTGTGCTAGCACGTTCCCGCCTCTTTACTTATTTTGTTGTGATACTTTCTGGTGTAACCAGGCTTTTATAGTATCCATTACTCAATTACAAGTAAATATGAAAGAAATACTATGAATATGTGGAATATTTTGATTTAATTACAGTATCAGTTCATTCTTTTTGTGGGCTTTTTCTCCTTTTCCCGCCAGATGCATTTACTAGTCCCATTGGAACAGTGTTTGCACAAGCTTACATGTCTACAAATTGATGTCTGTGATTCTGCGTGCGTGCATGCGTGGATGTCCAACTGCTTGTTCTCTGTGTGGGTGTTTGTGTTCTGCGTGTGTGCATGTCATTTAGATGGAGAGAGGGGGACTGAGAAGTGAAAAAAGAAAGAAAGAGGGGGAGAGAGAGCTCGGAGGCGGGTTGGATCTGATTACGGGCTGGAATGGCTGGGAGGGTTTGCGGTGAAGCGCTTTCTCAATAGTGCATTCCTATGTGCGTGCCGAGGCAGGATCAGCAGCTCCACTCCGGCCTCTGCCAGAGGGATTGAGCAAAAAAAAAAAAGGAAGAAAAAAAAGAGAAAAAACAAAGGACGGCGTCAGAACAAACAGCTTGTCAGGACTCACATTTAGTGGGCTCTTGCTAAATAGCAGGATAGAAGATGAGTCATTCACACATCCAGTGCCAGCCTCCATCATACTGGAACATAGTTTTAACAGGCCTCCTGTGCTATATGAGACCTGCTGATATTGTTGAAGATAGGACCAGGATGGTGTGTATTGTTTCTGAATGCTCGGTGGATGCTGAATTTTACATGCAAAGTGTCAGCAATGAGTGGAGTGACCTTTAAAGAAGGAAGCTGACTTTTTTAGACGCCCAATGGTTTGCATGGGCCAAAATGGTGTGTATGTGTGTGTGCGCTCCAGCTGGAAACTTTTGACAACTGTAGAAATCAGCACTTTAGTCAACACCTGTATGCTAACGTGACCCCTCACTACAGGAAAATTCAAAGACTCACCTGCTCTGTCAGGGAAAATGCTAAATGTCACCAATGGGCACCTGGCATCACATGCACATGCTCACACACATGCACCCACACAAACACCACTTAACAAATCTGACCTTTGCCTGTCGGTTTCTTGGTCTAACCGTCTGGTTTGCTGTTTTGTCAGTTAAGCCCAGACTGTTTCTCTTCCTGTTTCTCCAGATTCACCACTTTCTCTCTTCTCCTTTCACACACACGCACATGCGCACACTTTCGAGTGCTTCCTGTGCATCAGGTTCAGATTTTTGACACAACTCGGTGAGCAACGCAGAGGTTCCCATGCCTAAAACTGATAAGGAGGCCTTTCTCCACCTGCCATCTCCTTTCTCTGCTCTCTGCAGTACCAGGCAGTGTGTTTTTGTGTGGATGTTTGCATCAGACAGCCGGGAAAATCGAGTGGGAGGATGAAGAGGTTGATGCAGGCCTTCGCCCAGGCCTTTTGTTCCCTCTGACTGTTTCTGCCACCGTCGCTGCTGATGGTAAACACCTCCACAGCCTCACAAAAGAAATCTGCTTCTCCACCTCCTGCTTGCCGTGCAGTTTGATTTACTACTCGAAGGAAATAACATTAACTTGTCTGCGTGCCCCTCCCTACCCCCTGCTCCCGCTCTTTGTTCACAGGTTTGTTTACTATTCTCTGTATGGAAAATCCTTCAGGAATGTAGAGGAAGTGGGTGTTTCCTCCAGGAGCTTGAGTTTTTTTAATGGGGTTGGGTGGAGAAGAACAAGAGACGTGGGGAGGATGGGGGGCAGCTGTTCCAATATCCCACAATACTTCAGGTGGCCAGACAGGCAGGCTGGTGGATGTGTGTGCGTAGCTTCAGGTTACCTGAGGGAGCAGGGTCTATTTTTCATCGTTCCACTGGTCGCATTAATTAAAGGTCCAATAAGTTAAGCTTCAGTTGTCAACTGCAGGGAGGAGGCAGTGTGGGTCTTTCCACCGTCCTGTTTTAACAGAAAATACCATAATCACACAGTATTTTGACATAACCTTCTAATTTTATTCGAGATTTTACCTTTTTTCCAAGCACTATGAAACAGTGTTCCCTTTAAGTACCTCTTTAGCAATGCTGAAAACAAAGATTGAGTTTGAAGGATGGAAAAAAGGACTTTACAAAACAGGCTCACCACAAAGTCCACTTCCCAGGTCAAGAGTAAACTTTTGGTCTTAGCTTTTAAGCTAACATGGAAAAGTGGTCAGAAAGAGCAGGAGAAGCTGGACAAAGATGAGCACTTCTCGAGCTGGGAAAGGCAACACAATGTAACCAAAGCTTTGGCTGTGGGATCGCTTTGTCATATCAAGGATGTTTATTAAGATTATTGGGCTTTTGTGGCTTCTAATGTAAAGGCAGAACACAAAGCCTCATCTTAAAATGCACATGTATATGGTTGGAAAGTATATTAAAATACCTGACAAATCCCAAATCACCTTAAAAGTATTAGGATACGCTATATTGGGGTTTTCTGAATACCCAAGCCAGTGATTCTCATAGTTTTTCCAGCACTCCTCTTATCGGAAGCCAAAAAAAGTTCATGCCCACCCTGCCCATACCCCCATTTTCTTTTTTTCCCCCATATTTACCTTTAGTTTCTCTCCATAACTATCATCCATACACCAGTGCAGCATCCCACCAGGGGGGCTGCCCTACCAATAGCTAAGACAAACCTTTTAAAACACCTTGAAGTGGCTCCAACAAATGTTTTTACATTAACAATGGAGCAAATGAGTACGTGCAGTATGGAAAGGTGTTGCTACAGGGGCAAACCCACAGAATAATTAACTAATCATAGAAAGCCCTTTAGCGTCTTTCCACTCATTGTTTAGCTTTTACAGCCTTGCAGTTTTGCCGTTTTGGTTTAATCACATATCCAAGAACTGTCATTACCATTGTTTCCCTTGGCAACGAGCTGTGAAAACCGCCTAAATCAGGGGTGGGCAATCTCAGTCCACGAGGGCCGGTGTCCCTGCAGGTTTTAGATCTCACCTTGGGTCAACACACCTGAATTACATGATTAGTTCGTTACCAGGCCTCTGGAGAACTTCAGGACATGTTGAGGAGCTAATTTATCCGTTTAAATCAGCTGTGTTGGTTCGAGGACACATCTAAAACCTGCAGGGACACCGGCCCTCATGGACTGAGATTGCCCATCCCTGGCCTAAATATTAACGGTACTTTTTGTGATTGCCTTTCACATATTTTAGCTAAAACCTTAACCTCCAGGGGGCAGTATTTCACTAATGGGTGTGTTTAAAAGTTTCTGGACGCATGCTGCTGTTCTTTTCTTTCCTGCTCTAACTCCATTTCTACCATTATCATTGTGTTCTTAATGACTTGTCTGGTTGTCTCACTATACCATCTTGTGGTATACATTTTTTATTAGACAAACGCATTGCGCTAGCTCCCCTTCAGCTGGTCAACACAGTAGATACGTGTTTCACACATTAGTCCATAGTGACATTTGTACCTCAGGAGTTTAAGCAATGCTAAAAGTGACTTACACTCATCAAGTGCCTAGAAACAGGCCTTCAAATGATTGCTAATAATAATTGCTAGTTTTATTGCTGGAGATATTTTTATAAAGCACATGCTTGTTTTCCGTCACCCCCAAGCAGTTGTGGCAGATGGCTGCCCCTCCCTCACTCTGCTTTGGCTTGAGGTTTCCTCCTGTTAAAAGGGAGTTTTTCCTTCCCACTGTCGCCAAGTGTTTGCTCACAGGGGGTTGTTTTCATCATTGAAATTTACTTTGTATCCGGTCGTTAAGTGATGACGTGATGAATCCTACTTCCGGACCTAAAGTAGTCTGCGTTTAATATGGCTTTTGTGTTGTTAACATGTTTAATGTTTTGTATTTTCTTCTATTTAATCTCAAAAAGCTCCTAAAACAGTCAGTGATCACTGTTGACCTCCCTCGGCTTTTATTACCGCTAATCATTTATTTAAGCTCAGTTTTTAAAACCTTAGGATGTAACTACAGCCCAGCCCATGCAGCAGTATATGAATGACTAACCTCGTATTGTGGATGGATTATCTCAGTTGTTCTCCTGGCTGAAGTTTGGTCCTTTTACAGCATCCTGCCATGCGATTACATTTGTTCCTGACCACCGAGAACACTCACGTTAACTTTTATCGAGTGGAAAAAAAGTTAGCTTGTTTATATTATGCTAACATAGCTGTGTCGCTAGCGATCACGTAGCACATCATTATATACCAGCTAGCCAAACTTCAGTAACCCTACAAACGTCACTGCTGTTTAGTTTTCTGTCTTCATTTATGTTGGAAGTGATAACAGAGCTGTACGTTTTAATTTGTTTCCAAAACCCCACAGTCAGGACATGCTACATTGTATTTAGACAGAAGCTAGCGAGCTAACTTCCTGCTAACTTCTAACTCCGTTAAATGTCATAAATTTTTTAATGTTTTCATGGATGCCTGGATGTTAAACTCAATTGTTTTACCTGGTAGAGCAGAATGGTGATCATTTTATTAAAGATGAAAGACTTTAGACAGTTTTTCAACTCTCAGTAATGCCATAGTGATCGTTTTATATATGGACCTGCAGCGGAGTTTAGGCCCAGACACGGCTAGTGACGTCAGACTTTACAACCGGATTATTGTAGGGCTTAGAGTACAAAACACTCTGAGACGACTGTTGCTGTGATTCGGCGCTATATAAATAAAAATTGAGCTGAACTTTTAAAGTGCATCACCTTAATCTGTAAGGCACATAACTAAATAAAGTGATGCATAATAGTCCTTATTTACAGACTTATAATAACTTATTCAATTACTTTCCTGAGGAGATTCTCAAAAGGTCAAAACCAAATCATTTTAAACATTTTGGTCATGATACTAAGTAGAACTTTAACAGGATCTTAACTTTTCTTTTGTTGCTTTAAAACGTTGATAAAATAGTTACTCTTATTTGAGCCTTACGTTAACATATCTGTAATTTAATTGGCCTTTACTTTGTGCACTTAACTGTTTCTTATGTTTTCAAGATTGCAACTTTAAAGCATTAACATCTTCCTGTCTGTTCAAACTCCAATAAAACATAATCCACTGGAATCAATCCTATTTTACAGTAAACAAAATTGCTTGTCATGATGACAGCAAGTCATTTCCTCTTTCTTATTCCACGCAACAACGTTTAGTCAGTCATTAGCTGTGTCCCAATTCAGGGTCTGCACGCTTGAAGTACGCGCACTACGCGTACTACGTACGGTGCGTACTATAAGTACGAGAAGTGCGGAAGTGAGAGGCTTGTGAAATAGGACGGTCTAGCCTTCGTCGCGCTGTTCAGGTTGCCTAGCAACCACGATACTAACCGCGAGAAACGTTACATACAGCTTTGTTTGACAGAAATGAAGGAGAAAAAATGTTTTGTTGGTCATTCATTTTTGTCATGACATCACTTTGATTAGTTGAGTATCTGAGGCTGAGACCACGGGACTGTAAAACGTGATTGTTGGGCTTCATTTCTGTACCGAACAGTTATTTCAAGAGTAGTTAGTAAATAACAATTAGCTAATGTTGTTCATGAGACTAAAATCATCTCACTGTGGTAATGTAAATATAATATGGCCAATGTTATAGTTATTTATATATATATATGGCTTTACAACTAAGTTAACGCTGAAAGTACAAACATCACTAATGTCACACAACTCATTCGCACATAAATAAGTGACGTCATATTCAGTTCTTACTTTTGACAGTTCACACTTCGGCCGCTCCCTTCTGCCGTATTTTGCGGCAAAATTATCCACACCCACGCCGCGCTATGAATTGTGGGATATATGGGACCACGAAGCGTGCAGCGGACCACGCTTGATATTTGGGGAAATCGACGGCGCATTTGGAGTATGCGTTTGAAGTACACTTCAAATTGGGACAGCCATCGTCGCGTGGTGGTGACGTAATCACACTTAAAATGCGTACTTCAAGCGTGCAGACCCTGAATTGGGACATAGCTATTGTCTCCAGTTCATTATTGGGTTTGACCTCTGACCCACTTCTACCTGTAAAACACACCTCTGAGATTACACGCACACACCTGTGGTCACCTGCAACCTCCTTTGCTGACCTCTGGCGATTCAGTAGCTGCATGTAAACCTGCATTCAAAGATGTGTTTATGTTGAAGCGATTACACGAGAATGGCACCGCTGAGGAAAACATGACCGTCGTAGCAGGAGTGCAATAATCATTTCCTGTCTCCTACTATGGAGACTGGCCTTTACTCAAAAAGCCATCTCTAGACCCAGCAGTCTTAGCTAATTATAGGCCAATCTCCAACCTTCCTTTCATATCAAAAATCCTTGAAAGAGTAGTTGTCAAACAGCTAACAGATCATCTGCAGAGGAATGGTTTATTTGAAGAGTTTCAGTCAGGTTTCAGAGCTCATCACAGCACAGAAACAGCTTTAGTGAAGGTTACAAATGATCTTCTTATGGCCTCTGACAGTGGACTCATCTCTGTGCTTGTCCTTCTTGACCTTAGTGCAGCATTCGATACTGTTGACCATAATATTCTATTAGAGCGATTAGAACATGCTGTAGGTATTACAGGTATTGCACTGCAGTGGTTTGTATCATATCTATCTAATAGACTCCAATTTGTGCATGTAAATGGAGAGTCCTCTTCACACACTGAGGTTAATTATGGAGTTCCACAGGGTTCAGTGCTAGGACCAATTCTGTTTACATTATACATGCTTCCCCTAGGCAGCATCATTAGAAGACATAGCATACATTTTCACTGCTATGCAGATGACACCCAGCTCTATCTGTCCATGAAGCCAGATAACACACACCAATTAGTTAAACTGCAGGAATGTCTTAAAGACATAAAGACTTGGATGGCCACTAACTTTCTGCTTCTCAACTCAGATAAAACTGAGGTCATTGTACTCGGCGCTGAAAAGCTTAGAAATTTGGTATCTAACCAGATTCTTACTCTGGATGGCATTACCTTGGCCTCCAGTAACACTGTGAGGAACCTTGGAGTCATTTTTGACCAGGATATGTCCTTCAACGCACATATTAAACAAATATGTAAGACTGCGTTCTTCCATTTGCGCAACATCTCTAAAATTAGAAATATCCTGTCTCAGAGTGACGCTGAAAAACTAGTTCATGCATTTATTACTTCCAGGCTGGACTACTGCAATTCATTATTATCAGGATGTCCAAAAAACTCACTGAAAAGCCTTCAGTTAATCCAAAATGCTGCAGCAAGAGTACTGACAGGGACTAGAAAGAGAGAGCATATTTCTCCTGTTTTGGCTTCCCTTCATTGGCTTCCTGTTAAATCCAGAATTGAATTCAAAATCCTGCTCCTCACATACAAGGTCTTAAATAATCAGGCCCCATCTTATCTTAATGACCTTGTAGTACCATATCACCCTATTAGAGCACTTCGCTCTCGCTCTGCAGGCCTACTTGTTGTTCCTAGAGTATTTAAAAGTAGAATGGGAGGGAGAGCCTTCAGTTTTCAGGCCCCTCTTCTGTGGAACCAGCTTCCAGTTTGGATTCGGGAGACAGACACTATCTCTACTTTTAAGATTAGGCTTAAAACTTTCCTTTTTGCTAAAGCATATAGTTAGGGCTGGACCAGGTGACCCTGAATCCTCCCTTAGTTATGCTGCAATAGATGTAGGCTGCCGGGGGATTCCCATGATGCATTGAGTTTTTCCTTTCCAGTCACCTTTCTCACTCACTATGTATTAACAGACCTCTCTGTATTGAATCGTATCTGTTATTAATCTCTGTCTCTCTTCCACAGCATGTCTTTATCCTGTCTTCCTTCTCTCACCCCAACCGGTCGCAGCAGATGGCCGCCCCTCCCTGAGCCTGGTTCTGCCAGAGGTTTCTTCCTGTTAAAAGGGAGTTTTTCCTTCCCACTGTCGCCAAAGTGCTTGCTCATAGGGGGTCATATGATTGTTGGGCTTTTCTCTGTATCTATGAAGCGCCTTGAGGCGACATTTGTTGTGATTTGGCGCTATATAAATAAAATTGAATTGAATTGAATATGGAACTACTGATGGAACAAATTCACTCTATGAACATATGTGGGTCACAACCTTCCATTGCACGGGACGGTGCTCTCACTCCCACTTAAACACACACACACACACACACACACACACACACACACACACACACACACACACACACACACACACACACACACACACTCCCAGTGCACTTCCACAGCATTGCCTTCTGAAAAGGGGCTGAATCATCTGGGCTAATGAGGACTTTAGATTGCCATGCCGCACTCATTCTGACTGTGTTTGCGTCTGCCTTGACCACTTAAGAGCCACAGCTGCCCACAGAAATGCCTGTATCCTGACTCTGTGTGTGTGTGTGATTTAGAGCCTTTAAAAGCAATTTATGTAACTCTTTTTGTGTGTTTGTTTCCACATTAGCCTGAAGCAGCTAATGTAGAGGGCGCTGAATTGCAACATCCAAAATAAAGCTCTCTTTTCAAAGTTCATTTGCTCTGGAGTGACTACCAGGAAAGCTTAGATGCTCCCAGAATAGTTAGAATAGTCTTCTGTGTGATGTCCCCATGTACCTGACATGGCCACTGAAATGAAACAAATCCCAACAATGCTTTTTAATCACTTCCAGTCTGGTTTTATGTGCAGCATACTCAGTATAATCCCTGTGGTTTATACTCGTTTCAGTGGTTTGTACACGTGGAGTCTGCCTCTGCAGGGTGTGTGTGCGTTTCATATCTGTGTGTGTGTGTGAGAGCATCTCTCCAGGTTATGATCTGATCTCAGGTGTGTGATTGTGTTCGAGGAATCCAGCTCCTCATCTTCCAATCTGTCCATCTCTCAGCGCTCATGTAACAACAGATGAGAGTTCCACCCGTCTGCCACAGGTGATCACAGGACTCCTTTAACTGTTTTATGGAAAGCAGCCTGTCACACTGGTATGTGGCCTGTCTGTCAACGTTTAGCATAACAGCAAGACCACAGGTCCCTGCTTTTAACGTATCTGCTTTTATCTAATAACTTTACAAATAAGAAAAATTATTTGTGAATTTAAATATAACTTGACTTGTAAGGTAGAAAAAAAGATCCTGTCTGTATTAAAAGCTTACAAATGTTGATAAAACTTGACTCCTCACACACAGATCACTCTGGAAAAGGTGGTAACCAAATTTTCAGTAGGTGTGATGTTTCCTAAATTGTTATAAAATGACTCCCTGCAGAATCTTAAAAACTTTGGAGATACTACATATTTTCATTTGGTGCCATTAACTGTTGTCACTGTTAACTGGTCTAGTACTTTCTTTAGTGACAAGAAACCCTCAAAGGTAACAGCATTTTCACAAGAGTTAGCTGCACTGGGTGTTTAGAACTGATGAGAACATACTAGCATATTATATTAGCAACTTCTTAGGTGAAACACCAGCCAGAGAGTGATGTCCTCCTGGCAAGCATGTTAGCAGTCATACTGGTTTGCTAATTTGGTGAACATGGTTGCTAATGTAGCTCCTGAATGTCCAAGCATAGCCACAATAAACTAGCTAGCATGGTTGCTGATTCTTCTTAAATCAAGAACTAAGCTAACTTTCATTTGCTTAAGCTAAGCTTTGCAGGCAGCAGCTAAAAGAGGAGACTGCTGACTGCGCACCTCTTATTTACTTGGGCTGAGTAGCTCTGGCAGTCTGAGTCAGAGCTACTCAGCCACGAGAAGCTACTGACTAGCTTGGCTGAGTCAAGCCTTGCTTTTCCAGTCACTAGCAGCACATTGTAGCATTATGAGGTGGTTGTGTAGGTGTTTTGGAACCATTTCCAAAAATAATTCACAAACTTCACAAGAAGTTGCAAAAGAGGCCTGTTAGTGTATTAAATATTTCCTACTGCTGTCAGTGTTTATAGAACAATTATAAATTTCAGCTTAACAAGCTGGAAACTGAAAAATGCACACAAAATTCACTGTCTCACGTTTAGTCCTTTCCTGTTGCACACCCAGGATGCATTGTAGAAAATGATTAAAATGCTTTAATGTGCTAGAATTAAACGAATGTTTTGATGTAGTGGCTCATGGCAAGGTGTGCTAATTAAGTTCAATATTAAAGTAAAATAAATTGGACTTTGTTAACAGATGTTTGAATGCGTGAATATCTAAGTTCACAAGAGTTTAAAGAGCAGTCTGCTGTGATGATGAACTGTCTTGTTTTTATTGCTGTTACTTTAATCCTCACTACTTTCACAGGAGCGTGAATGCTGCAAGTGAAAGTTCATTTCTGATGATATTTTTTGCATTACTGACTGTTTCAACTTGCAGGACTAAGATAGAGGATAAAACTAAGGGAGCAGAGGCAAAGATGAATAGAGCAGAGGGCGTAGAACATGCAAGAATACATCAACAGTATTACTGTAGTCCCGGGTTCATTTCTATACTGGCACCATAAACCTTCAAGAAGCTTATGAAGGCCTGTTTTGCATGAATGTCATCTTTAAACTTTTTTTTTAGGCTATGATACCCAATAGGTGATTGTGATGAATGAAATTAATTATACTTCAGATTTATTTAGTGCCATAGCAGTTCACATGAGGAGCTATAATCCCATGGCCTCCCAGCTAAATGGAACAGGGCCAGAGTTAATGTTATTAATTACATGTGTGTAACCTTTAATGACATCTCAATAAGGAGAGAACATTAGAAGGAATTGAATGTGATTTATTGAAGTACAGTTTAAGATTTGGATGGCCCATCACAGCAGAACAGGTCGGTAATAGGAATCAGAGCAAGACCTTCCGGAGTCTAGATGCTGGTGGTGGAGATGAAGGTTGAGGCTTGAACCGAGCCTGAGTGACGAGGGAGAGGTGGTGATGGCGAGGAGGTGGGTTGTATGGAGGCATCTGCAAGGGAGAATAGCAGATGGGCATTGAGATTTAAAGTACGCAGAGTGAAAGCTGATTGGCCTGAAGAAGGCCAGCAGAAAAATGATTGGAGTGATGTCACAATAAGCTTGACAGCATGGGAGAGTAGGACAGCCAGCACCTGGGAAGCGGAAAGATGTGTTACTATAGAGCTTCCTTACTGAACTTACTCATTAGCTTCATTTCAAAAAGGGTGAAAAATAGTAGAACATAGAAAAAAAAGCCATTATTATTTGATGGCAGAAACATGTCTCAAAAAAGTTGGAAGAGGTTTAAATGTCCTGGTCTGGTCTGACATAAGTTCAGAGTTGATCAAAAGTCCTGGATTGTCTTTGCCATTTCTTTCAGTTTGTGATCTGCCCGTGGTGTCCGTTTTTTCCAAAAGGAATTTCAGATTTCATTTCTGGATGTTCAGATATGGTTTTTTCTTTGCAAGATACAACTTTAATCTGCATTTGTGGATGACACAGTGAACTGTGTTCACAGACATTGATTCTTGAAAATGTTCTTGAGGCCATGCATTTTCTGAATGAATCATGCCTGTTTTTAAATGCAGTGCCTTCTGATTGCCCTAAGATCACAACTACTATTGAGGAATATCATTCTGAAAGTGTTCCACAACTTGTCGAGACAGACATTTTTTGTTGAACATCTGCCCAGCTTTACTTTTGAGAAACTCTTTTTAAAGTGCTCTTTTTATAGCCAATCAAGTTACTGACCTGTTGCCAATTATAATGTTCCTTTTTAGTACAACTTACTTTTCCAGCCTTTTGTTGCACTATGTGTACATATCCAGTGCAATGTGTTCAAACAGAACTCAGAGGAGAGGAGGTATCCATGGAGGGTGGCTGTGGAGATGTTGTCTTTAATAATTTTCAAGCCCTGCTTGAAGAGACGATTCACCAAGACTGCCTTGGTGTTTGAGGTCAATCTTGGATATAAAATAATGGTGAGGTTAGGTGTGTTTTGGATCACTAGGATTACTGTAATTGTCCAGCATGATTGCGGTGGCAGAACAGACTGGATGTGCATGGCTGAGCAGACCATGACTTAACGGTTGATGGAATTAAACACATGCACAGCGCGTGCATGGTCGGAAATTAAATTTAGGAGAAGAAGAAAACAAAACCAGCCTATAATCCACTTTAGGATTATGATTGTCTGTCATAGCTTGTCAAGCAAACTGTGTGGATGGAGGGAGTCTTGTTTTGGATCGACCACTCTTACCTTCGTGCCAACCAATACGCACAAAATCACAGGTAGAGCATTCAGCCACAGTGTTTACCATTATCAGATGGCTCTGTAATCTGATCTGAGAGAGCTCAAAGAGAGAGGGAGGAGGCTGAAGAGTTGTAGCAGGTAGATAGTGAGGCCATGCTCAGGAAAAAGGTTTAGGAACATGTTGGTGGTTCAAGTGGGAGTGCCTGTAATTGCTACCTAGTGAGCCCTGTGGGGTAAACTCATGATATGTGCTCTGAGTGGGTGTTACTGATTAGGTTGGGGGTGTTTCTATAATTTAACCAAAGCACTGACCACTGAACCTCTTGACAACTCAGTCCTGGATGATAAATCAGTCTGCCTTCTTTGTATAAATGTGGGTGATCACTTGATTTAAATGTATTCCAGGCAATGCACTGATCAGGCATAACATTATGACCGCATGCCTAATGTTGTGTTTCCCCCCATTTGCTGCCAAAACAGCCCTGACACATCGAAGCATCAACTCCACTAGACCCCTGAAGGTGTGCTGTGTTATCTGGCGCTAGGGCTGCGTCGATTTGTCACGATTATGTTGACTATCAAAATTGTCAATGACTAATTTATCGTCGATGACGCGCCGTTTGAAGCTTCGTATGATGATGTAATAACGGACTGAAACAGAAGATGGCAGCACTGCATCTACAAGGATGCCAGCTGCTGTTAAACGCCAAAGAAGAAGTTGCTGTGTCCGGTATTGTAGCTGTGTCCAAACTCAGGGGCCGCATCCTTCAGAGGCCACATTTGTAGGCCGATTACATGACAGAGACGTAACGAAGGCTGTTCAAATTCGTAGACTCCTCTAAATGTGGCCGACAAATGGGTCCTCCTTTACCCCAGATTTTAAGGATGGGTCGGGTGTATCCTTCGTGACCCAACCTATCCCAGAATTCATTGGTGCTTTTGGCTGTGGACAGGAGTCAACATGGGCATCTTGACTTTAACTCACCTGTTGAATCAGACTACACAGGCCAGCCTTTGCTCCCCATGTGCATCAGTGAGTCTTGGCTGATCATGACCCTGTTGCCGGTTCAACACTGTTCCTTCCTTGAACCACTTTTGGAGATGCTCTGGCACAGTGGTCTAGCCATCACAGTTTGGCATTTTCAAATTCACTTAAATCCTTATACTTGCCCATTTTTCATGCTTCTAACATCAACTTTGAGGACAAGATGTTCACTTGCTCCCTAATATATCCTACCCATTAACAGATGCCTCGATGAAGAGATAATCAATGTGCTGCTCGGACGTTTAGGGGTTTTTTTCGCTGTAAAAAGAAGTTTTCTTCCCACGCACAACGGACACTAATGTTTTTGTCACTTTTTATGGAATCAAACTCAAAATAAGGTCAGTACTTCCACGCTTTAAACGCTGCACGCTCATACTCTCTCCCGCATTCGATATATGATCCATTGTTGATCTGCACACAGCTGTTGTCACGAACGTCGCACTCGCTTACGTCACTGTCATGAGACATTCTCGCAAAAAAATCACGGTTTTAGTAACGCAGTAACGCAGCGTTCCTACAGGAAAGTAACGGTAATCTAATTACCGTTTTTGCAATAGTAATCCCTTACATTACAAGTAACGCGTTACTGCCCATCTCTGCTCCCATGTCTACAAAACAAACCCAAATCATCACCTCTCCACCGCCGTGCTTAATGATATGAAGCATTTTTGCTGATATGCTGTGTTGTTTGGTTTTCACCAAATTTTGTGTTTTCCATTAAGGCCACTTTGAGCTCGTCTGTCCAGAGGACATCCCTCCAGAAGTCTTGCGTTTTTGTTCAGATGCAACCTTGCTAACATAAACTGTTATTAACACAGACCTTCCCAAAGTGTGGGGCAGAGCCATTGCAGGGGGGGGGGGCACGGCATGAAAGAGGGGGGGAACAAAACGCTTGGACACTGCTAGCACGGGGCGGCCACAGAAACGCAAAGCAGGAGATGAAGCATAGCTGAATATGTTTCCAAACCAACTTCATTCTAAGCCAAAGACTAGAAAATATGGTGAAGCAAATCTTCCCTTTGGCTTCACCTGCACAAGTGCCGAGGTAGGTCTCCCTGCAGAATTGGTTTTCCCTTTGTCAGGAGCAGCGCTGGGCTGTTCAAATCACGGACAAACAGGATCCCAAAGCTGTTTATGTTTTTGAACTCATTTTGAAAAATGTATTGATAGCGATGTTGAATATTATTACACATGAAAAAAACAACTACACGTAAAATAATCACACCATGACACCTCTGCCTTTGTAAATGGAGGGACAGTAACTACATGTGTATGTAAGCATGTAAAACCTGCAGATAGTCAGATTAACAGTATTGTGTCTCTATCTGCCATTCTGCAATTCATCTCATGTAAACAATAACGTGGGTGACGTGAAAAACGGCACATACCTTTGACGTAGACGAACTCTGCATTCCTCGTCCACGCCTAAACGCAAAAAAGGAGTCTTAAAAAATCTCACTTTTCAGTGATTCGAGACGCCGTTTACGTGTGGACGAAACAGCTGCATTTCCAAAAATCCCCGTGTAGGTGTGGACGTAGTGTAAAAGAGTTAGTAGTTTATTTCCTTACTACCTGTAATTTATTGCAGATTACTTGTATTTGCTTAATTTTTTACTAAATGTTTGAGGTGTGAAATAAACTGCAATGGAGCAAAATATGGGTGTGTGTGGTTGGAGGATTTGTGCGCGCGTGTGTGTGCGTGCACGCGTGCGGGGAGGGGGGGGCGCGAACATTTTTCTTGTAAACAAAGGGGGGCCCGGCAAAAAAAGTTTGGGAACCACTGTATTAACATGTTATTTCTTTCAGAGAGGAGAGGCTTTCTCCTTGTGGCTCTTTCAAACAAGCCATACTTGTTTAGCGCTTTTCTAGTTGTAGTTTCTTGTGAACTTTAACATATCTAGCGTTTATCTTGGTTTTCTCAACTATAAACTCTTAGGCCTTAGTTGAGTTTGCTCTGACCCAGCATCTCCTCCCACCGGGTCCCACAATACAGAAATGGTGCCAGGGGAAGTGTAGTTCGGGTTCATTGTGTTTCCAGCATGCCACATCCACAATGGCATGAAAGACGTCTTGCTGGGTGAGACGGGTGAGGGAGGAAACCGAAGCAGCTGGAGCACACTCACCCGAGCGGTTTTCCATTGCAACGAGAAAAATGTTTCGCTTTTGTCTTGCTGTATCGTAACAATAACAATAAGAACTCAGAGTTGGTCACAATGCTTTTTCCTCGATCCCAAATATCTCACATTCACAGAGAGCTGTTGTTGTCGCCGGCTTTCATCGAGCCATTCATTTCATGTCCTTGCTTTCTGCCTACGTCACAATGATTTAGGCTCTTCGTGCTATTTGGAGAAATAATGATGTGATAGTATCAATGAGAAGCAGAGAGGAGGCTGGAATACAAGACCACAGACTGAGCTGACATTTCCTCGGATCACGTTTGTTGTTGTACACCCATAAACAAACAATATAATATGGTTAACCAATGAAGTGACCACCCAGGTTTAGGGTTTGACTTCGTTCTTGGAGAAAACCCAACCCATCCTGTAATATGTTCCTTTTTGGACAACAGTTTCCCCACAGAGGCACATGCCAGCTTATATTTTTATGGGAAATTACTTTAAACATCATCCTATTTTCTTATTAAATGTTTTGAAAAGTTTAAACAAATGTTTGTATGTGCCCCTCATTCTTGCACAGGTTTTGTTTCGGAGCTCGTGGCCTGTTTTCTCACACACGCTTACTTAATCCCTCCTATCTCCGCCCAGGACAAGCCTAAAAAAAGATTCTTTTATTTCAAACATGTCACTACTTAACAGTGAAAAAAGTTCCTTTTAAATACTTACCTTAAAAACAGTCTTTCTGTCCTTTAAATCACTGTCTTACTCTCCTTGTTATAAACGCACTGCATACATTTTAAAGTCTTGAGTGTGTTATTAGAGCCTCAACATTTCTTATTTAAAGTGACTTTAATGTCAACAATTAACCAACAAGTAAAGCTAATGTTGTCCTTTGCTAATAACTAAACTACTGGAACATAAGTTAATATTTTTGTTGACTTGAAATATGCTGAAATATGTGCAAAACACAAGACATAAATTTATATTTAATTTAGAATTTCTTAAGTGCTAACTTGATTTGCTTACTATGCTATGCATTCTCATGTCCTATGGATAGTCCCATATTTTGCGAACAGTGTTGGGAAGGTTACTTTTAAAATGTATTCCATTACAGATTACATGCCCCAAAATGTATTCTGTAACGTATTCCGTTACGTTACTCAATGAGAGTAACGTATTCTGAATACTTTGGATTACTTAATATATTATCATGCTGTTTACAACTACATGAATGTACTATTGCTGTGATTTATTACTGTTACTGAAGGTCCGCGGCTCCGAACCGTAGTAAAGGGACCTCTGGCTAATACGGTGGGTTCGTGTCGGGCTCGTAGCCGAAAACTAGCTTTACTTTGTTGTCTGGTCAACTTTGCTAGCGAGAGACAGAGAGAGGCATTGAAAGGCTGCTCCAACTGAACTTATTGTTTTGGAGGAAAACACGAACACGGTGTACAGTCGAGTCTTAATAGCTTACTTACAACTGGGCTCGTCAGGCTCTCTTCTTGGCTGCAGTGGTTATTATTATATTTACATGCTTCCAGCTCCCGTTTTTGCTTGATGACAGCTCGTACTTTTCCTTTTTCTCCCTCTTTGCTCACAGACACATAACGTGTATGGCAGTCCATTCTCCCTGCAGCACGGACTACACTGCCTATCAGTGTTGGGGAGTAACGGAATACATGTACCGTATACATGTTACGTATTTAAAATACAAAATATGAGTAACTGTATTCCGTTACAGTTATCGTTTAAAAAGGTGGTATTTAGAATACAGTTACTTTGTTGAAATAAATGGATTACACGGCGGTACTTCCCTGTTTCATATTGTGGCGGGTCAGGACTGTTTGGGTTTTGTTTGACAGCTACATTCTGTTGTTCCAGGCGGCAGCGTTACGGTTGCCATGGTTACAGGGTGATGCTCTCTCTCTGCGTGTTTCCTGGGTGAGAGAGCGCCTGTTGTTGTTGTTGTGCTAAGCTAATAGGCAGAATGCTACAGGTATATCTCTAAAGAATGTAGCATCATAAGCAGTGTAGTCCGTGCTATAGGGAGAATGGACTGCCATACCCGTTATGTGTCTGTGAGCGAGGGAGGGAGAAAAAGGAAAAGTACGAGCTGTCATTGAGCAAAAACGGGAGCTGGAAGCATGTAAATATAATAATAACCACTGCAGCCAAGAAGAGTGCCTGACAGCCCAGTTGTAAGTAAGCTATTAAGACTCGACTGTACACCGTGTTCGTGTTTTCCTCCAAAAACAATAAGTTCCGTTGGATCAGCCTTTTAACGCCTCTCTCTGTCTCTCGCTAGCAAAGTTGACCCAGAACACAAAGTAAAGCTAGTTTTCGGCTACGAGCCCGACACGAGCCCACCGTATTAGCCAGAGGTCCCTTTACTACGGTTCAGAGCCGCGGACCTTCAGTTACAGTAATAAATCACAGCAATAGTACATTCATGTAGTTGTAAACAGCATGATAATATATTAAGTAATCCAAAGTATTCAGAATACGTTACTCTCATTGAGTAACGTAACGGAATACGTTACAGAATACATTTTGGGGCATGTATTCTGTATTCTGTAGTGGAATACATTTTAAAAGTAACCTTCCCAACACTGCTGCCTATGATGCTACATTCTTTAGAGCTATACCGGTAGAGTTCTGCCTATTAGCTTAGCACAACAACAAAAAGCCCTCTCTCACCCAGGAAACACGCAGAGAGAGAGCGTCAGCCTGTAACCATGGCAACCGTAAGCTGCCGCCTGGAACTACAGAACAGCTGTCAAACAAAACCCAAACAGTCCTGACCCGCGACAATATGAAACAGGGAAGTACCGCTGTGTAATCCATTTATTTCAACAAAGTAACTGTATTCTAAATACCACCTTTTTAAACGGTAACTGTAACGGAATACAGTTACTCATATTTTGTATTTTAAATACGTAACGGCGGTACATGTATTCCGTTACTCCCCAACACTGTTTGCGAATATCTGAGTTTTACCCACGTTTAGAATGAATTCCTTACAGATTATTGTTAAATTAGGTCATTATTATGTATTTTTAATTACTAAAAAGAGTAATAATGTTGAACAAATTCAATTTCAGACATTAAATTCTGAACATATGCTCTGATTTACATTTTATTTTTGCATTTTGATTGCATTTTAATGGTCATTGCATTTAAACAAAACTTCAGTATATTATAAAAAATGATTGCGTTACCTAAATTGTGCTTCTCTGATAAAACTAAGACACTGTTTCAAAAAACAAAACAAAAACCAGAGTGAAAAAGTGATCTGCCCTTGTGATTTGGACGCGAGTATAAAAGTGCAGCACGCATCATTAAATAGGAAGAAAATAAATGAGCATAAGAAAATAAACATGCCTCTGTATATTTGACATGAAAGCCTCCACTGTTCATGCAGACAGGTTATACAACAAACAAGACCCAGTTCACCTCAGATCTCTGTTTTATAAGGTCAACGACGACTGATTGTTGTTGTTGAGGTTTGATTGATTTAGGCAAATCGCAGCAAAGGGTGTTATTGTGGGTAAGTGAGTCATCCTCATTTGGCCAACCGCAGGCCTGTTCATGTCTCAGAACTTCAGTTGGTAACCAGTAAAGTCAGTTATGAGTTCACATGATGTGACAGTTATGCACATGCTGCATGCTGTTGTATAAAAGAGGTGAGGGTGTGCAGCATTGCTCAAGCTTTGTTGAAATCTGTCTCTTGTGGAAGTGAAGATCTTAAATGTATCAAATTGCACGTTAAAACCCTTCTTGTTTGTGTGTTTGCTTGCTCGGTAGAACAAGGCAGAGCAGGCTGCAAGAGCTATCAAGCTAGCAACTGGGTACGAAATACATGCACATAGAAACAACTTTAGATATGCACGATTAATAGAGCTGCACTGCTAAAGACGATGCATTGCTAAAGGAGAGCTAATATCATTTATTCTCCATGCATCGACAAACAAAGATAAAAAAAATGCCTTCAAAAGCTTTAGTTGTGAAAAGGCATTGAGAACTGTGGATTTATCTTCCATATGGATGCAGGCTTATATTCCTTTACACATGAATGGAGAAGAATAGCACTAACAGCCACACCTGCACACCTGCAACTAAGGTTACATAATATTTAATACATTATATTAGCGCATATTATCTGAACAATAGGACACCTGCTTTTTCCATTTTTAAATAAAAGATTTACAGTCAAATGAGTGCATCAGCATAGGATCGCACTGTAGAGCAATTGTATTCCTTGAAAATGAAATGAAATTGTATATTTTCACATAAAATCATCTTAAATATTGAGAAGTTTGTCCCATTTGTTTTCTTCCTCAACCTATTCAGACATGTTTCTGTTTGAAAGTCAGACACCTGTTACTAATGCCTTTGGCATAGTAGAGTTCAGATCTTTAATTTCAGAGTCCACCAATCACTGATGTTTTAAGGTCAAACATGACACACTTCACTCCTCATCTGTCTCTCTTTGCAGCAAGTCTGTACAGTTATAAAGTGCAAATTGATTGATGGGCAAGCAAGAGCAAGCTCCACATCAGCCTCAAGTGAACCTCGAGGCCAAAAGCTGGTATGCAGACGTACACACATGCAGATTTATAGCCCTGGTCCCAGAGGCATGAGTTACTTTCTGTCTACCCCTAAGACATGGTCATGCACTCAGTAAAATAATGACTCTTTGAGCAGCAGTCAGTGATTGCTGGCCACAAAAATTTCACTTCAGCTCAGAATTTATGAGAGGAGTCATATTATCTGGCTTTCCCATAGGACACCATCAGGCCCTGTTAATGTATTTTGGTCACTACATTAATGGTATACAAGCTACCTGGGGTTTAAACAGATAATGGCTGTAATCTAAAAAGATTTGTTGGATGCGAGGTTAAATCCAAAGATTGCAGCTGTTTTTCACTGTTCATGTAGCATAGCAGGAGTGAGCATGTGAACAGCCCCACTCTACTGCTGCCCTCGGGCTACTACTGAAAATAAGAATGAAGTTACTGAACTGCTTTGTCCAGATTGACGTCTCTAGTCGGTCTGATATAAAATAGACTTAATTGTGTCCTGGCTCGTCTTCGTTATGTGTGTGACGATATTAAAACCGCTTAACAAAACAAAGGAAACTTTAAATCTATACGTATAATTATCGCTTGAGCCCTGCTTACCTCATCTGTCAGGGAATGACTCGAAGCCGGTGGTGTCACATTTAGCCAAAGTAAACCTGCCCTGATTGTTTGTGGATCAACCAGTCTAATTAAACAAGAGCAAATCTAGTCATGTTTGCCAGGAGCAGGCTGAGTCTTGTTTAGCCTCACCTACAGCAGAGTTCAGTAGCTCTGTAATCTGCCTGGTGCTCAGAAGCAGAAGGGATTTCCTTTCTGCTTTATTGGTGTTTTCTAGACGATGAGCCTGTTGGACATTTATAATCATCATACTGATAATTCAATTCAATTCAATTCAATTTTATTTATATAGCGCCAAATCACAACAAAAGTCGCCTCAAGGCGCTTCATAGATACAGAGAAAAACCCAACAATCATATGACCCCCTATGAGCAAGCACTTTGGCGACAGTGGGAAGGAAAAACTCCCTTTTAACAGGAAGAAACCTCCGGCAGAACCAGGCTCAGGGAGGGGCGGGGCCATCTGCTGCGACCGGTTGGGGTGAGAGAAGGAAGACAGGATAAAAGACATGCTGTGGAAGAGAGACAGAGGTTAATAACAGATATGATTCAACACAGAGAGGTCTGTTAACACATACTGAGTGAGAAAGGTGACTGGAAAGGAAAAACTCAATGCATCATGGGAATCCCCCGGCAGCCTACGTCTATTGCAGCATAACTAAGGGAGGATTCAGGGTCACCTGGTCCAGCCCTAACTATATGCTTTAGCAAAAAGGAAAGTTTTAAGCCTAATCTTAAAAGTAGAGATAGTGTCTGTCTCCCAAATCCAAACTGGAAGCTGGTTCCACAGAAGAGGGGCCTGAAAACTGAAGCCTCTCCCTCCCATTCTACTTTTAAATAATCATCATGCTGATAATCACATTTGTTTATTCTTTAGCTTTTCTACATTTCATAAGACTGTTTCACTACAGGCTGGCTATTGTCTTGTATGTTGATACAAGACATTTTATATTAAATCATATATAAACCTATATAGTTTTTTGTGTCTATGAAATCCTGCTGCAGTTATCAGCTATGTTACTGCTCTGATGCAAGCTACATTATTATTAGTGGTAAACCACTGGTGGGAACCACACTTGCGTCTCATTTAACAGACACTCAAAACTTAGCAGTAAGGAGGCTAAGCAGGCTGGAGCTCACAGATCAGCTACTCTATCTTTGAAATGTGATGGTCATGGTAGATCATGGTCATTATTTAAGCTTTATTAGTCTGAGCATGTACGAAGCTTGGTACAAATTCAGACGCATGTTTGACCGACTGATAGCTAAAGGTAGGTGAAAATATTCAGTAACAGAAGTCAATTTGGAATAAAATTACTCGGTGACTCTTGCCTTATAGATGGATAGCACTATTTTACTTGGATAAAATAGTGCGATCCATTTAGGGACAATGTGTATATAAGAAAAAAGTTATAAAGTGCTTCACAGTGTAATATAAAATAGAGAGAAAAATGCATAGATATAAGTAGAAATAGAGCAACTAGAACTAAATAAAAGCAAACCTGTACAGACATATCTTAAAAGATTTATATGTGATATATAAATCTCACAGCAATCATTGTAAATGTTTGAATTTTCCAATATTCAATTTTTATATGAATCGGAGTAAGCTGAGCAGAAGGCTTGGTTGATTAGAGACAGAATGACCCAGCTGGGGTAGACTCCAGACCTCCATGATCCTGAACTAGATAAGCATGGATGGATGGAGTGAGTGAGTTTTGGTGACTATTTACTCATGCCTTAATGGCTAAGTTATTGTTATATTGATATGTTTGTATAACACTTGAAAATTATCTGTTGAAGCCGGTTCTGTGGATCTGACCTGATTCCCGTTTGCGTTAGGAGGCAGCAGGGTGGAGACTAGCGAGAAGCACTTTTTAAACGGTGACAGGATCCGTCAGCGCTCGCCAAATCCAGGAGGAGATAGAATCAGTCAGCACGGGCCGAGCCTGGTGTTAGACAGCTAGCTTACTTACCCTCTGCTCAGAGCCTAAAGTCTGTTTGGAAGAAGGGGGAAAGTTCTCAGCACTTTTCAGCAGCTTCACTGCTTTTCCATACACTAGGCCTCTTCTTTCACCATCATCATCATCGCTGTGTGCATTCATGCCGACGGTCCAACTTGTGAGTGACACTGGGGTGTTGTATTCATGAGCTCTTATTGCTTTTTCACACCTTTGCATGTGCGTTAGTTTTATGCATTATGTTAATGCGTGATCATCTGTGTGTGCCTTTTCTTGTCTAGTGTGTTTTTCTCTTTTAATGTGTCACAGTGTGTTTTTTTACCCAGCAGGCCGGCGGTATGGCTGAAGGCCCGGCCATGAGAAGCAGCAGGATGACATCAGGGGACAAACTGTACTCATAACAATGTTGGTTTCCACGTAAACGGCCAGCCACTTTGGTCCTGTCACCGTGTCGACCCTTCTCCTCCAGGCAGTTGAATCATCATCGCATTTGGGGGCCTGTCTAATCGCGTTGTTCGGCTAGCCTTGACCTCGACGCTGACAGCAAAATATCTATTTCACACTGACTTCCTTTTGTTTTCCATTTGTCTCTCTTTCTGTGTCCCTCTGCCCTTTTCCTCTCCTCTTTTTCCATCACTCCCTGTCCATTTCTCTTCCTCTTTCTCCTTCAGCAATGCCTGTTTTTCTTGGCAGGTGAAGACTCACGATGGAGGTTTGGTCTCAGTGACACTGCACATTTTCCCCTCTCCCCTCGCTTCCTCTCCTTGCTTACGGTCTATTCTCGGCCGATGACTCTGCGTCCTCAGCAGTTTAAAGGCGTTGCTCTCCCAAGGCGTTGAGCTAATTGATGTTCCATTTCCCCATCTCTACATCACTGCATCCGAATGTGTGACTGATTAAGTTTATGTGTGCGCATTTTTCTTTTTCTGCTTGATTGTTCAATCACCTTTGTGTATTTGCAAAGGGGCGCCTTTGTACGTGCTCCCTCCTCTGTGAGTGCACACTTGGGTTGTCATTTTGTATATTTATATGTGCAGCGTGTCACTTATCATTGCATGCGTCTCCTGATTTAGGAAAACCTGACATGGCTGCTAGTGTTCCACAGTGACTGGAGCAAGTGTTATGTAATTAGACCTACTTCTATAGATGCTGCAGATGTCTCTCACTCTGTGTGTCAGTTTGCGTACGTGTGTGTGTGTATGTGTGTGTGTGTGTGTGTGTGGGCGGGTGTTATGGTTAGCGATCCATCTCCCAGGCATCTGCTCTCTATTATGTTTTAATGGATGTCAGATAAGAACATGACAAACGGATACAAAATGCCTGAGAGACGCCTCAGCTGTCCCACTGGGGGAGCTCGAGTCTCGTTCAGGAGAGGATAGCTCTCCCATTTTTCTCTCCTTCCTTCTCTTCCCACCAGGGGCCCAAAAACCAAAGCCAAGCAATTTTTGACGATAGTTTTTATGATTTGTGTTGGCTCTGCTTCTGTGCCAGATGGGTGGGATTTGCCACATAGAACAATAAAAAGAGTGCCAGAACTATTAGACAATCATTTTAAAGTATTTGAATGTCACTTTGTTGAACTTTTCTGTGACTGGGAACTTGACTTAACACTATTTGTGCTGTTTTAATGGTGTGAAACCCTCCTAAACTGCTGGTACTCCAAGCAGGTTAAAGTAAATGCTCAAAAATTATTTGACCACAGCTTTGTTACTCTGCCTGTTCCCATTTATAGGATAATTTTCTCTGGTCGTTTCTGTCTTCCACCATTTACAGCTGCATTTTACAATCAGCTAATTACTTATAACAATAGCACTTCAATAGCACCAAGAAGCTACACACTAAAAAACACTTTTGGTCAAATTTCTTGATTAACTTCACTTATGAGGTGTTTCATCCCAGTCTTATTGTAAAATTTAATTACTGTAGGGTTCATTAGCTGTTATCTAACTTTTAGTTAGCTTCATCCAACTACAGTGAAGTTTAATGTATGCACGTGATAATGTATCACTGGGGTTTTCTTTATAATAATGGAACAATAAACATGGTATATCCTGGTAGTTTAAGCAAGTAATAGTCTAACTAGACAACACAATGGCTGGGTTGTGGCATTAGTTGTTTTAACAGAAAACACAGTAGTATAACATACTTTTCATAATTGAAAATTGCAATACTAATTTTAAAAGTTGGTTCAACTGGGGTTCATGTGACACAGAGCTTTCTGGAAACCCAATTTCGGCACATTTTATGATTGAGCCACTTGCTAACATCAGCCTGCACGGTGCTAACCCTAACCAACCACTGGTGGATGTTAAGAGGTTAGCTGAATATAACCAAATAGACAAGTAAAGGGTCATTGTGAGTTGAACGAAGGACAATTTTAGATGCAATTTCAAAATTCTGACTTGTTGAAAAGATAAGAATCTCAGAGTTTTGTTGTGGTTTAAAAAGCACAAGCAATGGAAATCTATAGCAGTTACTTATATTATAGAAAATCATAGACAATATGAACATAAATAATAGATGTAACTACATTGAAACTGAAGATTGGTTACCAAACTGCTTTTGTGTAGCCTTAAGATTAACCAACCTATCAGATAATGTGCCTTTAAGTTGTAGGATTTACAGAGAAAGAAAAAGAGACCGGACCCATTATTGAACCTTGAGGAACTCCAAAGGTTAGAGAATCACACATTCTCAATATTAAATACAATAAACATGCATAGAAATAATGCAAGAGTTATAATGGTACCTTAGCTGATATTCCCTGAATGATCTTGCAACAACTTCAAAAGTAAAATTTACTCCTAGAAGAACAAAATTTTGTAACAGAGCTATTTGTGCCTCTAATGGTAACCCCACCTTTCTCCCTCTTACTTTGCATCTCTCCTTTCTGTCCTATTTTTTCCCCTCCTGGATCACCTCTCATTTTTCCAGATGGTCTTTTCACACTCCATTCATTCTGCTTGGACAGCAGGAAGTCAAGCCTGTAAGACTGGGACATGAATGTGTCCCCGTTGGATGTTGATCCACCCATCGGAAAAGAACTGGAACTCTAGGTTCTCTGGCATCTTCCAAGTTAGCACTATCAAACTGGCTACCAAGCCAAGAAAATGAGTTAGGGTGTAGTTTACCTTGATTTAATAGCCTTTTGGTCTGTTGCACTACTCTGCTTTTTTAAAACTTTTACTGGAACTTGATTTTCAAATGTGCAATTTAAAAAAAAAAATCTTCATCTGGCTCTTGGTTTGATATAAGGATATTTTATCACTTGTGTGGCGTATTATATGTCACCCAAAAATATATGTTAGAAATTAAATTCATTCACACACATTCTCTATTTACTCCCTCATGATCTTTACCTTCACTCCTCCCCCTACCCAGCCACAGTCTGCTTCTCATTGCTGCACTTTGTTGGAGAGCCAGCATTAGAAGCTCCCTGTGGCCTCTTCAAATAAAGACAGTAATGCACACAACTTAACCAAGTGCTGTTCCAGTAACCATCTTCCTGACACAAATCAGTTGCACTGGTTGGGCTCCTGTCCCATGTTAGGACCCCTCTTTGAGCCAGGCAGACTGGTATCCTGGAAACTACATGGTTTATGACTGCTGAGTGTATGAAACACAGCACTGCTTACAGGGAGTCCACGGCTCTTCAATGGAGACTCCATCCAAACTGTTAGATGTTATAGCTAAATTCATGTTCGGGGTCCTATGATGCTAAAAACCATGCTGCAGTTTTTTTTTAATTATTAGAAGGGCTATTTTAAAATTTAAAAACATACTTTTTATGTCAGAGATAGGGTTTGGCCCGATTTAGGAAAAAATGACTTCTAAAGTTGATCTGGATTTTTTTCAGTGATTACTGAAAGATCATCTTGTTGTTTGTGAGAAAATGTCACCCGCTACTAACCAGATTCATTTGATTAATACCAGGGGATTGATTTGTGCAGGATGAGGGGGGAATTTTCAGTTCTGGGAAAGTTATCCAATCCCTGCTGAGTCACATGTATATTTGTGAGTGCATTTGTGGAACCTCTGCATGGTCACCGTTTGTACATCTTTGTGGATGCAATCTAGTCATGCAAAGATTTTATTCACACATATGCAAATCCGTGTACGTGTGGACACAAGCATACTTGAATCTGAGTGACCCTGTGTTACTGAGTAAGCATGTAAACAGTGATTGCAACAGTTTTAACAAGCCTGGACTTGTGCAATCAGTGCAGATCTTGTGTGTGTGTTTATTAGTCAGAGGTTGGAGGTTGGGTAAAGGTGCTGAGAGACGCCTAATCCACAGTTACAGAAGACTTAGCTGGAGCATTGCCAAGGACAGAGGTAATACTCTTTGTTTTTCATGTTGCTGCACGAGTGTGCGGCGAGAAGATGGCACTACTGTGATTAAAAAAAGGCACTTCTACATAATTTACTTTGTGCATCCCCAGCTGTGTGACAAAGGAATAAAATGAGAATCAAAAACATGACTGTCACTGTTTCACTACATTTTATAGGATATCTATAATAGCTTTTTAAGATTGCCGTTGCACTTTTCTTTTTTATGTTCATGATAATGTTCATTGTGTAAAGTCACAGAATTTCCTAAAACTGCATTTCCTCTAGTGACCACTTGAGGCTGACTCCTAAAACAAAGCAGTTCTTAGATGTTTTCACAGTCTGGTACAAAAGTCATGGAGAGTTTTTACCCTTCATAAGAACTTTGCCTGTAACTTTGCCATTTGGATGTTGTTAAAGTTTACCTTTGACTGACAGGTGTGGTAACAATGGCAGCTGTAGCTGATCAGCGTGTGTTAGACCTCACCTCCTCTTCTTAATGTAACTAGAACTAGACTTTTTTGTGTTGCTGGTTCCTACTCGGGCGTAATCTGACAAATAATAAGCCCTGAGCCCATCAAAGAAGTTTGTGCTCCAGTTTTAGGGAGTGAGATTCTATCATTTTATTAATAAATGCAAAGCTGAGAAACCAATGGTTACAACACATTGAGTACATACATCTTTATATACAGTCTATAGGAAAAGTTATCAATGTTTAGAGTACCCCTGCAGGGTTTGTACCACTGTGAGAACTACCACATGTTACACTGGACAACTTTAAAAAAACAATTATTGATTTTTTAGTTATTCATCTCAAAGACAAAGCCATGCTAACACAAACAGAAAGAAATGTTAACACACTCATGAAACACATTCATATAACAAACAGCAGTGGCTGTCTTTGGTAACATAGTGACCCAAAGGACAAGCACTGGTTGCCTCAAACTCTGCGCACGATTCAATCATCCTGTCTCTGATTATTGAGTTGTGGGCGTTCTCCATCTTTTGTCTGTGGTGGTTGGAAATGCAGATGCTTGATGAGGTAAACTTTTTGGAGTGTTTATAAAGAGGCTATAGGGGGCTTGTAGAGGATTATGCAGGATTTCCAAAGGATTGGTTTGGTTAATAAACTCGGGCTTGTTGGGTCCTGCATGTTGACAGAAAAGGGAATGCTGGTTTGCAAGCAGGGCAGCATATCTATGAACGTAGTGCAAACAGGCGCATGCACATACCTTTGGGGTGGCAGTTGTCGTGGTGAGACCAAACCTGCAGCAAGGCCTCTCTCAGTGTGATAGGCCAGCTTCTAAATCTAATAACAGATAAGTGGAAACTGCACAGCCACACTGGCATACACGTGCAAAGAATTATGCCCCCGCCCCCCATTAACCAGCAAACTATCACTGGACTCTGACAGCAATCACCATCAGAGAATGAAAAGCAGCAGAGCATAAAAAGAGGGGCGCAGCGAAATTCTTTGCATCCTGCTCTCTTAAACGATTGGATGGAAACCAGAATCAGTGAGGGGTTAATTGTTTGTTCCACGTGCAAAAAACCCAACAAAACAAAAAATCAAGATGTTGTAGTTTGTTCATTGTAGGCCACATGTGGACAGGGATGGTTTAAACTATTTACGCTATTCTGGGAAGAAACTTTATTGTTTATCCCTCTGCTTCCTCACATATTTCTGGCCGTCCTCATTAAACATGTAATGTCCAAAATCTAATCGCTGTTTTGTTTTTTTTTTGCTTTCCAGACAAGTCTTTTTTTTCTCTAACCTGCAAACATGTGTACATTTGGATTAAAATGAAATATGAAACGAGGATAAGGCCTCCCCAGTAGAGTGTGAAGAGCCATATTGAATGACTTGCCTTCTGTAGTAGAGATTCAATTCATTTATTCCACTGAAAGCGTAAGATGACTGACCGCTGGAACTTTCTGTGCCTGGAAAGGCTCAAAACACTTCAAGTTTAACTGTAAGATTAAAAATCAAAAGAAAGAAAAAACATTGTATTGTTCTTTACTAATAAAAATGTTAAACTCACAATGCACACGAAAACTTTCAAGCAACAAAACCATTGCATACATTTTATGTAGCACTTAGATCACCTCTGGGATGTGGTAGAGCGGGAGATACACATCATGGATATGCAGCCTAGAAATCAGAATCAGAATCTTTATTGTCATTGCAGCAAAAAAACATTGAACAACGTGCAAAAGAAAAACAGTGTCATAGTTAACAACCACCCTGTATGCAGACGCTGTGCTACTGTGCTCAGAAATGCTCACATTATCATAGATCCATCCATCCATTCGCTTCCGCTTATCCTTTTCAGGGTCGCGGGAGGTGCTGGAGCCTATCCCAGCTGTCATAGGGCGAGAGGCGGGGTACACCCTGGACAGGTCGCCAGTCTGTCGCAGGGCCAACACACAGAGACAGACAACCATTCACACTCACTTTCACTCGCACATTCACACCTAGTGACAATTTGGATTATCCAATTAACCTATCCCCACAAGCTGCATGTCTTTGGACAGTGGGAGGAAGCCGGAGTACCCGGAGGGAACCCACGCAAACACGAGGAGAACATGCAAACTCCACACAGAAAGACCTGATGGTGGAATTGAACTCAGGACCTTCTTGCTGTGCGGCAACAGCACCGTGCCACCGTGCTGCCCTGGTTTCTATCATAGATAGAAACATTAAAGTAGGAATTTACAGTGGAAACAAATGATTTTTAAAGCAATGTCAGAATCAGTGCATCTACAGGTGCAGGAAGTTTGCATTGTGTGCACAATGTGCATATGTGTGTTTAGCTTGGGTAGTATTACTACTACAAACACACTTAATTGGAATAAAAGACTCCAGGGCACCTGTGGACGCAAGAAGACACAGTGATCGGAGTTAAATCCCTGCAGAGAGACGGAGGGAAAGCAAAACAATGATGCAAAGAGACCAACACAGCAGAAACTTTACTTTTATTCTGTGTGATGCAATTCGCTCGCCTTTTTAGACAAGTTCCTTTTGTACATTACTTTGTGAATAAACACAGACACACAAACACAGGCTTGTTTCAATTACTTTAAAGTCCCAGGGACGTCTCCTAATCTTCCTATCATGACCTAATCCTAACTGTAAACAGGGCTTCATTATAACATTTTAGAATTTACATTATGGAGATTTTCCTCTTTATCCAGCAAACAAGGGCAGGCGTTCACAACTATTACACATAAACACACATGGATACACACACTTCTCCTCCCCGTTCCCTCATTTTGCAGACAACACTCAGCTGGCCTGGACTACAACCAGCAGCTCTGATTCTTAAAGTAAACACTGCTGAGATATTTCAATCTTATCACCAGCCACTCTCTTCCCTTTAAAACTCTCCCCCTTAACAATCCCAGACACACACACACACACACACATGCCATTCAAAGACTGTTGATAACTCTCTTTACAGTGCGCCTTGAAGTGTTTTACAGTAAGGGGTTGACCCTCGTGTAATTGATGAGGCCCTGGGTTGTGGCGTTGTATTACCAATAACAACACTCGTTTTTTCTTTCCAGATTGAAGTCTTAGATGTTAGGACACAGTAGATAAGCACAGCAGATAATGATAAGCGTTGAGCTGATCCATTGATTTGAACAACATTCACCCTTACTTAAAGGTCACCTGGGGGGTAAAATGGCATATGGAAGCTATAATGTATCTCCATTAAAATGCCCTTGTCTGCTGTCTGTACTCAGCTCAGTGCAGTTAAAATCGCTTGCAGCCCTTTACATAAGTATACCACCCATTTTATGTTGCTATGTGAAGCACTTGATGAGCTCGCTCAGGGAACTTGACGTGTATTCTTAAAGAAATAAAGAAATAGGACAAATGGGACATTCAGAGCTCTTCCTTGGATGTTGGCTGCCTTTAGTTCTGTTCTCTGATCTCACACTGATTCAATAATGTTGAGGTCTGGGGAGGCCAATCCATGACTGCTGCAGCTCCACTGTGTAATTTTGTATTCAGGTATGCTTTTGCTGAATTGGCAGTGTGATGGGATCACTGTTATTCTGAAAAATAAAGCCATCACCAATCAGATGCTTTCCACTCATTTCAGTGGATCAAAATCTGACATTTTTGACCAGATCCCCATCACCATTGGCTGAAATGCAAGGACATGACGTCCACTGACTGTTGTTCTGCTCCAATTACTTTTTTGAGCGTGCAACTTTTTCTTTTGTCCTTCACTTGTGCAGTTTACTAAAATTTTGTAAGAACATTTTGCACACCAGGCCAAAAAATATGCTTAATTTTTAGCAAAAGTTCTTTGGGAGTCTCCTTGTTAGTACTAAAATGCAGTTTTATGCATGCCAGACTGTCTTAGCATCTTTGTGGATTCAGCTAAAGAAATGGAAACAAATTACATGTTTTTTGTGACAGGCTGCTTAAGTGCTATGTGAATTTTTCTGTACTTTTACATGTACTACCCAGATTTTGTTGCAGACTACTATCACCTCCCACGATAAAGGAGTCCAGCTCGAGAAGCACAGCAAAGAGCTCAGAGATTTGACTCGACCTTCAAACTGTCCAGAGTTTAACCCCCAAAGCAAAAAAAGCATGAAACACAAATGGCACAGCTCCATAAAGTTATCTCCATCTCCATACTCTTTCCAGCTTAACATAGCATCTTGCTTTCTACTTCTATAATGTGCCCTGGATTACGAATTAGTGCCACCATCTGTTAATGTCAATGAGCTAACTCATAATTTTAGTATAATGGTTATGGTGAACTGGAAACCCAACTATCATTTACATTTTCTTTTGCCGATTTTCTGAAACTGTGGTTAAAGTTTGAGTTGCATTTGAAATACAAACCCTGCTAATGATATTTGAAGACCGTTTCTAAATAATCTAGTGACATTTATAACTCAGGATAAAAACTTTCTGACATTCACAGATAAACAGTCGAATGTTCTAGCTTTCTCCAGCTATTAAATCAGCTGTTTACACAATGTAGTTTGAACTTGCTCTTTCAACACTTTTTGCATCACGCCAAGTTTCCAAGACTGTTGCGTCACCTGCTGACCAGCTGTGTTTTAATGGCATTTTTATTTATTTATTTTTTAAAATAAAAACCAATCTAGGAGTTTCTTCACTCTTCCACTCTTTTTGAAAAATAAGCCAATCATATGCTGGCTTAAACTTCAGATTTAGCTAACATCCCAACCCACCTACATATGCCTGTAACGCACCGTGCTGTCTATAGAAGCTTTTTTCACACTCTCCCAAAACAAGGCTCCCACTCACCCGCATAATTAGCATAGATCTCACTATCACCTCCCCCATAGGTAACCCATCTTTTTACTTATTTTGATTGGGTTGGAAATACAAACCATTGCATCATCTCCTGTGAGATCTAGAAGACAAATATTTTGAAATCCAGACATTCGATATACGGTCCCGAGCACGTGCTAGTGAGAGATATAAGGCGAGACCTTTTATTGCTGCTGAGCGATGCTCTTTTTAACCTGTTCTCTGCTGCATAAACAACAGGGAAACAGCAAAAAAGCTGTTTTTCATGTCAGGATTTAACTGAGCAGTTTGTGTATGTTTATTTCTGTCACTGCAAAAGCACAGTTGCTGACACCTTGGACCACGAATCACCCACCATATCATGAATGGATGCTTTCTCACAAGTCACAAACATCTTTCAACGGTTCAACGTGTAGTTTGGGAGGGATACCACTTTTTTGTACTTTGGATGATCAAATAAAGCTCCATCACGATCGCGTATGTGTTTTGAGTGCCTCCACCCTTTCCTTATAAACGTATGTATGTGATGTGGATATCAGGTATAGGCTCTGTGGCTTCCTCGAGGAGCGGAGTTGGGCCGCATGTTTGGATTGAGGGGGTGCTGATGGAGAAAAGACTGAGGGAGGGAGTGAGTGTGAGGGGGAAAATAAGAAACAGCTGGTTGTGCTGAGTCGCTGTCAAAAGGGGACAGGGGGGAAAAAAGGGGTGATGGTGTCACTGATTGAAGAGCTGCACAGCCTGAATGAATTCTTCTCCCATAGTTTGTCACTATCTGTTCCCTTACGCAACATTTTGCATGTTATTTCTAATGGCGATCCTTTGTTCCAAGAAATCAGGCCTCCACTCAGTTATTAAATACCCTTCCTGGGCTGGTCTGCAGAGACTCGTTTTTATTGCAACTCTGGATGAAGCTCAAGCTCTGAGGTCACTTAAACTTTTCCCTTCATGTTGAGAAACTCTAAGAATTTTACTACAATTCAAAATGTTAGAATGCACAGATTTAAGGAGTCATTTTCTTTGTTTTATTGTAATTTTGGACTTATGGGGTTTCCACATGAGGTATGAGTACCTCCCTTACTGGCTGGTATTCATTCATTTTGTCTTTATTCATGCTAACTCAACTCATTTTTCAACCTGATCTCATAGCAAAACATTAGTCACGAAAAAGCAATCTGTTTGTTCTAGCAAATCGACACAAATTGGCCTGTTCTTTAATGATAGGGTGTTTCCACCAAATAGCCTATTTGATTATTACTTCCAGACCCTAAAGTCAGCCTCTTCCAAGTTTTCCAACAAATACAAATATGTTTGAAGCTGTAACATTGTTTATCGAAAGAAAAATCACAAACTGAAGGTAGGACAGACTAAGAACAAGGTTCATTGGTTTGGTGTCATGGGTCCAGCAGTCCTGGTGGGGGTGTAGGCTGGGATAGCCTCCAGCCCCCTATGATGCAGATAAGCAGATGTATGTATGGACGGATGGATGGATCTCTCTTTCTCTCTGCTTTCAGGTAGAGTTACAGGGCTTCATGCCTCGCCCCACCTTGTCTTGATTGATAGGTTTTCCCCCAACCGGTTGGATCCCTGAACCATAACAGGCCTTAAACCTTCTGTATTTGACAAAGTCTTAAAGGGTGTCTGCACAGGAGCATAGCAGGAGTGATGTGGTGACCAGAAAGTGAGCTGCAGTGACAACATGAGGGGAAAAAGTTAGCAAAAAGGGTAGGTAAATACATTAGAAGCTCATGCATATACAACCGCAGTTTGGACCAACTATCATCAGCGATGAAAAAAGGGTGAACAATAAATAATATGAGATAAAAAAAATGGGAAATTATTGTGTCAAAGCAGCCAAAACATGAAAAATAACCAAGAGTCTGAATTCAAACAGTGATAATGGAAGAGGATTCTGTCAGCGAGTGATATGGACACATTCCAAGCTTTTAGTTTAACATTCAGGCCACAAAAACATTCCTTTGCTGTAACATGTCGGGGATTATACCACTTTTCATTCACAACAGTTCACATTTTTTATTAATACTCAGACAAACATCCCTGTCCACCAGAAAAGTCCTGAAACCATGCTTGGTAACACTGTGGTCCAGGAAGTGTAGCCACGTCTCCGTGAAACACATCAAACTACACTCATTGTATTCCCTCTGGGTCTTAATCAGTTCACCAAGCTCGTCCATCTTATTGTCCAAAAACCTCAAAATCAACATGATGATAGCTGGAACAGATGGTTTATAGTTTCTCTTCTTAGCTTTTCACTTAGCCTCAGCTCTGAAAGTCTGTCGTCTCCGTAGCTCTACCAAGACTGTAAGCCTAAATCCGGGCAGAAGAAGTTATGGTGGTGAAGACTCTCTGTTGCCAAGAGTATAACACAAAGAAAAACCACCGGAAGACTTGCAAAACACAAAAGCAGCCATTTCACCTCGTGATGAAAACATGAGAAAATGAAAAGCAACTTTATCAGGTGACCACGTCATTAAAATAAGACCGAAAATAGATAAATCAGACAAACTACAACAATGGCAGCTGCTCTATCAGACTGCCACTCAGCAAGAGGCCAGGAAAATTTAAAAAATAAATAAATGAAGACTGATTATTGCCAGTAATTCAAGCATGCTCCCTTTCTGTTTGAGGTCCAGAGAAAGAGATTTAGATAATCTGTCTGAACTGGCTTGTTATCAACCTGAACGGCATTTTCCCTCTCCTGTTGTTGCAGCAACATTGCCTTATTTCCAGGCCTCAGCTGTCAGCACAATGGCCAAAACGATTACTGTGTGATCCAAATCAGAGACTGGCTTACTGCCTCTAGGTTTCTAGTAAAGTTCAAATCAAGTCAGTCTATCGGCCCTCTATCAGACCAATGGAAAGGAACGCACACTTCTGAGACTTTGCAACACCAAGTGTAATAGTCCCTTTCTGAGCCTTTTTAAAACGTGATTCATTTAAGAAGGCTAAAGGCTGTAAACACCAAATCCATATGGAAAAAGTTATTAATCAAGCAGCTGTGTAGCTGTGAATGTAATATCTGTGTTTTTGCACTCAATGAATCATCCTGTGATCCTGTGGGGATCGTGAAGCAAATATTGAGAACTGTGTTAGCGAACAGAGGAAGCAACTGAAGGACGGGGAAAATAAATAGCTGTGTTGCAACGTTCTTGGATTCAGAGCAGGGACGGAGAATTGTGGGGTGACCTTTCACCCCTCACAAATCATAGAGGAGTGTGAGTTTGGTCCATTAGTGGCCTGTTTTTGGCTGTAACTCAGGGTTCAGGCTGTACAGTACACAGCCCTCCACCCCTCCTCCTCTCATCTCCCAATTCTTATTTTTACTCCTCGTGATCACCCCGTGAAGCCCACCACCCCTCCTGAAACTGCCCCACACTCAACCCTATAATTTGGGTGAAAAATCCAGCGGCTGTTATTTTTATTGAATTCCCAATAATGTTGCTGAGATTACAGTTAAGTGCAGGCGACTGGAGCTCGCGGCTCTGCTGTGGGAGCCGTTCAGGGGCCAGTGGGATGCTGAGAGTGGTGCCAGGGCGGGAGGTGGAAGGGTCATTGGCTGGTTTTTACATGGAGCAAGGGAAAACGCAGGGCAACAATCATCACATTTATAGATGGCTCGCCGCGCTCTCTGGGGCCAAGGCAGACGCTGCCAGGTTTGAAGCCAGCCAGCGGGCTACTGGCCACTAATAAAAGGATTTCATCCACAGGGAGTTGTAAAGGCACTGCATAGTATGCAAAGATGTGTAAAGTGAGTGCGTGCGGTGTATATTCTCAGTCTATTTCAGCACGTTAAGAAAGGTTTTCTTTGATTATTTGGCTCCTTTGTGTTGGTACATTGTATCTCTTCAGCGCAGCGTGACTCACACGCCTTCCTAATATCCTGTTATATAAATTTTCAATTAATCATGCTGACTAATTTGTAATGCAGCATTTGTGTTTTTGTTGCCGTTGCTAAGTGACAGGTCTGCGATTAGCGATCATGAATGGAACTAATATTTGGTTCTTTTCAAGCTCGACTCTGTGATGTCATATACGAGACTTCTGCGAGTAAAGTATGCGTGTGTGACAGATCTGAAGCTCTGTAATACTGGAGCTTTGTTCAAAGGCGTGATTGTATATCAAATGGCCTAAATACTTTTGTATACTTTACACCTGTGAAGTATAATGCAGTCAGGGCATGGACACAGGACCTCTGGGTGTTCTGGGGTCTCTGGCAGTACAACAGAACCTTTGGGATCTGTGGACTGTTGGTTTAGGATTTGGTGGCTTTAACCTGAGGAAAATTCTGTGGATTAAAAAGTTTTTGGATAAATGTTTATGTTTTTTCTTTTCTTTTTTAAATATTACAAATCAGAGACTGGCTTATACAATTAATCCATTTCACACAAGTCTACCATCTGGCACCAGTCCCTCAGGGGAAAATGTATATTCCCTCACCAGTTGGCAAGTAGTTTTTGGCGGTTACTGTTGGTTTTGCACAGAAACCACATAAACGTGGTTGCACAGGCATATATGGTGTATGACACTGAAAACTTCATTGTGATTGTTTTGATGACAGTAGCTTGCATAGAAGATCCTCACTGGTCTTTAAACACTTGCAAACTGGTTTGCATCATATTTTGTCAAGTTTCACTACAGCTCAGAGAACAAATGAGTCTTTGCAGACAAATTGGACCCTTCCAGTGTTGCCAACTCCTAAGTAAGGAAAATCACTATTGGCTGTCCTAAAAGTCGCTAAATGATGTCATTGCCTAATTTGCATAATTGGTCATGCTTGAGTAATTTTAACCTACGTTGTAGGAGAGAGAAATAACATCGTGGAAGAGACATAAAGTGAGTAAAAAAACCCTAAATGCATTTAAAACTGGAGTTTTGAACTCCAGGCCTCAAGATCAGGTGTCCTGCAGGTTTTAGACATCACCCTGTGTCACCACACCTGAACCAAATGATTAGTTCATTACCAGGCCTCTGGAGAACTTCAAGACATGTTGAGGAGGTATTTAGCCATTTAAATCACTCTTGGATCAAGGACACATCTAATACCTGCAGGACACCGGCCCTCGAAGCCTGGAGTTAGTGACCCCTGATTTAGAATATATTTAGAACTACAAATTAAACTTCTTTTAGCAATCATTGTATTTTTTAATGTCACAATTCCAACCCTCCTCTTTTAACCGGGCTTGGGACCTGCAAAAGTGACCTGAAATAGTCACTCTATTTAACTCTAGTGGAGTTACTTTTTTTGTGTGTGTTTTTAAGTAGTTTTAAACCTTGTGATCCACAAAAAGTACGAATAAAAGAACTGACTGTGTTACAGTCAGGGAGCAGCAGCTTTGCTAATATGCGACTCCTTTGCAGTTTTTACGCGTAGAGGTTAACGTCTCCTGCTCTGACAGCTGCTAGGGGGACTGCTGCGTGAGGAAACCTGCCGCCTGTGTGTGCCTTGGCACGGGTGAGGAGCCCACGGCAACACCGGCTACTTGTTGTGAGTAAGAGGGAGACGTGCTTTCACGTCAAGTCTCCAATAACACCAGCAAAAGTTGCCAGATTTGTAGTTAGTCGCTTTTTGGGGGGAAAAAAGTCGCTAAGGGGTCTGTTGGAATTGATATTTTTTTATATTGTCATTTGTCATGAGTGCAAATAATCTGCCAGATGATTTTGTTTCCCTATAGGAAGAATGCCTGAAGTCAGGAGCCTGGGTGCTAATAAAAGTCATAAAGAGGAAAGAGCTGGTCGAAACCACAGTGGACGGACCATACCAGGCTCTGCTGACAACACCAACAGCTGTAAAAACCTGGATACACCAAAGTCATTGCAAAAAGGTGACACACTTCCATGCCAGCTCGGAGTAAGCGGCAGGAAGACCGGGAACAAAGGGGAGGGAAAGCCTCCAGGGCCCCTCATCTCAATCCGGCTCCTGCTGGTAAACAGAACCTGTTACTGAAAGCAATCACACAGACACCAGTGTACATTTTACATGCAAGGGGAGCGTTGGAGAGCATTGCTGTCACTTGCCTGTCCAAGCAACTCCAACTCATTCCTTCGCTACAGCCCTTTTTATTGTCAGCAAGCAATCATTCATGAATATGCAATTACAAATACACGTGACATTCTTAAGCAGGCATCTCTGAACAACATCAGTGTCTGTATTCTGTGTGTAGGTGCATGTGTGTGTGTTTCCAGCCATACTATACATAGACATACAACCTTTCAACAAACTTAAACTGTGTGTATGAGGTGTGTAGAAAAGCAGAAGTAAGCGTCTTGCTAAACTATAAATACAGGAACTTGCAATGGGTCATGTCTCAAATGCACATTTAAATGTATGAAGTCTTGCACTTGAACAGTCTAGTTTCTAAATCTATAATGGAAATTATCGCTAAATATAGCGACAAAGTCGCTAAGTTGGCAACATTGGACTCTTCATGCAAACTGTGACCGTGGCAAGTCAAGTCAAGTCAAGTCAAGTCAAGTCATCTTTATTTATATAGCACATTTAAAAGACATCAAGTGTCGGCCAAAGTGCTGAACAGAGGGATAATATAATAAAAGAATTAAAATAGAAAGAAAACATTTTTTAAAAAAAAGAATTGTAAGACATGTAATATCAAAGAGATCCGAAAGCCTTGGAAAATAAGTAGGTCTTGAGATTCGATTTAAAGACTTCCAAGGATGAAGAGAATTTTATGAAGGGGGGGAGACTATTCCAGAGTCTCGGGGCGGCAATGGAGAAAGCCCTGTCACCTCTAGATTTGAGCCGGGAGCGTGAAACTGATAAAACCATCTGACTGGAGGAGTGCAGAGATTGAGTGGGTAAGTGCAGGCTAAGAAGATCTGAAATGTAACCTGGAGCCAAACCATGGAGGGCTTTAAAAACAAATAATAAAACCTTAAAATCAATTCTATGTTTAACTGGTAGCCAATGTAGAGATGTGAGTAACGGGGTAATATTCTCTCCCTTTCTAGTACCCGTCAGGAGCCTTGTGGCTGCATTTTGAACAGCCAGAGGTTTTTGGTGCAACTCCCAATTTCACCTAGCAGCCTCCAGCAAACACTCACCAACTAATGGTGAATACCCTAACAGCTGGACATAATTTTTTACTACAAATGTTAGTCATTTCATAGGTGGATTGCGAAAAGGTTTTGCTGAGATTTTTAACACAGAGCCACATAATTGCACTACTGGAAAAAATTACAGCCAGCCAACCTGACAGCGTGCGATAGCGCCCTGCACGTCTACAACCCAGCTGGTGGTATGGTGAGTGTAGCTTCTCAAACCTCTCGGGTTCAACCGCACTTTCTCACATTTGTCTTTGCAAACACACACACGCACACACATAACACTCAGTGACACACACTGCAGCGGTTGCCCAGAGCTCCTGAGGGAACAGCTTTGGTTTCAGCTTTGCATGAATCGTAGCGGTGACACTGCAGACACTTGACTCCTCCACTGAGGTTAGTTTGAAGCCAAAAAGGCCTCCTCTGCCTGGTAACAGCATGTTTTACTTCCAGACACAACACTGTTTCCGAGCTGGTAGTGGGACTTGACCCGTTTTCTCACACTTAAAATGATGTTTTTGTGTGAGTTGTTCAGCGTCTTTGTGAGTCTGACCCTTAGTTCCCAGGCCCACCAGACCACCCTATGCAGCACAGCTGTCTTTAGTGTAACCTCCTGGATGATCCTCCTAGTAATCCATGTGTAATGATACCCTAATCATCAGTGAGGCACCAACCCTGTTATCCCACATACCCCCTCCCCCATCTGCCCCCAGGACTGTGGACTGAACGAGGCTTCTTGAACTTGTTTGATGGCTTTCATAATGCTATTCACTTTTTTTATGCAAACGAGTTATGGAATGAGTCACCTATGAAAATGCTACATGGACTGACTTTTAGATTGAGTTTTTCTAATCTCTCTAGAGGTCTATTATAAATTGAGAGCATAAAATCAGTAATTACTATACTTGTCCCTATTTATTTTCTCTTGGAACACCGTAGCATAGCAACAGCCACTCATGCCTTTTACCAGAGGATACATAGAAACAAACTTTAAAAACGTGTTAGCAGAACATCTTATAGGTAGAATATATAATACGTCCACTGTAACTTATCTCTGCAACATCGATACTCGTGTAACAGCATGTATCAGTTTATCTCTTAAATCTCCCTCAACTAAATTCCCATTAAGCGGCCAGTGATTAAGGTGCAGTTAGCTGCTACGATAAGGGCTAAAAGCAGGTGAGACTAGTTAGCCTGGTCTGTAAACAGCACTTAAAGAAGTCACAGCTACTTCTCAGAAACATAGCGTGGCACACAACCCTGCTAGAACCACACTGTTCTTGCTTTTTTATTTTTATAGAGGTTAGACCTCTGTCTTGGATAGAGCCAGGCTAGCGGTTTCTTCCTGGTTTTTGTCTTTGTCCTAAGCTAAGCTAACAGTCGCCTGGCTGTAGCTTCATAGTTACATAACAGGAAAAAGTTTGATATCGATAATGTTCTCTATTCTACTAAAGTGAAATCCTTTGTGAAAGCTTTGAGAAACTTTTCTGTAAATGCCTCTGTCTGTCAGCGTACTCCTTTAATCACAGTCTAGTATTACTGTACATTCTTTTTCACTCTGTCACAGAGAAAAGGGGCAGCTGTCTCGCTTTTTTTCTCCAGACATTTGAAAAATAGTTTTCCACTCAGTGACTGATGCAATTTCTGTGCCCCTACACTGGCCTGGAGCTGTATTCTCTGTGCGACCTGTGACACCCACGCCGCATGGAGCCTTGTTGACGTTGTGAGCGGATAGGAACTGGGCTGCAGTCATATGGCAGCTTGTCAGAGATTGCCAATAAAACAGTGCTGTGATTTACTCGGGCCACTGCTTCCAAAAATAAGCAGAATGGAGTTAAATTTGTCCTTGGCAAAGAAAGATGTCTGATTCCCGATTGTGCCTTGGCCAAGAACATCTCTCCCCTGCCTCTGGTGTACACAGACACACATCAGGTCTTTTGGTCCAGTCCGTTTGTGTGTATGTGCTCAGTCAGGCCCAACATGTGTTGTGGCTCATCAGGCCAGAACATGGAAACTGTGAGTGGCTGCAGATGTTGAGAAGGGTAGAATAAGTTTCTTTTTGTTGGTTTTAACATGCTTCCTCGCACTCCACTAAGACGCCTTGGTAGACCTTTGCCTTATCCCACAATCACTGGGGCTTAGAGGAGGATTGCGAGGTCTGCATAGTTCTCACTGTCCATAACCTCCTATCTCTAAACAGTGATCCCTTGAGGATTAAGGCTCCAAACTGGAGGCCAAACCTTTGGACCCAATCCAAAATGGAATTGTGCAAAAGTCACCCTAACCTGAAGTGCATGCTTTTCTATTAAATCCATATCGCACCAGTTCGCATTGCCAATTGCCTTTTGGTACTTTTTTTTCTTCTTCAAAAACAAAATTAGAGAGAGAACACCAAATAATTAACAGTCTCTATCATCGAGCCCTTGGTGACAGTGGGGAGGAAGAAAATCCCTTTAAGCAGGAAGAGAACTCCAGGAGAACCAGAATCAGGGAGGGGCAGCCATCTTCAAAAAACAGCTGGACTGGACTGGAGCAGAGGGACACCACGAACAACAATAGGACAAAACACACTTTATGGGGTCCAATATTGGACCCTAACACTGAGGAAGAACAGATACAGGAAATGTCAGTGGGTGTTACCTCCTTTACCTTAAATTGCGTTGGGTCCTCTGGCACCAGAGATAACAGTTCCTGTAAGATTTGGCACATAGGCCTCGAAGCACTGTTAAGAACTGACACTAGCTTGTATTAAGTTGTAATTTGGACCCAATGCCACATGATGTTGAATAATAAAGATGTTTAGTCCAAACAATATTTGAACATAATGGTGCATCATGAGTAAAATGATGCAAACAGAGAGTCAAAGTCATGTCAATGTCTGAGAAACACAAAGACAGACTGTGAGGACCAAAGAATTCTTCAAACATGAGTGGATGAACGACAACGACAGCGCCCTTTATTGATAATGCAACTAATGGGAGCTCACGCTATTGCCCATCATGACTAATCCTGAAATGTCACAGCAGCCACTTGGGATCCTAACCGCAGTATCCCCGTGGTAATTGCGTTGGCATCCGGATGGGCCTTTTGGATGGACTGCCACACCACACAGAGGGTTATTCAGCAGAGTAGACGTGTGGGAGAAAAAGCTTGACCTTGGAAACTATATGTTAAGCCTGTGGGGTTAGCGATCTCTCAGCATTGTCGTCACACTTGCAGGGATTCTCACACTCCCCCCTCACACACCTGTCTTTATGTGTTAAGAGTGCAGACTGGCCAGTCTGGGATTTCGTGAGGCGACGGTGCTTTTCATGGGTCGAGAGGTCACCCTCTGCGGAAATGTGCGAGCACTGTTTTAACGACTGAACAGTTGTTTTGTCTGCACTGTGTGAAATTTCCCTCTCAAAAATCATTCTGAATAAATCATTAGTCGACTACTTGGTGTTTTTTTTTTTTTGTTATTTCACTCCGCTGCAGCTCCAGCTTTATTTTGGATGTACCGACTGCAAAGGTTTCGGGGCCAAATATCTGCGAAAATATTCTGTGATACAAGCATGTGAAGAGCCTTAATAAGCTTCTCTTTTCATATCAATGTTTGCCATGAGAAACTCCTTGAAGATAAAGTTAACTCATATTTAGCAATCACCAAACAGATGAACAATGAAACAATGTAAACAATCTCCTGACAGCAGATACTGGAATATTATGCTTCCTGAAAAACTATTAGAAGTGCCATGAGTCAGTTATTGGCAAATGCCTGGACAAGCTTTTGTGATATTCAAGAATCTGAGCTCTCACAACCATCTGTTTTATTTTACTCAAGTGCTGATGGGGATTTAACTTCCTTAGTTCATCTTGAAACTGAAAATGAAAATATTACAAAGACTGAAAGTGTGTTTGAGGTGAAGCAAATGCAGACTCATACAGACCAAAAAAAAAAAAGGTTTCTCACCGTATACGTTAAATCAGAGGGGATTTTTGAGTCTGTTAATACCAGACAGTGACACAGGTTTAACGGCACTTTCAAAAGTGGTAAATGAGTTAAACTGAAGTCAGCAATAAGCTGACTGAATCAAAAACCATCTGTTTTTCATCTCTGGCCCTTCATCAAACTGGACATATTTTAAAATCCTGGTCATGAGTTTGGACAGTTGGTAATTTTAACAGTTGTGGGTGTATCTTGTACATTTAACAATCATGCCTGCAGTCTTTTTGTTTGCTGGAAAAATTACAAAGAAGTCAGCAGTCTATGTCAGTTTGTTAATCCAATCCTTTATTATTAGACAAACAGTCAAAACAGTCACAAATGACCGGTTGGCGAGTGGTTGCTGGCTGTCGGTTGGTGAAATCAGTTACAAAGCAACTGATTTCACCAAAAACTTGTTTTTGTTTTGATCACCAGCAGATTGCATCGAAAACACCAGCTTGTCTGCTAATGCTCACCAACTACATCTTAGCAATAGCAAAACTTGAAAAAGTCTGATGCAAACAGCAAAACTGGAAAACATTCACCGTTAAAGTAAAAGTTATTGTAGCCAACACATTTTAGGGGGCAGAGCTTCAGAGCTTCACGACTGTGTCACTGGGACTGGTTTAGTTAAAGCAGCATTGCAGTCAAAGATTCCTATTAATGAGTTTAAACGATTTTATTATGTCAGAAAACTGTATGAATGAGTTTAAAAAGGCAGCAACTCATAGACAGTCAAAAGCTCTACTTCAGAGCTTTAGTAGGATTTAAATGAATGAGTTTAAATGCTTCAATTGTCATTTCTGAAGGTTTTTACTTTTTTTTTAAACCCATTTTAAAAAAGAATAAAAAATAAAAAGCATCCGATATGCATTTGGGTCAGATACCAATCTGATTATCTGTTTAGTGAAGGTTGTTGAATGTATTTACCCATGCAAAATAAGAAGTATTTTGCTGTAAATCACACCTGCTTTGTATTGACATTACAATTTGATGGATGGCATTGCAGTGTTTCTATAATCCAGCACTGATTAAACTGTCATCAGGTTGTCTTTCAACATGCTGTATGGCTCTATTTTCCTGCTCTTCCATGCCCGTACAAGTAAAAAATAAAGCAAAGAGAGCAACAGCAAAGTCCCAGCACAGAAAAAGGGTAGACATCAATGGTGAACGCTACGAGACTAAGTCAGCTTAAACCAGCTTAAATAGCAAACGCTATATGAGATTTACACAGTGAATGTGTGTAGAAGGGCGTTAACTGAAGCATCAGCTGATACAATCTGGCCTTGAGGTCAACTGATTTGATTGTTTCTCAGCTTGACTCTTTAGCCCCCCCAAACTAATACTCTGCTCTGTTTCCGTGATGTTTAGCACTGCTGATTCTAAATGGACCCAACATGCTCAATCATCCAGGTAAGCACATCCCAGGTGCTGATTCTGTTCATCTGGACTTTGCACGTTCAGTGAGAGAAACGTGTCATCACCCATCCGTGATAACGTGATGTTTCCTCAGAAGTCATTTGGATGAGTGACGCATTGTTTTCCCACTGAAAACGCAAAGTCCAGGTAAACAGGATCAAATTTCTGGGATAGTAATAGCATGGTAACTGGGTCAAGCATCTCCAAAATGCCAAGACTTGAGGTCCATCTAGTCACTGGTTGTATCTGAAAATGCCACCAAAGTTCTTTTGTGAATGCCTTAGCATAAGAAAACAGCTTTTTGCTAATGGCCATGTTGTTTTAGCTCATCAGTGCATGGTCTATATCAGCGGTCCCCAACCTTTTTTGCGCCACGGACCGGTTTATGTCCGACAATATTTTAACGGACCAGCCTTTAAGGTGTCGCAGATAAATACAACAAAATAAAACCAGTACTGGTACCAAAAAGAAAGACGATTCATTCATAACACACGGGAAAAGACCCAGGGAAACAGAGCTAAAAAATAACGCTAAAAAAAAGCTAAAAACCCTGAAAACCATAAATTTCACACCCGAGCCCCTGGCCTGGTGAAAGCGACTCACGGATTGGTATATGGTAGACTCAGTGGTGTTAAGTCTATCATATGTCCAATCACCAGGTTTGGTCAGAAGACAAACAGGTGTAACAACTGTTCATTTCTCCATCCTTTGACCGCTGATACAGGAAGGAGAAAGGCTGCGGTTCTGGCTCAGTAATGTTATTAGCATGTGGATGCTAATCTTGCTAATCATTGTGATGCAGACGACGGTGATGATTTGTCTTAGACTGCTTATTTTCAGCACCTTAAAACCTACAAATTCATGTAATGTTCGGGTAACTTCTCGCTGCCAAATCAGATTCCTGCTTGGAGAAATAAAAGATGAAACTTGAACTTAAAACACCCCTCTCATTATTTTTCCGCCTTTCCTCTTGCCCCCGTCTACATGACCCCGTCCTCCTGTCCACAGAGGACTCACAGCCCTTATGCAATCCAATCAGTACACTATTTAGGGAAATTACGTTAAATAAACGGTGATGTGAACCAAATCCAAATAGGGACTCTTATATAAGAATGAGGTTGCTTCATAGATGAATGGCTCTTGGAATGGACACAGCTTCCCAAGGCCTGTATTTATTTTCATTACCATCGGAATAGCTTTGCCTATGAGCACCGAGGCGAATGAAGATGAAAAGCAAATGAGAAAGAAATTCATCTAAACTCATGTAATCTTGAGTCACCACAGTTTAAACATGCAAGAAAGTGATTGATTCTTTTTTCAGCTTTCACTAAATCAACAGTTTCCCATGTCGATTAGCTGACAGCTATTGAAAGCGTGTAAGTACATGTGCTAGTTTTACGTCTGTGTCGGTTCATCTGTGTGTTACTGGAACACATTGTTAGTTTTTTTTTTTTGCTGGTACGTCCTGGCATGTCAGGAGCACACCTGGGAATCACCGGCTTAAGTCTCCTCAGTCTCTGATGTTGACTTTGGATAGGGTTGCAGAAACACACCATCATGTTCTGACAGGAGACAATGCTGATAATCCCCAAGACATATAACTTGTAGATATGAGTAGTGCTACATGGTTTTGGATGACGTGGAATGGGTTTTTACACGAGGTTCTGACGCACAAGTCTGTCAGTGTGCGGGACTCAAAAATGATGCCAAAATACTTGAAATATGAAAGAAAGTTTAAAAACTCACTGCTGAATGTGGGTGGCATGAAGTGGTACCACGGTGCTGGTGTTATGAATAGATGAATATGGTAAATGGCCTGTATTTGTATAGCGCTTTACTTAGTCCCTAAGGACCCCAAAGCGCTTTACACTACATTCAGTCATCCACCCATTCACACACTGGTGATGGCAGCTACATTGTAGCCACAGCCACCCTGGGGCGCACTGACAGAGGCGAAGTTGCCGGACACTGGCGCCACCGGGCCCTCTGACCACCATCAGTAGGCAACGGGTGAAGTGTCTTGCCCAAGGACACAACGACCGAGACTGTGTCTTTCGGGGTTTCCTGTGGGAGGTCCTGCGGGAGTATGGGATGTCTGGTCCTTTGCTACGGGCCATTCGATCCCTATAAAACCGTTGCAAGAGCTTGGTCCGCATAGCCGGCAATAAGTCAGACTAGTTCCCGGTCACGAGCTAGGGTGAGAAGTTCAGCCATCCTGGAGGGGCCTAGTAGAGCCGCTGCTCCTCTACACCGAAACGAGCCATTTGAGGTGGTTCGGGCATCTGACAATGCCTCCTGGGTGAGGTTTTCTGGGCACGTCCCACTGGGAGGAGGCCCCGGGGCAGGCCCAGGACACGCTGGAGAGAATATATCTCTCGACTGGCCTGGGATCGCCTTGGTGTTCCCCCGGACAAGCTGGAGGAGGTGGCTGGGGAGAGGGAGGTCTGGGCTTCTCTGCTTAGACTGCTGTTCCTGCGACCCGGCCCCGGATAAGTGGAAGAAGAGGATGGATGGTTACACATTTGAAAAAATCATTACTTTTTTAAAAGTTACTCTAGGATACAGAACACACAAGTCTGAAAAAAAGACGACGAAATCGTGCCCTGACAGGTCAGCTGCCCTAAAAGCTTTTTTCCCCATTACTTTCTTTATGTTAAAATTATGTTAGCCTACTTGGAGGAAATAATTAAGTTCAACTTATATAACCTGACACTGTAAAAACAATCTACAGCAAATGCTTTCTAACTACGAGGTGCCTCCCCAAGGTTTTGTGTGACAGAAAGATAGTCTGTGAGGTGAAAGCCACAAGTGTCCTAAAAACAACAAAAAGTCAATTTTGTGTAGTTTGGCCACTCATTTGGCCCACTTACAGTAACACAAAATCTGCAGCTTTGAAGCACGTCAGTTACTTTAAAACTTTTTAAAGCATCAAAGCAAGCAGTGACCCTACTCGCAAACACAGACTAATAGCTAATTCTCCATAATAATCTGATAGCGCCAGTTCGCCAATGAACATGGACTGCAAAGGAACACAAGGAGACTACTGCGTACTGTATCCATAACAACAATAAGCTTCCTGTTTACATCCTCCAAAGCATCATGGGGGCAGCAGTTCCAAAAAGGTACAGTAGAGATAATTACCACCGTAGAAGTTAACAAAGAATAATAACAGGAAACAGTTCTGTGTGTTGTACTATTAATACATTTTTTCCACATTACAAGGGCTCAGCTCACCAGACTCACAGTTTATTCTCTGTTTTGCTTAAAACAGTTTCAAAAGATGAATAAAAAAATGTGCATGTCGAACATTTGAACAAAATGCCGACGCGGCGCATGTGAAACACATTTACTCATGTCGTGCGTTATGAATTTATGTGTTTGCTGTGTTGCAAATGAGCTGTTGCGTTCCTTCTCCCGCTCTGGGACTCAAATAGAGTTGCACCTCCAGAATGGGTGCTGAAATTTAGAGCCAGGAAAGCATCTCCAAAAGTACAATACATGACATACTTACCAACAGGAAAAACTGAAAACATGGACATGAAAAACAAACAAACCAAAAAAATAACAAAGGAAAAATAAATGGACGTGCGATGTTATGACATAAGTGTGATGAAAACAAAAGAGGGATGTATGTTTGTCAGATTTTGAAAATGATATCGTTCCCTTTCTGCTAAGCAATTGGCCCGCTTGCTGCGCCGTGGCTAAACATTGACTTTGGCTACGCTGCGAGTCGCTGGAACAGACTGGGAAAGGAGATTACCGTTTTCCCAAACTCAGACTAAACTCTGCCCTGTTTTCCATTTGACTTGAAAATGAATGGCACCCGAGAGAAAATAGGCAGATGAAAGACAAACGAGTAGGATGATAACTTGTGCATGATTCCAAAAAAAAGTTGATGTACATCAGATGACAGCCGTCCATTCCAGCCTCTGTTCACGTTGCTCTGTGATCCTTGTCCGCTTCAGCTTCGAGTACAAGACGTATGTGCTGCTTTTCTGCCCAGCTGGCTGCTATAACTGTTATCTTTGTATATAAATACCAAGATATATTAATGCGCTCTTCTGATCTATAATGCAAGGATAGCTTTGCAGAGGCTTTAAGCACCGTGGCAGTGTTTATCTGTTATGTAAGCATGACAGTGCCCTTAGATAAGACAAAAACATTCATCATCCGCTCCCCTCACTCCCTCCATTCCTCACCCTGTGCCCGCTTCCTGAAGCTGAGCTCAGCACAGATATGTGCCCAGCCCTTCCCACTCCCCCCGACCTTTGCCCTGGTCTAGCGGATGAGGAAGTGTCAGTGGGAAAGGGCCCGGTCAGGTCAGGTCTCAGTACTGGGATCCCAGGTTCCCGGCTGTTTGGTGAGCAAACCGTTCCTCCTCCATGTATTGAGCCATCCACATGTGTTTCCTGTTGTTTTTCAGTCTAGGAGTGCTGCGCCAGCCCACCGCACCAGAGCAGGGGCCTTTTCCTGACGCTTTGTTTGGCCTGGCCTCTGGGACTGGCTTAAATATAGGTATGTGCGACAAAATGCCCCCACCGTGCTGATCATAAGCCACAACCAATACATTAGAGTGAGGTGAGGTCTCGCATCTTTTTCAGCTGTTTTTTAAATTACTTTTCATCTAGATCAGATATCTAAACAGCTCTACAGATGATGGGAGAATTTAGTGTTTACAGTTTATTGACGTTTATACTTAATTCATATCCGATAATTCACAGTTGATACAGTTTAGTAGGCTGTTTACACACTATTATGAGACAGCTGAAAGTGTTTATCAACATACAACAGTGGGGCCTTAAAGTTCATCCTTGGCCATTATTGATTGATTTTATAAACTGAAGATACAATTACTAATGTTTCCAGAGCGTTAACTATATATCACATTCTCTTTGAAAGGAGACAATTTATAGTCATCTACCCGAACACTCGCTTGATCAAACACAGCTGAGCTAAGAGACTAAACACTGTGATATGGCCATAAAAGCTCTGCTGTTAATAGTATCACAATAGTATCAATAATTCATGGGGGAAAACAATGTTAGCAGATTCATTACCTAAGGCAAAATCAATTCAAAAGTATTTTGAAGAGTTTGGACTGCTCCAGTGGTACAAATAGATAACTGAGATAAACAGTGGGGATGTTATGTTGTCTGATATTAAGCTGTCAGAGTACACAGGGCACAGTTTGTTGTGTATGGGGCTGCATAAAGGCAATGTAAGACTTTAGTCAATGTTCTGCTGGGAAACCTTGGTCCTGCCATCCATATGGATGTTACTTTGACTCATACCACCTACCTAAGCATTGTTGCACACTGTTTACCCCCTATGATGGAAGCAGTCATCTGATGGCTGTGACCTCTTTCAGCAGGATAATGCGCCCTACCAGGAAGGAAAAATGGATCAGGAATGGATTCATGAGCACAACAACGAGTGTGAGGTGTTGACTTGGCCTCCAAATCCCCCAGATCTCAATCCAGTCGTGCATCTGTGTGATGTACTGGACAAACAGGTCTGTGAGGAGGAAGCCCACCTCACAACTTACAGGACTTAAAGGATCTGTTGCTAAAATTTTGGTACCGCAGCAAACCTTCAGGGGTTTAGTGGAGTCTATGCCTCAGGCTACGTCTACACTAGCCCAAATAAATTTGAAAATGGTGTATACGTCTGAAAACGCTCCGTGTCCACACATTGTTTTCATTCGTTTTCACAGAGTTGTGCGTCCACATTGAAACGGCTGAAAACGCTTACGTTCCAGTACTGCGCATGCGTGAAACGCAAGACGATTCGACCTGCCTCATTTCTGTCTGCCGTTTATTTACTTTCCGGCTCTTTGAAACGTTGCGGCAAAATGTTGAGGAAAAGCACAGAGTTTTTTAAATGCACTAACAATGAGGTGGAGTTGTTGCTGCGAGTAACACAAAAGTACAAAGTTGGAAAAGTGATTGAGAATTAAATAATTTGGAGAAAAGCTATCTGGAGCATGAATAAATTGATATTAACCTTTAATAGGGCTGTCAAAATTGAGAGCAATCCAAACAACTGCTGTATAATGCCCTCCGCTATCTTAGTTTAATTGGTCACATGACTGCATCACATGACTAAAATGTGTCAGCATTTTCGAAAAGGCTCCGGGTTCGATGTCCACGCTTTGGAGAGGGTTTTTTAAAATGCTGCATTTTCCTTGACCGAAAATGCCATCTCAGTGTGAACGGAAGGCCAAAGCGGAGGTAAAAAGTGTCAAACAAAAGCATATTATTGTGGACATGGCCTCAGTGGGTCAGGGCTGTTTTAGCAGCAGAAGGAAGACCAACACAATATTAGGCAGGGGTCATAATGTTACGCCTTGTTCAGTAACGGAACAGATCAGGTTGTGAAAGGTTTAAAAAGATTTCTGGACCAACTCGCCAAGTTGGTCCAGAGATTGAATTTACTTCTTCTTACCCTTGAACAGATGTGTGTGATGTTCCTAAGCAACTATCATGTGTTGGATGGTAGTTGATAGTTAAATGGCCTTTAGTACAACAGAGCATCTTTAGGACTAAATACATCTCTGGGAGTGACTGAAGACATGTGGCGAGTCACACTTCAAGAAACTGTGCTATGGTTTACACCACAGCGCTGGAATATTAACCAGTGGAAATTGAACTTCTATTTTTATCTAATTATCTTCAGTGGAGTGTGAGACCAAACCAACTGAACTGCCTCTGACTTTTCCCCAAAGCGAGCACTACATAGACCATCTACAGGGAGCAACACGTCTCCTTTGATGTGGCTCAAGATGTTTTCTTCAAGGCCTTTTCTAAATTGAAAAGATACCTTCACACACGCTAAAGCAAAGCACGGCTGTCACATTTCAAGGCCCCTCGGTGTTGCCCCTCGAATGTTTTCCATCAGACCGGCGGACTAATTTACAGTGTGGTGAGAAAAAACTGGCAGTTCAGCAATCCCACACCCCCCAACCCTTCCCATCAACTGCCATTGGCACCCCACACCCCCACTCCTGTCCTTCCCCTCCTCTTTCCTGACGCAGCAGTCCTGTGCCAGTGGGTGACATCACAAGCGCTCATCTCCAGAAAACACTGAAACATTCCCAGCAGCAAATACAGGAGAGATGGGAGAATGGCTTCCATATGGGGCTCTCTCTCTCGCTCTCTCCCTCTCTCTCCCTCTCCCTCTCTCTCTCACACACACACACACACACACACACACACACACACACACACACACACACACACACACACACAAACACGCACACGCACCAAACTCTTTTACCTCTCCCTCTTTTTCCACAGGGATTGATGAGCGCGATGGAGGGACAAGAACAAGAAACAGGAGAACTGGCAGTTTATCTTTCTGACTGAAATCCCAAATGGAGCTTTCATCTTCAGCTGGCACGCGGTGTTTGCCCACAGCCGAGCCCGCTCACCCAGATCTATCATTTTATCATCTCTGTGTGTAGACAGGAAAGATGGCTCATCAGGTCTTTCTTTCTCTCTTGCGCAGTGATTGAGGAAACAGTAACTGGATCTCGGTGCTGGGCCGCTCTCCTTCCAGCCGCCATGGTTTGGCTTGGCTCTGGGCCAGCCGGCCCTGACACTCCATAGCATGGGAACATCCTGCCTCCCTGGCCTGACTCACTGCTGTACCAGCGCCCTCTGAAGCAGTGCACACACCAGCTAGTACACACGCACAGGCACGCACAAATCATTTATTTGTGTCCACATCAATGCAAGATAAACAGTAAAGACGCATTTTTCAAGGAGCAGTGTTTCCATATGGGGCTGATTTGAGATCACACATGCATGTATACACACAGACACACACACTGAAGAGGCAGGTTGTCACAGTAGGATGAAGTAGTGCAGCTATGTGTGTGCGTGTGGCTGACTGTACTTCAGTAGAGTGCAGAGAACAGAGGCCTGCACAGAGATTAATGAATGTCTGCCCTTTGTTCTCCTGCAGTGTAGGGGGGTTTATGGCCCTACAGTAACACTTAAATCTCTCTCTCTCTCTCACAGACACACACACACACATATGCGCACACAGTTCCTTTAAATAGGACTCCTCTTTCTAAAGGGTTTGATTTATAATCCCTTAGAGAGAGCAAAAGGCGGGCCATGGATGGAGAAGTGTGCGTTTCTGTCTGGGTGCATATGTTTGCGTGTGCATGAATCAGCGTGTGCATCAGTTTGCTTGCAGAGCGCACATGAGCGTGTTTGCGTGCGGTGCGTGCGGTGCGTGCGGTGCGTGCGGTGCGTGCGGTGCGTGCGGTGCGTGCGGTGCGTGCGGTGCGTGCAACGAGATCAAGAAAGTGAAGCCCTCTTCAAAGCAGCTCCGAGATGCCATGGAAGCGGGGTCTTTGTTTGGCTGCCATGTTATTTTTCCCATTAATCATAGTTAATGTCCATCTAATCCTTCCTGCACTCAACTGATTGCTGGCCAGGGGGTCATCATCAGCAGACAGAAAAAGAAGGAGGCGAGGGAGCAGAAGAAGCAGGAGGAGGTGAAAAAGACGAGGAGTAGGGGCGGAAGGGCCCGTTCGCTTCTCCTTAACCCCGAGCTATTGTTCCTCCTAACTGATTGGGTTTAAATATTTCAAGTGTTAGATACCGCCAGCCTGATCAAAGAAAAACGCCCTCAATTAATCTGCTGGCGTGCTCGCTGGATTAGCACATTCTTGGCACACTGTTGGCAAACAATGTAAAGAAAGAAAAGACGAGGAATGGCTGAGCAGGGAGGAGAGGGAGGAACTGGTGGTGGTGTTGGTGGTGGAAGTTGTGGCGAAGCAGCAGGTGACTCAAGGGAATTGGAAGAAAAGGCCGCGCCAGCAATCAAGAGGGCTTAGCTGTATTTTCTTCCCTCAATGAACTCCTTGTCCCAGAGTTTATATGTACGTGTGTGTGTGAGGGAGGTGGGTTGGAGGTGGGGGAGGATAACACAGACTTTTTACATCAATATTGTTCCACTGGATTTCTACATGGAAACTGTGTAAGTCCCACACATGATGATTTTTCCCAGGATGTGTAGCAGGGTTTGAGTGTGCGCCAAAGCCAAATTTAGTGTGTAATCAGGCAGAAAAATAAAGTGGGAGGAAAACAGGAGAGGAGGGTGAATGTGTGTGTGTGTGCACCTGCTTGGCTGCCATCCCCGTGTCTGTGTGTAGGTTAAATTTTAGTGCGTTCACATTACTGTTTAATTGCGTGTGCTTTGTTTCCAGTTAAACCTACAACGCTTTACTGGGAAACCTCAGCAGTCCTGTCACATGTACTGTCCAGCTAAACATCACCTAATGTCCCTTATCTGTAGCTCAGAAAGTGGTTTTTGGGCAAGATACTGACGTCCAAGTTGGTCTTCACTGAAGTGTGAATGTATATGAATTTTTGATAGTAAGTGCTTATATAAATGGGTGAATGAGGCACTTTGTATAACACTTTTTGAGTGCTCCAGTAGAGTAAAAAGCACATTATAAGGACTAGTCCACCTACCATTACCATAGTCACAATGACCACCATAAAGTTAATGCATCTCACCCCAAACATCCAGCAGGATGCGTCACAACAGCTACAAACAATGATCCTCCATAACACGAGGACACTACTGCCAAAATCTTAGCGCCTGTCAATACAGGACCCCTCCAGTGGTCCCGTATCGGCCGCCGAAGGGGAAAGTAAGGCTAGTATTGAAGGGGGAAAACATCAGGAAGTAACTGTGAATGAAGGAGGTAATGAACAGACCAGAGTTCAGGCTCTGTGTTTGTATTTTCTCCTTTTCTGTGTCGTTGTATTTTTCTCTTCAAGCTATTACTGTGAAGCATTAGGACGAGGAGGGGAAATAATGGGAGGTCAATGGGTTTGATTTCACAATGAATGACTCTCATGCCGACGTCTGCATGGGTTTGTTTTGGATCTGGCTCTGTTTGGCAAAAGCTGTCCACAGCTCTGACTCATTAGATCAGCCACTTTATATCACTGAGAGTAATAAAAATTGAGGATTTTCACGTTGTTACATCGATAGCGGCATATTGGCAAATAGCTCTTCACAGTCGGATACACAGAGTCCTGGCATACTGTATGAGAAAGAAAATCTCATGTGCCCTTAATAATATGGAAGGATACAATTTATTCAGCATGAATAATTACCAGCAACGAAAGCTGGACGAGGACTAAAGAACTACATTCCAGTAAAAACAGCCAAGACTGCCAAAAGCAACAATGGTAAATATCTTGAATTGTCGTGTCACCAATGAGGTTTTGGCTTCATTGGGCAACACTGAGGCTGTGTTAAAAACCCAAAGACTTTGCTGAAAGGTGTTTGGGATAATCACCAAGAAGTCATTCGATTTCTCACAGTGGTATCCACAACTGGGTTTTTTTTGTCCCATTTGGTTCTTTAGCCGTCAGAATTGTTGTCTGAAGACAAGGATACCCAATGGATTTACTTTGCCAAATGGATCATCACGGCCTTGCCGTATTGGTCCATTTGATCGACCTTTGTTGTTATTATTTATTTTATTTTATTTTCAGTTGTTACAGACGGGACAGACATGACTGAGGGATAGGAAAGGGAGAAAGAAAGATGAAGGAAAAGAAAAACAGAAGGGAAAAGGAACAGTGAGAAAGGGCACTTAAAAAGAGAAAGAGAGAGGAAAAAATCTCCTGGATCACCTGTTGAGAGAAAAAGAAGAGAAAACAAGCAAAAAAACCAAAACAAAGCAACATACTAAACACAACACCATCACGTTAATCAAGTGTAAACAGCAGTAAATACTAAATATTGAATGTTGTTGTGTAGCAAGCAGGACCGACAGCGCACAATGTGCTTGGAAGTAGCAGCCAATAAAGGTGTAGTTTATGTCTATGAACAGTGAACACCTGTGTGGATCAGCGCGCTTGTATTCAAAAGGTTTCCCCATGTAATGGTCTGCTAGAGGGTGTAGAGAGCCATAGCCCACCAGACCACCGGAGGGGCATCCGTGCCACCCTCCTGGGAAGAGCTGAGGAGAGCCCCAGATGAGGGGTCACCCAGCAGCCACGGAGCAGAAGCCAGAGGGGGCTGCAGTGGCGTGCCCGCCGGCTCTGCCGGCAACCAGCTGTGCCAGAGTGAACCGAGCCGCAGGCACAGAGGCCGGAGGGCCCCCTTTGCCCCGGAAGAGGCCTGGCCAAGCAACAGGCACCAGGCCCCGCCAAGTAGTCACCGGGAGTGAGCTGGTACATACCTGAGCGCCCAGCCCCGGACACCAAGAACTACTAACGGCCAAGGGCATCAGTTACCGGCAGGGAGTGTGGTGAGGGGAGATAGGCCTTTGGAGGGCCTGGGAGTTCCCAGAGAGGTGGAGTCTAAGACCCGACCTGACACATAGACACAGACAAACAGGCACACACAGACACAAACATGCATTCCCACCCTCATGCACACATATGGTAAATGGTAAATGGACTGATTCTTATATAGCGCTTTTCTACTCTCCCGGAGTACTCAAAGCGCTCTATACAACATGCCACATTCACCCAGTCACACCCATTCTCACAAGCACTTTATCTATACTTAGTGCGTTTTCTAACTACATTCACACACAGTCATACTCCGATGGACGCATCGGAGAGCAACTTGGGGTTAGTATCTTGCCCAAGGATACTTGGCATGCAGACTGGAGGAGCCAGGGATCGAACCTCCAACCTTCCGATCAGTAGGTGACCTGCTCTACCTCCTGAGCTACAGCCACATATACAAATACTCAGCACTCACCCAACGTAGGGATAGACATACATGGACACTGTACACACAATCACACTCCCCAAACAAACTCTATACCCGAGGTCCAGGTACCCTCGCCCCTGGAGGGGCACCTAGACCCAGGAGATGTTACCCTTTCCCCCGGGGTGGAGGCAAGCAGACCGCCCCAGGCTCCGCAGCAGCAGGGAGGCTCCGCATCCCAGATCCCAATCGGACGACCAACACCTCCTTCCAGCCCCCCCTTGTTTTATGTGTTCGTTTATAGTACCTGACTGTCCTCACTCCTTACAGATCTTTTTTTGAACTTTGAGAAAATTCTGTGCTGTCTGCGCTGTAAGCATGCCAGCTGCACATGTGCTAGAAGAGTATATTTTTATGTATGTACAGTATTTCACATCTTTGGTCCTGTTCTTTATTTTCTTTGTGACATTTTCTTGTTGTTCAGCCAACAACAAAGGCTGCTGTCAGGAGGCCTCTGTCATGTTGTTTTTAGCACATGTGTGGAATGCATCTGTGTATGTGTACCGCTGATTGTTTGCAAGCGTGTGCGAGTTTGCAGCTGCAGCCGCCCTGGGGCTTGAGCAAATCGGAGGTCAAACACATCACATATTCCACATTTTGTACTTGAATGTTTCAAAACCATGTGCAAATGTAATATATGTAATATTTTATTTTAACCCCCAGGTTACATGATGGGGCAAGATTTTGCAGTGGTTTCACCCTTAACCCCCAGTGATGGTAATGCCTTTTTTCACACCTTGGATTATGTGATTTACTTGATCAATAACGGGTCAAAGAACCTCTGGACTTTCTGTAAAGGGGACAGCCCTACAAGAGGTTAAATATTTTTTACAACTGACGAAGCCTCTTGGAAGAGAGATGAAACATTTTCATAAACCTAAAGAAGTCCAGTTTTCCCATAACTTGCATGCTGAACAAAGACACTTACGGGTACCCGATACTTTCAAACGCAGACAGCATAAAAGACTGCACATCAGTCATTGGTTTGTGCAGTCTTTGAAGCCTCAAGATTAGTGTTTCTGCCATCTCCATCACGGGTTCAAAAACAACCAAGTAGCAAGGAGCGGGTTTGACTGTAAAACCACATGCTCATTGGCTAATGACATTGACAAACTGTCAATAGTATGTTCAAAAATGAGAAAATCTGTTATTTAATATGGCCAAAAATGACTGATTGAGCCCATAAAATCAGGAAAGTATTTACAGAGGTCCAAACACAAAGCTGTTGTCCTCTATGGGACCAGAAGTCTGTTTGCACAGCTAAATGGTAAATGGACTGGTTGTCTACTCTCCTGGAACACTCGAAGCACTTCATACAACATGCCTCATTCGCCCATTCATGCAAGCACTATTTCTATGCAGAAGTGCTTTCTATGTAACATTCACACACATTCATACTCCAAGGGACGCAGCGGAGTATGTGTGAGCAACTTGGGGTTAGTATGATGCCCAAGGATATTGGGCATGCAGACTGGAGCAACCACCAACCTACTGATTAGCAGATGACTTGCTCTACATCCTGAGCTTTTGCCACTCTATTGCTGCAGCTATAGCCATCTCATGGCCGTCAGAGAGAAAACAAGTTTAAGACACTTCCACATTAGCATCATTTTTGTCCAACCTTGAAGCGACGTCCATGTTTTCCCCTATTTGTGCTTTAAAATAAGTTCCACAAGCATAAGTGGGTATGCAAAGGTGCTTTCGTGGGTTGCAGCCAATGGGACACTCCAGCCAGAACCTGTAGAGAACTTATGCACCAAGCCTGCAAGGAAGAACAAGGATTAGAGCCTCCAGTATACAAAGTATATTCAATTCCATTCAATTAAATTTTATTTATATTGCACTAAATCACAACAACAGTTGCCTCAAGGCGCTTTATATGGTAAGCTAGACCCTACAATTATACAAACAGAGAAAAAAACCCAACAGACCCCCTATGAACAAGCACTTTGGCAACAGTGGGAAGGAAAAACTCCCTTTTAACAGGAAGAAACCTCCAGCAGAACCAGGCTCAGGGAGGGGCGGGGCCTTCTGACATCAGACAGGACATGCTGTGGAAGAGCACACCATGGGTTTGCCTGCTTTTCTGTGCTCATATACTTACATATCCATATTAATACTTGATATGTACATGCAGAAACCTCTTATGCTTGCCTGAAACTCTCACCATTTTTCATTTTTCAGTTTCTGAATCGGTTAACCAGCCTTGTGAGTCTTCATTTTTACACAGGGTGAAGAAAAAGTATCTGGTATGGCATGAAAGGAGGAGCGGGAGCCCATAAAATTAAACTATGCGCAAAGAAAGAGAGAAGGGGTCATAGAAAGAGTCAGAGATTTGTGGATAAAAGAGAGAAGTGAGGGGAAAAGGGAGCGAGAAAAGAAAGGAGGTAGAGGCAGAGAGACTTGGCTAACCTGCTCCATGATTCAGCCCAAACCACCACAATATCTGCGTGATATCATCACACAGATATCGCGCCAATCTCTGCTCACGTCCCCCTTCACAGATACACACACATAAACACATATGCTCTCCTCCAGTGGAAATTCCCTCATCATGACTCCTGTTATGATGATAATTGTTATGTCCAACATTACCATAGCGATGTTAACAAACATCATCACCAGACAGCAGAACTGCCAAACACTAAAACAGATAAAGCATCCAAAGATAAAGCATCCACATGCTATCAAACCACCTACACTTGCTGCAGTGAAGCTTTAAATGAATCCTCCAAGGGATTTAACTGCTTCGCTTCAGTGGCTCTGCTGCTGCTGCTGACGTGTTAACTGCCCTCTGAGTTAAGTGAGTTACTGCTATAGAAGTCGTTGTACGAGTCCAAAATTAAAACAGCGCTGTAACCACAACTCTTCTACCGTTAGGTAACCCCGTGAGGGATATGACACTTCTGCATTTGCACTGTGTATGTGTGTGCCAGTGTGTGTGTTCAACAGCATGTGAGTACCTGAAACTTTGTAATCATACTCTTGTGTCCTAAGGGAAACCAACTGGCCAGTCTGCAGTTGGGTGTGTGGGTGTGTGTTTTAAGGCTGTACGTCAAGATATTTAACAGATCATTAATGTTTTCTGTGAGATTAAAAAGCATAATCAGAGTCACAAGGGAACCTGTTATAATAAGTCTAGATTAAAAGATCATAGGCTGCTCATTGTTACAGCTGAAGAACAAAGATTAAAAGCTGGAGGGACCCAGTGTTTTTTAAAGGCAGTTCAACTGGTCATATTACAAAATCAAAGGGCAATATACTGTGTTCATTCATTGCAATGAACATAGTCAGTAGGTTTTGGTCACTTGAGCGCAGTTTTATTGGGCAAACCATTTTTGCATTTGTATATTTGTAGTAAAATGCCGTAGAGCTGGCAGATGGCTTTGATTTCTTTCAGAACCTTTTGCGGTTTTTGTTACACATTGGAAAAAAATCACAATTGTTATTAATCTCTGACGCTCCTCCACATTGAAAGGAGCCAGTTCATGTGGTTCGGGCATCTGACAAGGATGCCTTCTGGGTGAGGTGTCCCGGGCATGTGTCGCCAGGAAGAGGCCCTGGGCCAGACCCAGGACACGCTGGAGAGATTATATCTCTCGACTGGCCTGGGAACGCCTTGGTCTTCACTCGGACAAGCTGGAGGAGGTGGCTGGGGAGAGGGAGGGCTGGGCTTCGCTGCTTAAGCTGCTGTTCCTGCGACCCGGTCCCGGATAAGTGGAAGAAGATGGATGGTTACACGTTGTAAAAAATCATTACTTTTTTAAAAGTTACTCTAGAAAGTGAGTCTAGAAAGTCCTGAAAGTGCCAAAAACCCACTGAAGGCATGTGACAAGTTCTCCATAGTGCTCGTAACAGTCTGCTAGCCAAGTACTGTGAAAAGGTATGTTTATTCACACCTTGAATATCTGGTGCAGTTTTAAAGGCAGACTTTTCTCATAACTTCACCTCCTATGAAGTTCAAAAATGAAAAAATATTCGAGTCTGTAATTTTTTAAAGCATCCGTGTCTGTAGTGAGAGTAATAACTAGAAAGGGACTTGAAAGAGAGAACAAGATTCTCCCACATTGGCTTGTTTTCATTCGCGCCCTGTCCAAAATTTAATAACTTTCTCTTCACATACAAGGTCTTGAATAATCAGGTCCCATCTTATCTTACGTACCTCATAGTACCACATGACCCCAATATAGCCCTTCACTCTGAGACTCCTGGCTTACTTGTGGTCCCTATAAAGAGTAGAAGGGCTTTCAAGCAGCTCTTCTGTGGGACCAGCTTCCAGTTTGGATATGGGAGAGAGACACCCTTTCCTTTTTGATAAAGCTTATAGTTCGGGCTGGATCAGGTGACCCTGAACCCTTCCCATGATGAACTGAGTTCTTCACCTACATTCACCTAATTTCATCTGTTTATACACCACTCTGTATTAAATCATTAGTTATAATTCCTCTCTGGCTTTCTTCCACAGTGCGTCTTTTATCCTGTCTCCCTCCCCTCACCCCCAACTGGCCATGGCAGATAGCTGCCCCTCCCTGAGTTTGGTTCTGCTGGAAGCTTCTTCCTGTGAAAAAGGAGTTATTCCTTCAGACTGTCGCCAAGTACTTGCTCATAGGAGATGGTCTGATTGGGAGAGCTTCGAGAGTCTCTCTATTATTGTAGGGTCTATGAATTGCAATACAAAGTGTCTTGAAGTTTACTGTTGTTGTGATTTGGAACTAAGTATTCTTGTAGTTAGTGGGGCCTCAAACAACGGCAGAAGTTCTTTGACAAGTAAATACTGCAATAATGTTAAAAATGCACTTTTAACCACTCTCTCAGATTTGCAAACTGGATTTATTGCCTTTTGTTTCTATGTATACCCTCCTGACAACCACATACCTTAAGTACTGGATATGTGTTCACCACAACAAACGAAAGCCTAAAGAAATCCATTTATTTTAAATGACAAGCAAAACTTTGGCTGGCTGATGTTAACCACGGACATTTTGTTTCTTTATTTGTTCGGCCCGAGAGTTTGGCTACAGCTGAACTTTGAAGCAACACCTCACACCAGAAGCCAAGACTGTAATAGCTATATGCCCTGCCTGCTGATGCAACATTGGCGCTACATATGGCATCCAGCAAGCTTGCTTTCTTCACAAATTGCATTCATATTGCAGATATGCAGAGGCTTGAGCGACTGTGCTGACACGTTAAAGGGTGAGGATAAGCAGACGTATACGTTCATGCATGAAAGTGCACATATGCGCTCTGGAGCACGCAGGCCGCTTGCATTCCACCAGCATGAAAGTGCTTTCATGTTTACAGCAGAGCAAACAGAGAAGGCCTTCACCTCCTGTGTTTATCTGGAATATGCTAGTTTCCATGACTGCCTTCCCTCCTAGCAGTAAGAAACAAAACATTTGCTTGGAAAGATTAGAGGCTGACAAGCAGCGAGCATGAAAGAGAAACTGAGACGTGTTCGTTGTAATTTGTAATAGTCATTTGCTTACAAACTCAGGACTGTTGCTTGTGAGCACAGGTTATGTCATAGATGGGAACAAATCTTTAGTTAAGTCACAAACTGGCAGCCAATCCATTCATGCTGTTTAGGAAAGATTCTGGTTCATTACGGCAAGCTTCTTATTTTAAATCTGCACCCGTCAGTATTATTACATTCAAAAGTGGCTTTTTAAATGGTAAGCAGATGCATTGATGGTCAGCCATGCACGACATCGTGACCAAGAAATCACCCAAGAAAGATGTCAATGTGCGAGCCGTGGCAATATAAAACACAGACAGCTGAGGCCACTGCGGTTTGATAGTGGGGTAACTCACATGTTTCGCAGCCAGGAGTCTTCAGTTTATGTCGTAGTTTTGTCTTATTTTTATGTCTATTTTTACTGGGGTGGCTGTAGCTCAGGTGGTAGAGCAGGTCGTCTGCTAACTGGAAGGTTGGTGGTTCTTCTCCAGTCTGCATGCCAAGTGTCCTTGGACAAGATACTAACTCCATGTTGCTTGTATGAATGTGTGTGAATCCTACTTGTGTAAAGTGCTTCGAGTGCTCAGGTAAAGTAGAAAAACATATTTCTATATGCATTTACCATTTATTTCATGGATAGAGTTAGTCACCGAAAGGTTACAGTAGATATTTTCACAACATTAACTGTGCATGTCAAAAAAGTGACACTTACTCAAAGGGTCCATACGGCTTGTTCCCATAAGGCAAATAATCCCGTCTTTAAGTGATGACCTGATGAATCCTGCTTCCGGGCCCAAACTACTGCGTTTAATAAGGCTGTTGTGTTTTTAACATGTTTTAATGCTTTGTATCTTGTTCTGTTTAATCTCAACAAGCCCCTAAAAACAGTCAGTGATCACTGTCGGGCTCTCTCGGTTTTTATTGCTGCTATTCATTTTAAAGCTCAGTTTTTAGAACCTTACAATGTAACTACAGCCCAGGCAATGCAGCAGTATATGAATGACTAACCTCGTATTGTGAATGAATTATCTCAGTTGTTCTTTTGACTGAAGTTTGGTCCGTTCACAGCATCCTGCCACGCAACTGTATTTGTCTCTAACCGTCGTGAACCCTCATGTTAACTTTTATCGAGTGGAAAAAAGTTAGCATTCATGCTCCAGCTTCACTGTTTATATTATGCTAACATAGCTGTGCCGCTAGCGATCACGTACCACATCATTATATACCAGCTAGCCAAACTTCAGTAACCCTACAAAAGTCACTGCTGTTTAGTTTTCTGTCTTCATTTATGTTGGAAGTGATAGCAGAGCTGTACGTTTAATTTGTTTCAGAAATCTCTCAGTCAGAACATGGTATACTATATTTAGATGGAAACTAGCGAGCTAACTTCCTGCTAACTTCTAACGTTAAATTTAATAAATTCTGTTTTGGTGGATGCCTTGATGTTAAACGTAATTGTTACACCTGGTAAAGCAGCAACGCTGATCATTTTATTACAGATGAAAGACTTTAGACAGTTTTAAACTCTCAGTGATGCTGCAGTGTTGGTTTGACTTTGGGACCTGCAGCGGAGTTTGAGCCCAGACACAGCTAATGATGTCAGACCTAAAGACTGGATAGAACAAGTCTGTCTATTGCTGCAGTCTGACAGCAAGAGAGACAACTTGTGTGTGTCGGTGAGATTCATCAGTATCTGACACCTTGGGAATGAGAACTAAGAATAGAGGGAAGAGCGGACAGCCTTTGCAATAAGCCAAGAAATCTAACAGGCAGGAACATGTCATAATGCCATAAAGATGGCAAAGTGAACAGAAATTGTAGAAGGCTCAAAGCCAAAGTGTTATTTTAATGCCTATGGTGCATATCACATACATACCCTGGCTTTATCCTTCATTCTTTCACGTGTGTCAGAAGTTTAAATAACTGAATCCCTCCAGTTTGACCTGCAAGATATGGAAATTTTCTAAACTAGAAGATATTGCTTTCCAGTTGAAGTTTCACACACTGATTTTGGCATTACAGTTTTTCTTTTAAAAGCTTTTCCATTTGTATGTTCCAAATATGTAAAAAAATCTATAAAAATTGATGTACATCACTCTCACCCAAGCCCTATTCGTACCCCTCAAGTCGCCAGTAACTTGGTGGATGTTAAAAGTAGCTTTGGCCAGAAAACTTCATAATATAAACATGAACTGTGGAGTTTGTGCTACATGATCTTTTCAATCTTTTTGACCATCTGAGATGATGAAAAGATGTTAAATGAATAATCATTTCTTTCCCCTTCATCAACAAGCTTGTTTACCTTTTTGCAAGCCAGGAAGTTGTGCTCAGCAGCGAACAGCCCCCTGGCATCTCTCAGGCCTGAGAGTGGCTGAATATGAACCAGACTGTTGCTCCTGGAAAAGAGAAAGTGTTCTCTATTGCCTCCCCTGGATGGCTGTAATCTTCACTATGTGTATATTCATGGCTTTCTAAGACAGTCCTGCATTCTTGTAAACCACAATGTCTTGTTGTACTGTCATAAAGTAAATCTAGGTAATGTAATAAGTCCAAACTGGCAGCAGGGTCTGGGAAAGTACGGTCCCCCTGCTCTGTATCGGTTTGTAGTCAGTGGATGTGGTTGGCGGATGGGGACAGTGGGCAGAGTATGTACGTTTCTCAGTGTGTGTGTGTGTGTAGTACTTGTGTGTCGGCTAGAGGGTCTAGCCAGCTCTCGCCTCGCTCCATTTGCAATCGAACCCCAGCTGAAATAAAGAACACATGGGAGCTGTTTTGAAGCTCCCTCAATGCCGGTTAAAAAACTGAATTTGCCCAGCGACTTCTTACTGTCTTTTTTCAACCCTCCGTCCATTCTTCATCCAACCCTTTGTGCTTGGAACTGTTCGCCCGGAACAGGCAATACCAGTTGACCTCAAAATTTCCATTAGGTAAGGAAAAAAAAAATAAACAGATGATGAGGAAAAAAGAGAAGAAAGAAGTGAAACAACATTTGCGTGCACGGCAGTGATGGGAGGCCAAGTCCTGTGCCAACTGTGTTATGGTTGGCAAAGCTTGAAGTGCCTGATCAGTGGAGGGGAGGAGGGTGAAAAAAAACACAGAAGTGGAGCGACAGGCTGCCATACAGTGTGGTCACCAGCCGCTGTATGTTTGAACCATGGGAGAAATTCCATGTGGTTGTAATTTTCATATTAAAGTAATGGGGGTCTATCAGTATCTGAGATGTAAAGAGAGGGTGTACCAAGTGCTATGTGTGTGGAGGCGAGCCTTTGTGTACATTTATAGTATTATTGAAGTAAGCATGTGTGTTCGAAGATATACTGTAATTCACCTCATAATACCACCTAATAATGGCACTTAAAAAATGCCGCAGTAAGCAGTGTTGTAGGGTGTTAAGAGGAAAATACAGAGTCCTTGAGAGCCATTCTCAGTTTCAGTGTTACAGGAAAGCAGTTTTAAAGGTTTCACCGCATATGAGGCTCAGGCTAGTACATGTAAAATTTTACCACTAAACAACTATGATCTTTGCAGAGCCTCTTTTTTGTGATGGAACTGTGTCTCATTAGATCCAATGATGTTCCACACGAAAGTTGGGTTTGCTTTAAAGAGAAGTCTGGGTTTGCTTTTCATACAAGTTTATGAACTATGATCAAATTAAAGCAAAAGAAGTTCAAGAGGACTTCTGTGGATTGAAACTGTCTGACTGAAAGAGTGTTGGGGTCGTTACTTAAAGAAGGTAATGTATCTCGTTACTTTTCTTAAAAGTAATGCAGTACATACCTTAAAATCATTTCTTGCATTACTTTCTCAATGCTCAGTAAAATGACCTGAAAGGCATTGTCTCATTATCACTAGTTTTAACAATATAAAGCTTAGCTCCGGTTCCATAGAAGAACACATGAAGACACAAATACAACCTTTCTTTTAGTTTTTATGTATGAACACAAAGCAAAGTTGAAAACTAGCCCAAAGAGACTTTAAAGTGATCGTCGCCGTGATTTTACTTTAGAAACATGACCAGGTAGAAATGGAGCCCACAAACCTGACTGCTCATCACTGTTTCTGCTACCTGCCGTTCAGGCAGCAAAGTTCAGGCTCTGGCTGCTGGGGGTCAGCTTACACAGCTAATAATAATTTCTATAACTATAACTTCTCTGCTATCTTTGCGTTAGCATACTGTCAGTGCAGAGCCGAAGTTGTGTTAGCAGCATAATGTGATTGTTTCTGTCCTGGACTTTTATGCAATAAAAATTAAAGTAATGTCCATATCTCTATATGTAATGTATGTATATGTAATCAGTGAATTTATTTAAAAATTGTGTGGAGCTTTGTGTTAGCTTGCTGCTACATGTTTGTTACCTTGTAGAGCGTTACACTGAACACTGTGGAAGACAGTGTGGAGGTGAGAGACTAGATTTAAATTAGTTATACTTATAGGCTAATTCCTAAACCTTTTGAATCACACCTTGTAATCCATTTGATACTGGTAAATTTGGGCTAACTTAAAATGCTAATGGGAAAGATAAGCAGTTCAATCATACTGTGTGAACTGTTTATTAAGGCTACCTCAAGTTTGTTACCACTTTAACTCTGTCAAGTTTTCTTTCATTTCAAGTATATAAATATAACCTTCGCTCTTAGCTAATATCAGCCTGAAACACCAGCCAGAAAGTGCTTTCATGGCACTTTCTTTTGGATAATAGTGCATATTCCAAGCTCCTATTGCCTTTAAAGTATTTATTACAGTTTCATATGATAATCAGTGGTATCCTTTACCAGCACTGGTTGTCACTTTAGTTTCTTGACTCACCAGGTCACTAAATTCAATGTTCTCTGGTCACCCTATTGTGCGTGGGCCTTCCTGTGTGGACGCTCTTTGAATCTCTGGCCACAGACTACAAAACATAGCCTCCGCGTCTAAAATAGTCAAACCACACTGGAAGTTATTGTATCTCTCGCTGTCATTTTTGAGCCACATATGTTGAGCTGCTTTTGCTGACCACATAACTAATCATTATATTTAAATATGACATAATCTGCTGCTCAGCGCTGTTAAACGCACCTTTCTATTCGGATCCCAAAGGAAACGCAACCGCGCCACAAAGAGACACAAAACCTACCCCTCAAGACCACAGGGAGACACATGCCAACATAAAGAGACTTGATACAAACCTAATGACACACAAAATAACTCCAGTGAGACACAGGAAACAACCACAAAGACATACAAAAGAGACCAAAGGGAAACAAAGCAACCCAGATAACACCCAAAAAGACCCCAAAGGAGTCAAAATTACTACAGGGGGTGTTTAGTCACTTCTCGCAGCGTGGGGTCCCTTTGTTTTATTATCCATCCGCAAGATCATAATTGGTTATTATGAAAGTGAAGCACAATGCAAAAAACACATATTTGACAGGCTCTGGTTTGTATTGACAATAGTCAGTCTGAAAAACAGGGAAAGAAATACCGTATGAAGTATAGAAACTATAGAGTTTAAGATGGCGCCGGTGAGGTCGGCTGCCGTCACGACTGCTCCGACCACCTTTTCTTTGTTTTTGTTCTTTAAGTTAGTTTTCAGCGTTTCTAAATCGGCAAAATCATCACCATTGGGTACATTAGGTATGACAGTGACACTCTTGTTTCTATTGGTATACGATGTACTCACAATTCGAAGTTTTTAACTCCGGATCCGAGCTGGCCGAGTGAGATCTTGAGGGGGAACAAAGGACGCGACGCGAAGCGGCCTCGAGGGAAACGAGCCGGCGTCAGGAACAGGCTGAGAGCTCGTGCACACCGCACACCTCTGCCTAGCATCCTGCTCGCCAACGTCCAGTCACTGGAGAACAAGCTTGATGACCTCAGGGCCAGGATAAAGTTCCAGAGAGACATTCGGGACTGCAATCTCCTCTGCTTCACCGAGACATGGCTGAACCCAGCGGTGCCGGACCACGCCATCCAGCCGGCCGAGTTCTTCTCGGTTCACCGCATGGACAGGACACGGGACTCGGGGAAGTCAAGGGGAGGCGGCGTGTGTTTAATGGTGAACAACAATTGGTGCAACAGTGCGAACGTTGTTCCTCTCACACGCTCCTGCACACCAAATCTGGAACTACTGTCCATCATGTGTCGTCCTTTTTATCTACCTCGAGAGTTTACATCGGTCATTATAAGTGCCGTTTATATTCCACCACAAGCGGACACGGTCACCGCCTTATGCGAGCTGCATGAGGCACTCACACAGCACCAGACACAACACCGGGACGCTGCGCTTATTGTAACGGGGGACTTTAATAGTGCCAACCTCAAACGCGCAGCGCCGAACTTTTATCAACATATCACCTGCCCCACCAGAGGTGAAAGGACACTGGACCACTGCTACACTACGGTCAAGGACGGCTACAAGGCACAATCCCGCCCTCCGTTTGGCAAATCCGATCACGCCGCCATCTTCCTCATGCCAAAATACAAACAAAGGCTGAAACGGGAAGTTCCGGTTCAGAGGAAGGTCGCGCGCTGGACGGATCAATCGGTGGCCGCGTTACAGGACGCACTCGACGACGCAGACTGGGACATGTTCAGAAACAGCTCCGACGATGATGTCAACGTGTTTACGGAAGCGGTTGTGGGATTCATCGGGAAACTAGCGGATGATACCGTGGAGACAAAGACTATCACAACGTTTCCCAACCAGAAGCCGTGGGTGGATAAAACCATCCGCGACGCTCTGAGATCCCGCACAGCTGCCTACAACACGGGACTCACGACGGGGGACATGGACCTGTACAAAGCCGCGTCATATAACGTGCGGAAGGCGGTGAAAGAGGCGAAGCAGCGCTACGGGAGGAAACTAGAGTCACAACTCCAACAGAGTGACTCTAGGAGCCTGTGGCGGGGACTAAGGACAATAACGGATTATAAAGCACCAACAACCGGTATGACGAACACGGCCGTGACTCTGGCAGATGAGCTGAACACTTTCTATGCTCGCTTCGAGGCTGCAGCTAAGGACTCCAACGATGCTAGTGCTAGCGGCGCTAACGGCTGCAGACAGGAAGATACTGCCAGCACCGGAAACGTGCTCGTCATCTCCGAGCATGAAGTAAGGAGAGCCTTCAAGAGAGTGAACACCAGGAAAGCAGCAGGACCAGACGGCATCCCAGGTCGTATCCTCAGAGACTGCGCATACCAGCTAGCTCCTGTGTTCACTGAGATATTCAACATCTCTTTATCTCAGTCGGTGATCCCCACATGCTTCAAAGAGTCCATCATTGTTCCTGTCCCAAAGAAACCCCACCCTGCTTCTCTCAATGACTATCGCCCTGTAGCCCTCACCTCAGTAGTGATGAAGTGCTTTGAACGCCTGGTCAGAGACTTCATCATTTCTTCACTACCAGACACACTGGACCCACTACAGTTCGCTTACCGTCCAAATCGTTCCACAGACGATGCCATCTCTCATCTCCTCCACACATCACTTACTCACTTGGACACTAGAAGGGGGAATTATGTTAAAATGCTCTTCATAGACTACAGCTCTGCATTTAATACCATAATTCCCTCCACACTCACCACCAAGCTGGAGCATCTGGGACTCAGCTCATCTATGTGTCAGTGGATCTCCAACTTCCTAACTGGCAGACCACAGGCAGTAAGGATGGGCGGACATGTCTCAGCCTCCACCATTCTCAGCACTGGAGCCCCCCAGGGGTGTGTTCTGAGCCCCCTGCTGTACTCCTTGTACACATATGACTGTGTGGCCACTACCAGCTCCACCACCATCATCAAGTTTGCTGACGACACCGTCGTGGTGGGCCTGATCTCTGACAACAACGAGACGCCCTACCTGAAGGAGATTAGGAATCTGGAGAACTGGTGCCAGAGGAACAACCTCCTTCTAAACGTCAGTAAGACAAAGGAGTTGATAGTGGACTTCAGCACTAAGCAGGAGAGGAACTACCAGACCCCCGTCATCAACGAGTGCCCAGTGGAGAGAGTGGACAGCTTCAAATACCTCGGAGTTCACATCACGCAGGACCTGTCATGGTCCTGTCACATCAACACCGTGGTGAAAAAGGCCTGTCAGCGTCTCTACCACCTCAGACGCTTGAGAGACTTCCGACTGCCCCCCAAGGTGCTCAGGAACTTTTACTCCTGCACCATAGAGAGCATCCTGACGGGAAACATCTTAACCTGGTTCGGGAACAGCACCATGCAGGACAGACGAGCTCTACAGAGGGTTGTGCGTTCAGCTGAGCGCACCATCCGCTCCGAGCTCCCTGACCTGCACTCAATCTACAGCAGGCGGTGCTGGACCAAGGCCAGGAAGATCGTGAAGGACCTCAGCCATCCCAACAACGGACTGTTCTCTCTGTTGAGGTCAGGAAAGAGATTCCGGTCCCTGAAGACCAACACAGAGAGACTGAGGAGGAGCTTCTTCCCGCAGGCGATACGGTCTCTCAATCACACCACCACACAGTACTGACCCACACATATAGTTCTTACACACACACTGGACATTCTGGACATTTGTTTACACTTCATCACTTTAAGCATATTTGCACTGCACAAGACACTGTATAATGTGGATTGCAGCTGCTGTTATTGTGTGTATATATATTTATATTTCTCTTACATTCTTATAAATGTCTATACTTTGTATTTTGTTGTACAGTTATCTTATTTTCAACTTTAATTTATATATTTTATCTTATTCTTTCCCAGTTAAATTTACCCTTCATTCTTTTTGTGTTGTACAGTTATCTCATTCTTAACTTAATTTTTTTATATTTTATTTTATTCCTTCCTGGTTAAATTTACCCTTTTTTATTTTCATATTTATTTATTTCCTATCTTATTCATAGCCTTTTCTTTTTCTTTAGGTCACGAGCAGTTGTCCAAGCATTTCACTACATATCATACTGTGTATGACTGTGTATGTGACAAATAAAAAATTTGAATTTGAATTTGAAACTCACTTAGACCAGCCCTCGCCGAGAGTGGCCCTTCCAGTCCTGCTGATACAGCGCGTCCCAGTACTGGGATTTAAATCTGGCCTTATTTGCATGAGTTTCTGTGGGATGCTGAGACTTAAGACTATATGTGTCTTTATTTTAGCAAAGCAAAGTCAAAGTATTCAGCTCCTCTGTAGCTCTATACTGACAAAGCCAGGAGACTTCTGATTTGTTATCTACTATTCTACAGCTTAAGGGTTTTGACTTGTTAGACTTTCTAGTAGGGAGTATCATGGTGTCTTTTTTTTTTTTTTTTAGTAACAATGAATTGTTATTAGCTGCTCTCAGAAAAGCTATGAAAGGACGGCTCCAGCATGACTTTTGTTTGCATGTGTTCATTGTGACTAAAGACATTTTGAAATCAATCTTCCCATAACTCTGTCTTCTTGCAGTTATGGGAAAATGACAACAGTTTTATGTGTCCTGAGTTGTTATTCCCAGCACTAATAAAAATAGATGTGAGCCACATTTTGCAAAGTTGCAAGAGATCAGGTCATAGTGACTGAAGGGTGTTGGCATGAAAACGGTGCTCAAACTTAAACATACTTATTTTAAGAATGCAGGCCCATTAAGCACTGCTTGCTACTCAAATACTGGATGAGGATCTGTGGACAATTATATACGACTGGAAACAAAAAAAGGCAGTCTTTTGTTGATTAATTTTACACCCCCGGCACACTGTTGTATCTTTAAACAAAGAAAACTGTGTGTGTGTCACGCTTCACTGCTGGAACACTGGTATTTGCTTTTGACTTGTGCCAGTTAAAATTAGGTTTGATACAACTATCAGCCACGAAGAACGTATCAGCAGTGCAAACAGAAATCCGGTGATACATGAGGGAAAAGCGCATGAAGAAGGAGCGGGCAAGAGAACAAAAACAAAGAAGGCGCGCTTATGTTTCCGTGCTATACATCAGATTCCCTCTTATTACTCCAAACCCAGATATTTGCAGAGTTTTCACACGTCCTTCATAAAGCCGTGTGGTTTTGGTTGGCTGGGCCCAGATGGGGTTTCTCTCTCTTGGCTGTCCGTGTGAAGAGGGTCCCAGGCCCGAGTCAGACAGCAGGATTAGTGGTAATAGTGCTTTACCGTTAAGACGGACGGGTGGAATGGAAACCTTGTAAGTTCTAAAAAAATAAACCAAAAAAAACTTTTCTAAAGAAAAAAAAAGATGGCACTCGAGATTAATGACGATGCGTTTTTAATTCGCTCTGGTGGGGTTTGAATACTTTCAGGGGAGCTCGGGGTCACTCAGCTCGCTGTACCTTTAAGGGCCATGTCAAACTTCATTTCTTGTACAAACATGAAAATTCCCCATGGTTGTAATTATGAGGTTTACACAACAGTTAGAGAAGAAGAAAAAGAAGATGGAGAGAGAGGGGGGTGGTGAGACGGTGGAGGGAAATGAGGGAGGGGAGGTTTGCATTTGCCTGCTGGACGGAGGCCAAAGGAAGACTTGGCAGAAACTGCAGGATATCTGCGGTTGGACGAAGGACGAAAGGTCTGGATGCTTTTTAAACGCAGACAGAACGAGATGAGCGCCGCTAACCTACATCCAAATCTCGAGACTGCAAACTGTGGTCAGAAACCTAAAGTCTAGTGTGGTCTGCGACATCCAAGTCACTCCTGTACGTCCTTTGTGTTTGCGTTTATGCAGTCGACCGTAATCCTCGTCTGGTCTCGCTCGTCTTTATGTTTGTTTGGTTCTCATATGGAGTTTGGCTTTTTGCGGTGGTCTGTCCTCCCCTGTGGTGGTTCGAGTGTGTTTGAAAGTGATCTGTGTGTCACTTGATTTACTGCACGTCATTATCCAAGACACGAGTATTTGTGTGTGTAGGTCTTCCAGCGAGTAAAGACTGTCTTCCGAAGTGAAAACCTCCATTTATTCATTTCTATTTTACATCCCACTGGTGAGTGTTTCGAAAATAAAACTACTTGCGGCAGATGTCCGTTTTCTTGTGGCTCAATTTCAGAACCCTTGCCACTTGATCTCTAGTCATACAACTCTAAAGCGTAGAATAAGATGTATAAACTAACAATATGCATTTTCCATCCCTATGTATAAAATGCAATTGATTAAAAATACAAGTTCTTACTGTGACAACTGCCTCTGGAAGATTTTCAAGAATTTGCAGGCCACTGCTCAACTCCAGGGTCTTAAACATCAATGTCTCCCGTGTGGATAGGAGTATCCCATAAAAAATGTGTCCTCTCCCTGAAGAATGTCCAGTGCCACTGTTCTGTCCCAAGTAAAAGATTAAAAAATGGTTCATAATAATTTAGTGATAAAATGTCATATTTCATCTGTGGTAATTTATGTTAAAAAAGAGAGTCATTTAGTTAAAAATATGTTCTATACAGTCAGCATTAGTTTTTTCTGTATCTTATTTTGAAGGAGTAATCTGTGTTCGCAATGCATTGTGGGAAGCAGTTTATCATTACTTAGCAGCTAAGACTAACTTTGATACATGTTTTCTGTTACTAACTATTTCTTTTGTGCATTTATTTCACAATGTCAAAGAGCTAAAGGATATTTTATTTTCTGGTTTATTTTTTAGTTTCACTCAACACTTTCATCGAGCTATTCAAGCCACAGTTGTAAAAGATTGTAAGCCGTCGAGAAAACTGTAATAAAGGAGCAAGACGCTCAGTTTCCTGGCTCATGAAAATTGAGTTTGACTTGCTGTTGACCTGCGTTAACATACACAGTGTATCCAACACGTAGCGATAACAGTACAGCCACTGTAAGTGGCCTTATGACAGTGCAGTACTCCCTGATGAACTGATGTTCCCGCTCTGTCATGGCTGTCAACCCAAACTTGGAGAAGATGGTGTTCAGCTCAACAAAAGAAATCTCACAGATTCGAGCCAGGGAATCATAAAAGGAAGTGCAAGGAACTAGCAGTTTCTTTCCAATAATGCCATCCACTGTCTCTGCAGCCACTGTTGAACGACTGGCCTTCTTCCATAACCTTGTGCACTTTGTGGTAGAGCTTCTATATACTGCTTTTGTTTCTAATTGTGAAAGTAGCCACTTGTCAACATCATTACAAGAAACAAGACTTAATGTGTGTGATGCACATCTCTGGTGTGGCGGCAGAGTGATCGTCACACCTACATTTTCATCGTTGTCATTATCATCACCAACGCTGTTTTTTCGATGTCCAACTCAACAGCAATATTATCATGCGTATGCCGACCCTTGAATCTTCTGCATGCCAGTGCTGCTTTCTCTCTCTGCATGCTGTGTGGATTTATCCAATGTACTGTTACACCAAGATAGCTTTTATTAAATGCAGTCCAGATGTCTGCTGTAGTAGAGACGTGTTCTAACTCATTAAATGTCTTTTTGAGCTCGACATTCATTTTAGCATACTCGTTGTTGATGTATTTGGAAAAAGTCTTTCTGCATGGTGGGCCGACCCCTCCTCTTGTTGGTATCTTGGCAAGAAGAGACTTGAAGGAATCTGACTCGACTGCTGATAAAGGCAGCATGTTCTCAACAACATACCTGGCTATCAGTTTGTTTAATTCAGTCTGTGTCACAGTCACAAATGTTTGTGGAGAAGAGAAATCAAGCTTAGACTGGTTGGATTGCGTCGCTACATCTCCATCGCTCGCTGAGCTCACGTTAGCCTCACCTGGGTTTGAGCTGCGCCTGCTAGCATCAACACCGTCGTTCTTGGCGACCAGTTTTGTTGAAGCATGTGACGTTGAGAGGTGCGTCATAAGATTTGAATTGCTTGTAACCAGTGTTGGTCAAGTTACTTGAAAAAAGTAATCAATAACTAATTACTGATTACTTCCCCAAAAAGTAATCCCGTTACTTTACCGATTACTTATTTTCAAAAGTAATTAATTACTTAGTTACTTAGTTACTTTAAAAAAACACGTTTTACAACCTGAATAGGTGATAAAGCGATAGATCTTTCAGCCCAATTCTGCATAATCCATCATACAAAATGTAATCAAATGGATAAGTCCCTTTTTAAAACTTGTTTTATTAGTTTTAACCTTTTAACTTTATGCATCAAGCAAAAATTTAATTATATGCAACATTGTCTGACTGGAAGAAATTTGTTTAATATTTAAACCTATTTTCTGCACATTCCAGCACATAAAATATTTTTTTTGTGTGTGTTTACACTCACTCTTTCAAATAGATGCAAGTAAAACACAGCAGAAAATAAATAAAGTCAAAGACTAGCGGTCCTTTTGCTCTATTTTCACCTGTAAAGCATGAAAATAGAGTAGGGTAGGCGGAGGTTTACCCTGGTGCAGGTGTGCCGCAGCAGTCAGCTCTGTGAGTTTCCCATTACGTCGTAGCGCACTCGGTGCTTGCTTGGAAGTTTAGGGGTTTTTTCGCTGTAAAAAGAAGTTTTCTTCCCGCACACAACGGACACTAATGTTTTTGTCACTTTTTATGGAATCAAACTCAAAGTAAGGTCAGTACTTCCACGCTTTAAACGCTACATGCTCACACTCTCTCCTGCACTCGATATATGATCCATTGTTGATCTGCACACAGCTGTTGTCACGAACGTCGCACTTGCTTACGTCACTGTCATGAGACATTCTCACAAAAAAATCACGGTTTTAGTAACGCAGTAACGCAGCGTTCCTACGGGAAAGTAACGGTAATCTAATTACCGTTTTTGCAATAGTAATCCCTTACTTTACTCGTTACTTTTTTACAAGTAACACGTTACTGTAATCCGATTACTTTTTACAAGAAGTAATCGGATTACTTTTTACAAGTAACGCGTTACTGCCCATCTCTGCTTGTAACTGATGTTGAAAGGCACTTTGTTCCAGGGCATAGGTTACATTTCACATACAGATTCTTGCCTTTCATCTCTTTGAGTGAAAAATAATGTCTGCACCTTCACTTAAAAAATGCTACCTTCGAATCATCCGGGCTCTCCATGACTTTTGTTACTGTGCTATCTGTTTGTATGTGATCATCCGCCCAAGTGTACCTCTGATTGGTTTACTACGTTACTCTTACTCAGCCAATCATAACCACTTGTGCGATTGTTTTGCCCTCTTACCTCCCAGTAAGCTGAAGACAGCTTCAACCGTGTGTGTGTGTTGAAAAATAGTAACGCACCGCATTTTCTTGTTAGTAACCTTAACGGCGTTGTAACGATAGGAATAGTAATTAGTTAGATTACTCATTACTGAAAAAAGTAACGCCGTTAGTAACGCCGTTACTTGTAACGCCGTTATTCCCATCACTGGATATTGGGTTGTTCCAGCTCTGCATTTTTTGTACTCTATTAGAGTAACTTTACCTAATTCACAGTTCTAATTTACTTAGGCGTCCCTCAGTTTATCCTGCCTGAAACAAGCAGTTTTAGCTATTTGTCCACCCTCCTTTCAAGCTAGCTTTCTTTTAATTGGCTGCAGCTCACAAACTGATGGTTTAAACAAGTGTGGGTGGGGTCCTGTGACGTGTGATGTGACAAGCATACTTCTTCCCAGTGAAACCATAGAGCAGAGAGTGGAAAAAAAAACTAAATCACATTACAAAGTATTATGTTGACTTCATGGTTTCAAAATGGGTCGTGTGTAATATGAGTATCCACTGTTGTGACAAAGTGATAGAAAATATGAAAAGGCATAAGAGGCCCATTTGAATGATTTAATGATGCACACATATAATCCTATTATTTGACCCTATATATTCACATTATGTAGTTTAATATCAAGGACTTGGTTGCTTCATTCAAAGCTCAATTCCTCCTGTGTGTAGTTATTCTTCTAATTCAAACATGTTCAAGGAAGATATTCAGATTTCACCGAGAGACACTTTTAGTCCTAGTTGTGCCCTATAGTGTATACTTTTAAATGTTAAGCACTTTTTTACACATGAAAACTGGTTTGTGAGCAGCGTTGGAGTAAAAATGACTCTGCTGCTTAAAGTTGGGTAAGATTGTGGAGAAATCTCTCAGTGAAGCAGTAACCCTGAAAAAAAAAAAGGTGGCATGAAAGACAGTCAGCAGGCATAGATGATGAGCTATGGAAAGGCTAAAATGATGCATTCATGTAGCTTGTCCAAAGCCTTTTGATGGTTCATTGAAGACCTCTTAGACATCTTTTTTTAAATGAAGGAATATCTATTATGCTTGCACCAGATTTATGTACGTGCAGATGTAAACGCACAGTACTCAGACAGATACAACCTGAAACAGAGGGCGTAATGAATAGTACATTCCCGTTTACTGTATGGTGTGTGTGCATTTGAGCAAAATCATTTAAGGTTAAAGAAAGATTATGGTTATTATTTAGCATAAACCTTGGTCTGGACACTTAACAGTATGGTTGAATTTAGTTACTTAGTTCCACTAAGTGCTGAGCAGAGATTCTGAGACCAGTACAGCTCCGGTTGCAGCTGGTTGTCTTCACACTGTGTGACCAGCCTAAGCCCCATAGGAAATAATTAGTGTCACTTTTAATTATCTGATATAATGCAAGTGTCTGCGAGTTTTATAACTTTCATGGATTATGTATGTCACAAAAAGATAAAATAATGAAAGCATGTGACTAATACTTCTCAGAGCTTTCATGCACACGGTGTTTGACACTGAGCTCACGTTCCCCCTTCCCTTCCTTTGTCAGCAAACGTCTCCTCTGTGAAACCTGACCGCGGGGACAATCATCATTCCTCGGCTATTAGCACCAAATCTTTGGCCGGCTCTGAATGTGAAGAGATGTTGTGTTGTCAGCTGGATGGCTCTGGTTTCTCCCCAGATGAGTGGAGAAAGGGGTCAGTGACGCCTGTCAACGACCCCCAACGGCCCCTGGTTTCCTGTCCAGGGACTACTCAATGGCCTCCATTACGTGTCACTGAAGGATCAAAATGGCCTCTGCTCTAGATTTCCAGCCCTGAGTCTTTATCATGATAGCAGTTCAGCTGAAACTCAAGAGTGTCCATAATGAAAGCTGGAAGCAAAAGCAAGCAGTTGAAGATATAGCTAAGATATATATGCGCTGATAAAGGTAATTAACAATGAAAGGCACTAAGGTCCTTTGTCCAGTTTTGGAGATTGGAAATCTTTTCAAAGGTATAATTTTGTTAGAGACTGACAGCTGTAACCTGAGATGGAACTGGAGGATGAAGAAGTCGTTAGGTTTGAGACGTTATTAGAAAGACGCCTGTGAAAGTCAGAGGAAGCAGTTAAACACAAAGAGCCCATGTTGTTTTCTTCGTCTGCACTTTATTCTGCCAGCACGATCTGATGGGGGTGTTTATGTCGTGAACGGCACTGCTAGGTGCTGTAAATGTCAGGACGATTTTCATTTGAGCTGAAACCAATTCCCATGGTTAAACTGGAACTTAGAAGATTAATGTAGAAATGGAGAGTTGGATCTCTGGTGTAGCTCTCTTTGCCTCTGAAAATGAGCAGTTCTGTGAACCTGAAGTAACAAATTCCCAGAAGTTGTGCCCACCTTGCTCATTGAGAGCTCTCTTCTCAAGCTGCACGGTGTCGAGTCATTGGGTCAATATTTGCTTTTAACTTTTGACCTGCGTGTTTACCCTTCTTTGTACTCAATTACTGCTGTCACTGGTGTCAAGCTTAGAGAAAACTGGAAACCTGTGTGACAGCGAAATACGGAAGAGGATTAGGGCCACTGGAAAAAAAAGTGGGGACGTCTTTTTCTTTTCTTCTTTTCCAGAATTCTGAAAAAAAAAGACAGAATTGGCGCAAAAACTGGCCTAGATGACAGAGAAGCACCTTGTTCCTCTTTTCTTTAAAAGAAACTATGCAGCGTGCCTCAGGTTCATTTCTAGAAAGGTGCATTAATATGTTCAGTGTTATTTTTTTCTATATTAAGTTCAAGCCTATAAATCATGATACATCACAAAATAACATTTAAAACAAAAAAAACCACATCTCTCTGGATTTTTTCTACGGAAGAGGATTAGGGCCACCGGAAAAAGAAAAGTAGGCATGTCTTTTTTTCTTCTTTTCCAGAATTCTGAGAAAAAAGTCAGAATTCTGACTTTTTTCAGAGCAAGCACTTTGGCGACAATGGGAAGGAAAAACTCCCTTTTAACAGGAAGAAACCTCCAGCAGTACCAGGCTCAGGGAGGGGTGAAAAAAATAAATAAATTGTATCTATAGGCACTTTGTTACTAGCAGCCTGAGGCAAAATACAAAACTTATTCTCATTTCTTTATTAGAATCGAAATCTAACAAAATGCCATAGAGAACAGGTGATTCCCAAAGAGCTATTAGCCATAAACGTGGCATATCACAGCATGGTGTGCAATGTGTTCTTACAAATTTTGAGGGAACTGGAAAAGGGGGGAGAACAAAACCAGAAGTAGCAGGCTAATTACACGAAGCCTCATCAGAAATGGTCTCGGTTTAAGGGTTCTGTCATGGTTTGGTGCTGAATTTTAGCTGGTGGTGCTGGAGATCTTGTTAAAATTGATCAAATTATAAACACAGAGAAGTGCTGCAGATTTTGATCCACCATTGGCTTTAGACTGTTTCATTTTTCAGCATGACAATGATCCCAAACATGCAGTAGTGCAGTAAAAAAACACAAAAATACACAATGGAACATTATCAGCCATGGATTGGCCTCCCCAGAGCCTGGACCGCTACATAATATACAAAGTGTCGCATCTTCTTGGTGGCGAACAGAACAAAAGGAGGCCAACATCCAAAGAACGTCCTTTGAGACCCTGGAGAACTTTTCCTGAAGACTATTTAAAGATGTAACAAGAAAGCTTGCCTAAGAGAGGCTGTGTTGGAGAATAAAGGTGTTCATACTAAATATTGACCTTTAATCTTTGAACTGGACAAAGTCTGTTGTTGTATTATACACTGTGTTTCCGTGTTTGCACATGGTACAATAAATAACTGCCCCATTTCTGATTAAAGACATGAGGCGAGGCTCAGGACACTTTACAAGCTTTTAGACTTTCAATTTGGAGGAAATATGTTTTTTTCAGCTTAATGTTATTTAGTTAACGCCAGATGGTTATAATTTCAAAAAACTGGCAAAAACACATCCTCTTTATTAACAAAACTATACCGCCTCAGCACTAACAACTAGCTCCAGCACTGCTGGTACTACTGGTACTTGACTGCAATTACTGCCACTACCCTAAATCACATGTCCATGTGTGTACAGTCTGCTGCTAATAATCCCGACTGCTGTGACCTGCCTTAAATACATCACTAGACTAATAAGCTCATTACTGCTCTGCTGTTAGAGCAGTGGGTCAGGAGTTCTGCACGCAGGCTAAAATCATGCACTAATACTGAGCATACATCTGAAACACACACACACACAACTGCACATGCTGATTTCTGCACTTTCTCCATGCCTCTGCACAAACAGAATATCCTTTTCCTTCATGCCCCACATGCAGACATGAATGCAAGTGCAGGAAGAAAGGCTTACAGACTCATATCTCCTGCCACTCAATCATTCTCTATGTTCATTCTTTCTCAACTCTACAGTCATCCAGAGCATAGCCGAGACGGTTTGAAACCACATCCTCCTTGATTGAATCTGTGGACCTGTTGGATCTTTGGGTGGCTGTGCAAACAAACTGTGCTGGATCATTACAGCCAGGCTCCTCTACGGCGTCGCAACACACACACACACACACACACACACACACACACACACACACACACACACACACATACACACACAGGCACAAAAACAGGGAATATAAGGGTATAAATACACATTCCCCAAGTTAGGTTTAAGGGGATGAAATCCTATACGTGTATCTCTAATCCCTATCTACACCTAAATCAAACACAAGCTCACGCACACACACGCACACACACGGGTTTGTTTTATTTCAGTTTGCTTAGGGTAAAATACAAAACTATGTTAAAGGATTTTTTGGCAAATGAGCAACAGAACTGGGTTGCCAGAAGTTTAAGTCCAATTACTTGTAAATGTGCAAATCAACAGCTCCTGTGCCGCGACTTGCATGTGACAAAAGGAGTTACAAGGAAACAGGAATGAATGCAGCGTTGGACCTAGATGATCAACCTTTGATCTGGTAAGAAACAACATGACTCAACAGCCAAGAGGCCCTATCATTTGTGTTACTCCTCATATTGTTCCAATTCCTCGGCCAAGTCTGTCTGTGTCAGCGGTCTGATAGCTCTGATTTCTGCAGTGATTCATTGAGCTGGCTTATATAACTGACTGCCGCCCTCCTGCTTTCTGTTCACGTCCGCCCCCTACTTCACTTTCTTTCTTCTCCAATCTTTCTTTTTTTCAAACTCAGGCCTCCAGCTCTTGGTGTCCTCACCACATGCATGCCTCCTCATCTCTCTCTCCCCCACCCGTCTGTATTTGTTCTGTTGTTCTGTCTCTCATAATTAAACGTGGGTCCACAGGTCATTTGAGAACAAACCTGTAGTTTGGCATGAGGAAAATCTTTGCAAAACTGTAGCTACCAAGCGAGATGAAATCACAAAATACCTATTAGAAAAACATTTGACAAAAAAAGCATTTCTGTGGGGTAAATCTTTCCAGATGCTTTAACAGAAGTTGTCCAGAGGACTCGTGTGGGCTGAAGAGAAGTCCAAGCAGCTGTCATTTGAAAGGAAGAGATAATTACAGCTGCCTTTCCTTCGCATGAGATTAACAATCAGCCAATGGTGGTTTTGCATAGAGATGGGCAGTTATGTTGAAAAGCCATTTTGATCCTAAAATTCAAAACAGCCATCAGTGACTTGGCCTTCCCATGCGGTAGAACAAAATGTGTGGAGTCTGGTTGAGGCACCTTTCAGCCGAATGTTGATCTGTGCTGTCCATAAAACCCGCAGATACACCATTCTGTCTGCTTCTTTCAAATCCTTCCAAAGCATCTCTGCTCCACTGGACATTAGTTCTTATGTTTAGCAGCCATTCTTCATTTGATACGTATTTCTGTTTCTGTGTTGGCACGTGGATTCAGGGCTTAATGCTTCGAATAGCCCTGGGAACCAGAAACATCCTTCCATCATAAATTTTCCCTTGGCGAGCTCGGTAACCAGTTCTCAAAACACTGCATTATTGTGCCTGTTAACAATTTTTCAAGGCCTGTCTGCATGCAAAACAGACGTTATGGACAAGATCACTGTCAGTATCGTCTCACGTGAAATTCTGGGAAATTTTACAGAAATAATGCAGCCTGGCACCAGTAGGTTATATATACACTGTAAGATAGTAGAACACCTGTAAAAGACACAAACGTAGTGTTACACCGGCAGCAGTTTACATGCACATTATGTTATCCGGTCGTTAAGTCTGACGTCACTAGCCGTGTCTGGGCTGCAAGTCCATATATCAAATGATCACTATGGCATTACTGCGAGTTGAAAAACTGTCTAAAGTCTTTCATCTTTAATAAAATGATCAGCGTTCTGCTCTACCAGGTGTAACAATTGAGTTTAACATCCAGGCATCCATGAAAACGGAATTTATGACATTTAACGGAGTTAGAAGTTAGCAGGAAGTTAGCTCGCTAGCTTCTATCTAAATACAATATAGCATGTCCTGACTGCAGGGTTTTGGAAACAAATTAAAACGTACAGCTCTGTTATCACTTCCAACATAAATGAAGACAGAAAACTAAACAGCAGTGACGTTTGTAGGGTTACTGAAGTTTGGCTAGCTGGTATATAATGATGTGCTACGTGACCGCTAGCGACACAGCTATGTTAGCATAATATAAGCAAGCTAACTTTTTTTCCACTCGATAAACGTTAACGTGAGTGTTCTCGGTGGTCAGGAACAAATGTAATCGCATGGCAGGATGCTGTAAAAGGACAAACTTCAGCCAGCAGAACAACTGAGATAATCCATCCACAATACGAGGTTAGTCATTCATATACTGCTGCATGGGCTGGGCTGTAGTTACATCCTAAGGTTTTAAAAACTGAGCTTAAATAAATGATTAGCGGTAATAAAAGCCGAGGGAGGTCAACAGTGATCAATGACTGTTTTAGGAGCTTTTTGAGATTAAATAGAAGAAAATACAAAATATTAAACATGTTAACAACACAAAAGCCATATTAAACGCAGACTGCTTTAGGCCCGGAAGTAGGATTCGTCACGTCACTTAACGACCAGATTGAAAGTAGAGGTAGGGGGATCAATCCAGATATCAATAGTATTGATACCAATAGTACAGATATCAGAGAGGATCAATATTTTGGTTCTATTCTCTAAGTTCAGCATGTAGCCCACTGAATTATGGGAAATTAATTCTTTTTGTGGGGGAATGAGAATATATACATCAAACTTCCACTGTCTGAACCTTTCTGTGTTGACTGTGAAGTCTGATTTATTTATATAATACATTTAAAGTCCTTAAGAGACGGCATATTTACATTCCAAAAACACCCAGTTTTAAAATGCATTAAAAGGCATTTTTGTTGAGTTAACTAATTATTGTGGAAAGTAAAAATCACAGTGATTTAGAGGTCATTAAAATGTGTTCAGAATGTGCAAAATGATGATGATTCACCTCATAAGTCACGACACACTGCTCTCCTCTACAAAAACTGCCCTTATAGGGTAAAAGCATCAGTATTGGTATCGGCCATACAGGCGCTGTAGTTTCCTGGTGTTGGATCAATACCAAAATCTGCATCACACAGCATTACTTGAAAGCCTTTGTAAATCCCTGGCATGACTGTAACCTGTCACTACGTGCAGTTTAGAAATCTCATAATCCATCTTCACACTTCAAGCTTTCTATATGACCTTTGACCTGGAAGATTCTCTGTAGTGGCTTTGGTTCTAGCAGTGGGAAAGTGTTGCAGGTGATAAAAGCGAGGAAGATGAGTCAGAGCCGAGTGTCAGAGTGGCAGCATATCTTGTTTGGACAGTGGTTTCCTCAGTTGTAAAGCGAGTGACAGGCAGGTTAACTGCTGCTGGCCCCGGTGATCAGCAAAGGATATTTGTGTCTTTGCATGATTCTCTTTGGTGCCTGTTTGATGCACTTAGCAGATTAGATATTTCTTCACATGAATTCATTATTATTATTATAAAATTAACCATTTGTATGAGAAAAACTACTAACTGTAGTTTGTAGAGAAATACAACTAACAATTAAACCAAAAACAAGACCTAACAAAATAGAAAAGTTAGCAACGTAGCAACATTAAGGGTAAAAGTAGAGCAGTAGGAACAAGGAAGTAATATTTTAGATAGCTTATATTACATAAATGTAATTCAAACTTATGTCCAATATCAGTTTAAATTACTCACCAGTGACAACTATGTTCCTATGTGTTCACATGCATGTAGTAGTGGATTGTCGGTGTTTCTGATTTCACAGCATTTTGGCTACACAAACTTGGTAAATGTTAGCGGCAGGCAGCAGAGGGCCTCCAGGTGAGCGTACCTATAATGATGGGACATCGTGTGAAAACATCTCTCGCATTAGTCACGATGTTTCACCTCTGACTTTGTAATAGTTTACAACTTGATATTTGTGACTTTGTGTAGCTGTAGAGGTTTTGGTAGTCTTGCTACATTCGATGAAAAGAGCGATGAGGGTGAAAAAACAAAACATCTGAGCCCTAAAGCCAAACCAGCCTGAGAGATGCTAAAGAGCTCTGTAGAGCTGAGAGGTCAAAATCTATTAATAATGTGGGATCTCCTGCAGTACATGTAGCTGCTATCAAGCTGCTTTACATTAAAAATAACATCATCTCTCACCCCAACCGGTCGCAGCAGATGGCCACCCCTCCCTGAGCCATGCTCTGATGGAGGTTTCTTCCTGTTTAAAGGAACTTTTTCCTTCCTACTGTTGCCAAAGTGCTAGCTCGTGGGGGGAGGGGTGGGAGTCATATGACTGTTTTCTCTATTTTCTTTGTATTATTGTAAGGTTTTGAACTTTCAACATAAAGTGCCTTGAGGCAACAGTTGATGTGATTTTGGCCCTATATAAATAAAATCAGATTGAACTCAAATGGAATTGATTCACATGTATAAAAGTGATGATATTAAGTTTGTTTTTGTGCCTCTTTCTCTCTCTCTCTCTCCACAGGTCTGTGTAGTCACCACACGTCTTCTGTTTCAGGCCTTAACGTCATGGAAAGCAGCCTGAAGCCACCTGACGACACGTCACCTGCTGTTCCCAGCATTCACTTGCCACCGTAATCCTGGGGACCACGGGCAATATAAACATACACAGTGGATTAGACTCAGTGTGTGTGTGTGTGTGGGATAAAGGAGATGAAACAGAAGATGACTAGTCTCAGCACAGTGTAATCCATTTGCAAGCTGGCTGCGTATGTGTGTGTTGGTTCATGAGGGACTACCTCACCAGGTTAGGCCATTCATCACCAGTGATAGTGTGTGTGCATGTGGCTTACAGTAGATCCTCGCCTCACATACGCTCACAGACACACACACTTACACAACCATCCACACATAACTGTATATGATGAGGCCACCCAAACTTTCGGTGTGCTCCTTCTACTTCTCTTTGTGCGGTTTCACAGACCATCCCTATTCAGCAGAGATCGACTGCCTGAAATTGTGGAAATTTATAAGCTCACACACACACTTGCGCAGCCCACCCAGCGACAAATGTTTGCTGATTAATGAAATATGCAAATATCCAGATCTGTCCCCCCTGCTGTGTCTCATTCACATGAAATAGGTTCATTAATATGAATGTCAAAGGACCTTTACTGTATGCACCATTTGAATGATGATGCTTGACAAAAGAACTATTGTTTTGCATTCGCGGTAGATGGGGGTAGGGGGCCTGGGGTGTGTCAGTGAAAAAGAAAATCTTGAAAGAGTTTAAACACGGTAATGAACTTGAAGGCTTTAACACTGAACCTGGACAATAAAGTCCACCTGAGCATGAAAAGGGAGGATGGGTTTCCTGCTGTTCTCCTCTCACATACACCCACATACCATCCTCCACTCTGCTTCTCTGGATCTCCTTCAGATGTCCTGACCTTGGAGGGGGGGTTGCGCAGTGGATGCAGTGTCCAGTCCTTCTGCATGACCTGGTCCAACTCAACAGCAACATTTGAAATGGCTTGCAGATGTGCCTCTGCTTGGCTATTAAATTCTTGAACTGAACTCAGCAGATGTGTGTGTGTGTGGTGGTGGGGGGGGGGGGGGGGGGGGGGGGGGGGGCAGTTTTGTAGGGGAGGGCTGTAGCAGCCTGGACCTAGGGAGCTGTTGCATGTTGGAGTTTGGAAAAGAGTACAGATGTATTTGTGTAGCAGCCTTGCTTCCATGATCTTGACCAAACTTATAGAGAGATTTTATGCATATGCATGCATCTGTTGTGTTTGTGTTCGTGCTTGTGTGTGTGTGTGTCCTGACCCCAGAACTCACAAATATGAGACCTAACATATAAATGTCTCTCGCTGCTGCTTGATTTATACAAGTATATGAAGTAGACCTGGAAAGATAAAATGGGGGAAAAACATAAAAGCCTGTCTACTGGCTACTGTTACAAATTTATTTGGAAGGGACAAGTATGTTGGTGGGCTGAGTGCAAAAGCAAGTTTGTGTAACTTTTATGTGAAGAAATCTTATTCTCAGTTCTCACGCAATAAAGCAGACTTTTGCTCAGCCTTACCTGCTGCTGCTGCTGCATGGTGTCATCGTGACACAACGAGTGCAGTGGGTGGCATACTGACGTGAGGATTATCTCAAACTATCTTCCCAAATCTGTATCATGAGATCATAACTTGCTACAATGGTGACTTCAAGACCAAAGTAATGGTTATTGTAAGATTTAAATAGCAGTAAATGTGTCTCTACATACTGATGTGCACAGTGCGTAAAAGTCACCAGTGCTTTGCCAAATCTCCTCTGGCATTAACATGAGCACAAAAACTGGCTCTTCATGTTATAGCTGAGCAACTCGTGTTATGAGTAACTCTGCATTACATCTATGCATCAAATCTCAAACCTTTATCCTGTAATCTAGATAGCAACCAATGCTGTAACCTGAAGTGCACCTCCCTTGAAATGGTAAATGGCCTGCATTTGTATAGCGCTTTACTCAGTCCCTAAGGACACCAAAGCGCTTTACACTACATTCGGTCATTCACACACAGGTGATGGCAAGCTACATTGTAGCCACAGCTGCCCTGGGGCGCACTGACAGAGGCGAGGCTGACCACCACCAGTAGGCAAACATGAGGTTAGTATCTTGGCCAAGGATATTTGGCCAGGAGGCAGCCTGGGATCGAACCACTGACCTTCTGATTAGTGGCTGACCTGCTCTGCCACCTGAGCTACAGCCACCAAATGTTACTCCATGTGGTTTCAGAACAGCTCAAAAGTGTATTCATTATTGTTGTGTCCTCCTACGTATTTAAAGCAGCTTCTTCTGGCATTTTTTGAATCTACCGAAAGGGAAATGATCACCTCAAAGAAAGAATCTCAACCACCAACTAGATATTCCAAGGGAAAAGAGGCACATTGCGCACAATTATAAATACTGGCAATGGCGTTTGCTATTTGTGTAGGAAACAACAGAAGCTCTACATCCACTATGTGGACAAAAGTACAGGCTCACTTAGACATGACACCTACAGGAGCTGCTCAGTCATGGAAGCCAATGGCATGAAGCTCCTGGCACACAGTTTTCCTGCTGATGTTAAAAGCACGTTTGGAACTGTGCAGTTACTGAGTCAGCAGAGCAATGGTGACTTTTACGCATTGTGCATTCCACTCTAACATGACACGGCCTGCCACGTTATGGATGAGTTGCTGTGGCTCCTGAACTCTGCTTTGCAAAAATACCACCTACAGTTAATCACGGAATATCTAGAAGGGAAGAAATGTCAAGAACTGACCTGGAAAGACAGAAACTGTGCATCCTATTACAGGCCCATGCTAAAATTCAGTGAGCTCTTTGGAACGAACCATTCTCTCACAAATGTTTGTAAAGGCAAACTTCATGAAAAGGTGTATGAACGTACAGTTGTCCCTCGCTATAACGCGGTTCATTTTTCGCAGCATCGCTGTTTCGCTGATTTTTTTTTGTGCAATTTTGGATGCTTTTTTTTCTTTTTACATTGCATTGTGTTCTGCATCCTGATCAGCTGTAGACCATTGTCAATCAGTGTCCTCCATGCCGTGTCTCCTGCCCAGTACAGAATGCGTTCAGCTTGTCAAATTTACATAAATCTATCAAGTTTTTTCAGACAATAAGGCAGACCGCATTATGAGGCGCATTAAATGAAACAAAACAGTCAGATAAGTCAAACTTAACTCAATTCATTCTTCTTGCTTCCTCTACTTCTGTACCATTGATTCTCTGGCAGCTGCTCTATTCCCGTGTTCTGGACCTGAAAACAGGGTTTGATCTTTGGTTTCATTCTATAATACTGGACCTCAGGTTTGAGCTCTGAGAGTGTTTAAACAAGAGAGAAAAGTGTGAAGTTTTACAGCCTTAAAACATCTACAGTAATTGTAAAAAATAAAGCTGGCAACATTGTATTCCCCTGTTGCAATAGGACTGAAATCAAACTTTACAGGTAGCACGCCTTTTTTTTCCCACTGCACAAAAGCCACTTCACTCAGGGGATTTAGACTGTCAGCACAGAGATTACGCTGCGGGTTCACTTTTAACCTTAACTACACACACTCTCACACACCTTAACCTGAATGTGACAGGACACACTGTTCCAACAGGTCTACTAATGCACACATACACAAACACATGCAGGATGGGAACAACAAAATGCCAAACGCCTGCCCGTGTGCCAAGACGTACGCCTGTTCCTGCTCAGCAAACTACCCTCCATGTTTCTACACACACACACACACACACAAACTTAAACACACATTCAACAGAGATATAATCAGCTCTGAATTTCATGCATTACCTCCATGTTCCTATCACACACACAGATGCACATGGAGCTGCTATCTATTTCTTCCTCCTCTCTCTTTCCTTTATCTGGTAACTTGTGTAAAGACTGTGTGTGTGTGTGTGTGTGTGTGTGTGTGTGTGTGTGTGTGTGTGTGTGTGTGTGTTCAGGGGAGAGAAAAGGCTGGTGACATTAAACACAGTTGACAGGGAGCGGGCAGAATAAACAAGGTCCTGAGTAGAAAGGCTGCCCTTCAAACACTCTGTGCTCAGTGCATAGGCCCAGGATCAACTGTGTTTATCAATGTCCCGGGGCTAAAGAGTACAAGAGACAAAGAGTGTGTGAGAGGGGAGACAAAACTGGAAGAGTGAAACTCTGAGCCCGTCGTTTAGCTTTTTCTTTTTCTTTTTTTTTTCTGCAGAGTTATGTGACAGTCCACTTGTAAATCAGTGGATTCACCCATATGTGGTTTCTCTTTTTTCTGACTCCTCTTTGGAAGTAGCAGCAATGCCAAATTTGCTTTACTGAATGTACTTGGAGTAAAATACTCGACCACAGTCCTGTATTCATGATTCGCATGTAAGTCGTCATTGGTCATGATCACAATTCTAAACCTAACAAATCAAAATGTGTCATTTATTTTGACTTGATCGTACTCTCAATCCTGGCAGTCAGTGAGCAAAGAAAAAACTACTTTGTTAACCTATCATCAGAAAGAAATTCAGGTTATGACCTGCCACAGTGAAACACAACAGTGCAGGTTCAGATGGTTCAATAAATCCTCCATTTTCAAAACATTCAACATTTTTTTAGGAATTATTTCATGGTTCAGGCTTTAAAGGGTTAAACGATTTGAAGTACAGCAAGAAAATGTCCGTCTGCTTTTCATTCAAATGGGTTTGTTCAAAAATAATCACAAATGCAAAAGTATAAATTCTGGCACCTTATAAGAAGTGTTAAACAGATGTGACCGATACTTCAGACTTCCAAGGAAAAGGAATCTGCAGAGTCAGCAAGTTTTAGAAAAACATACAGGAGAGAAAAAAATACGAAGCTGATTTTGTTATGCTTTGTGGAAAAAAGATGGGAGATACGTTTGCAAGGTGGGCGTAGTGTGACGGTGCCACGGTAGCATGACGTGAGAACGAGAAGAACGGGCACATCTGATCCAGACCCACTCTGATGTAAATCAGTGTGCTCTTTAAGATGCATAAGACAAAGAGAGGCACTCTGCTGCCAAGGAACGCTTTGGGATTTCAGTTGAGTCTTGTTCGGTAGCTTAGAGGATTCATACCAGGTTGTAAGACCTGCTGATTAAGACAAGACACCACTTTAAATTACAGAGAACAGAAATATAGATGCTCAGGCTCATTTCTAATTCTTAATTTTTGTAATGGTGTGATACTATAAAACATGGAACAGATGGTCCTACCTTAAAGGGCTATTTCTTGTTGTACATTAGAAGAGAAGAGACATTCGGTCATGAAACAGAGTAAATCAGGTTCAGGAGTATTGTTACAAGGATGGTATTTACTGTCTGCTTTTCACATCCTGTATTTATGGAGCCTTTTGTCCTGTAAGCCGGTGTGTCAGGCTGCCTTTGAGCTTTATTCATCCTCTCCTCTGCCTCCACCCTTAAACTTTATCTGGATTCCCCTCGGGGCCCGCGATGCATATAATCAGTCTGTATAGCTAAGTGTGCCTAGCTGTGTGCGCAATCATAGGCATGTGTGTGAGATAAACGCTGTGTACCGTGGACCTGTATGTGCCTTTCTGTACGTGTTTAACTCTGATCTCATCTCATCAAAGCATCTTCCAGTGGGACAGGAAATTGTGCTGGAATTCAGAGTTTATTACACGAGTCGCAGTTCAAAGGCAGAGCCAAGAAAAGAATCAGACAAATCTGTACGTTTATGAGAGTCGAATCCATCTCACAGCATACATCACTCCTGCTCTGAGTACTCTAATACCACTGAGTTTCGGTGGCAATATGAACTCATAAATCATAAGTCTGTCTCAGGAGCTTGGCTCATTTTGCTGCAAAAGCCTGAAAGTTTCTTTGCTTGGTTGTGACCCATGAAGCACAGTGTTAAAGGGTTGGTTGAAATTGTAAATCACATAAGCATATATGGGGACGGATATAGTTGATAATTCTGGTTTGAGTTTTAAAATATTAGTTTCTACCCCAGTTCATGCTACTTTTTCTAGCAAATTCACTTCACCTCATTTTTGTTTGGACTGTAATAATAAGTAGGGTTAACCTGTACAGACTGATAAATAACAGTTGCTGTACAGTGGTCCCTCGTTTATAACAGAGGTTACGTTCTAAAATTAACCCCAGATAGGTGAAATCCGCAAAGTAGCCAACTTTATTTTTTACAATTTTTATAGGTGTTTTAAGGCTGTAAAACCCCTCACTACACACTTTGTACACTTTTCTCAGACAGGCATGAACATTTTCAACTTTTCTCTTGTTTAAACACTCTCAAAGTTCAAACCTTTGTAGAAAAATAAGTCCAGTATTGCCAGAGAATTCAGCATTAATGAATCAATGGTATGAAAGTGGAGGAAGCAAGAAGAATAAGTTCAGTAAAGTTTGATTTATCTGACTGTTTTGTTTCGCTTAATGCGCTATAATCTGGTGTGAATTATGGTCTAAAAAAATATGGTAATTTCTACCTTCCTTTAGCATGTCAGGAAGTCCAACTTTTTGTGCGATGGTTAGCATCTTCCTCTGCCTTTTGGGTGATACCGCAGGTGACTTTGACGGTGCAAAACATTTCGTCGACATTGTTGTTTGTTGGGGAGAAAACTTACAAACAGACAGTGCAGCACTTCAGAGTCACACTGCTAGTGATGTAAATTTGACAAGCTGAACGCATTCTGTACTGGACAGGAGACGCGGCACGGAGGAGATTGATTGACAATGGTCTACAGCCAATCAGGACGCAGAACACAATGCGCTGTAAAAACCCCAAAAAGAAAACATGCACAAAAAAAATCTGCAAAGCAGCAAGGCCGTGAAAGGTGAACGGCGTAATAGTGAGGGACAACTGTATATGAAGTCAAGTTTTTCTAACACCAGTACACAACAACAGTGGTCTCAGAGCAGGTAAATGCGCCGTAATATTATAATATTATAATATTATAATATTATAATAAGAAAACTTTTGACCCCGTGGTGACTGTGGGGAAGAAGAACTCTCTTTTAACAGGAAGCAACCTGCTCCAGATCCTGGTTTACAGTCAGACAGCCATCTGATAAAACTCTTTTTGACACTTTAACCACTAAATGCTTCAGGGAGTTGCTAACTTGATCTGCTTTCTGTCTGTAAACAAGAGTGATGACAGTGGTGAGTGAAACAGTAGCATTTGGGTCCAGAAAACCACAGCAATGAGCTGCAAGAAGCTAAAATACTCCATTCAGTTGATGTAACCTGCAACCATGTGATAACATCCTGTGGGTCCATCAGTGCATGAGAGAATAAACTTTCACTTTACACATATGTGTCAGCCCCATGGCTGAGGTTGTTTCCCGACTGCTGCTTCCATTACAGCGGGAGTGAGGCAGTCAAATCTCTGGACAGGGTGCATGTGAAAAGAAAAATGAAATAACACCTCATCAGTGAAGCAAAAACAACCACGAAAGACTGTGATCAATTTGGCACTACACTGATAACACCCTGGATGAACAGATCTTTGGCTGGCAGTAGTAGACTGGGATCACATCTCTCTGTGTATGATATCCTTTCTGTATTTGCACATACTTTCAGTTGCTTATTTTTACTCTTCATCCGTCTTAGTTTGCTTGTAAGCCAGATTCAGTTGTTTTAACAGTGTGTAGATTATTATAGTTCTGGCAGTATGATGTCAAATTGTACAGACAGGAAAATTCTATATTTGACATTTGAATGTATTCATCAGTCAAACACACATGAACAAGGGGGTGACATTCAGGATTAATGATTATACTCACTTCAATATCTGTTTTGCTGGACTCATTGTTGACTCCAGAAGGTCAGATCACTCAAAGTGATGCAGCAGGCAGCGATGTGAGGTGTAAAAACATTTTCCCTACATTATAGTGTTAGCATGTTGTCGTTAGTACCTGCAAACACTAGAAGCACTGTGACATATGCTTATAGTAAAATTATTAATGGTGTAGGGAGTTGCCATGTGCTTTGTACCATGCCGTCTGTACTGGGTTACAGTAAGTGTGCATGCTTTGTGCAGTTCTCCCCTCAGCAGTTACAACGGGGTTAACTTGAGAAGCTACATACAGACACACATTATATTCCCATCTTAAAGGCTTATCCTAAAATGTTCTAAACTTAAATGTAATCTTGGACTCAACTGTAACATTAAACTCGAACTTGAGACCAGCTCCAAAAGCAAGGCTACATAGACTGCTACAGTTTAATATCCAACTTTGCAGCAAAAATAAACATGTTTACAGTCAGGTACAAACGTGGGTTTGGATATTACTTCCCTTCTTTCATTTATTCGCAAGGCTTAACATCAGGAGTATAACTGCTTCACCTGACAGGTGTTCCAATACAGGCAACAATGGGCCTTCACTCAGGACAAGCAAGGCAAGCAGTGCTTGCCCAGTAATATCAAAAAATAGATACGAACTAAAATGTACCAAAAGGAAAACAACCTCTCTTTCTGTATCACAGAACAGAACTGTTTGTATATTTGCAACCATCTTTTGCATTACTGCCTTTATGTGGCCATAGTTAGACATATGTGATCTTCATAAAACAGCCATGCTACAAACAAATTGATTTTTTTTTAAAATTTTCTTTTGATACATTATTATAGATTCATGTTTTCTGCTTGCATTTCTGTGAAGGTCATTGTGCTCCATTGAAGGTAACTATAGCCAGTAGTTGTCTCAGTATAGTTAGGACTAGGGATGGGTACCGGTATCCGGTGCCATGATGGCACCGGTTCTGACATAAACGGTAGTAACCAGACCGAAAAGCAGCGCACATTTCGGTGCTTTTTTTTTTTCCTGAGCTGTGATACACTTTAGATTCTAGCCAATCATTTTACGTTTCCGAGGCTAGTAGGCGGGTCCAGGTACAGACGTTCTTTTAGAGCAGAGCTACATATTAAAAATGCCCAAGGCGAAGCGGTCAAAGTCTGGCTGTACTTCACAGCAAAATATGCAAACTCAGCAGCCTGCAACAAGTGCTTTAAGCTGATACTGTGCAAAGGAGGTAACACCTCAAATCCGATGAAACACCTGGCGACGCATAGCGTTTTTTTTAAAAGCCGAGAAATGCGCCGTATTCGATAGCTTGCTGCGAGACCTCACACCGAGCACATCTACTGCGGGTGGGTTGCCTGTTATCGGACGAGGAGTTAGCAACATCCCCCAAAAACCTGAAGAGGAGAGTCCTGGCCCCTAGCCCTGCCAGTGTAGCAGAAATGATGAGGATGATGATGCAGCAGCAGCCGTTCTTCTCTGCGTGAGTAGCTTAATGTTGTTCGTGTGTAATTTACGTTGAGTAGGCTAACCACGTTATTACATTAATGCATGTAAGGTGAACTAGCAAACATCATCATAGCTACATGCAGCTGTCTTCTTGTTTGATGGCAGATACTCCCTTCACCCTGGCCAAAAAGGCTAAAATGACCAAAGAAAAAGTGGAAAACAGTTAAACATGAGAGGTTTTTGGACAACGTTTGTGTTTTTTCCATTGATTAAGCACTGCTTCCAGCCAAGAGTGATACCATATATGCCCCATAGCTGCAGAAAAGGCTAACATTGTTATCTTTTTACAAAAAAACAGCTGAACATGAGAGGTTTTTGGACCAATTTTGTGTTCTCCATTCTTTAAGCACCGGCACCGTTTCAAAAGTGCCGGTTTGCCACGGGTATCGGATAAAACCTAAACGATACCCATCCCTAGTTAGGACTCACCTCAGTTAAACTCGGGTCACAGAACAGCCCCTTTTCCATGAGTACCTACTCAGATCAATTCACCACGGATCACCACGACTCGACTTGGACCAACTGGTTTTCCACTACAATCCGGCACAACCTAACGTGCATGGTTGTCATCATAGCGACGCATCCCGCAACATCATTAATATGCGTCACGAACGCTACAACAAAGTTAGATGTCAAAGGAAAAATATACCTGCTGCTTGGTTTTTGGCTTTTTGTCAGGCTTGTGTTTTTTTTTAGCCATTTCTCTCGTTGCTGGGTTTCAAAAATGACAGTTTTAATTTTCATGAACAAGACGCGCTCATGACTCATCAAGTGACGCTACTGACCAGCCAGTTAGGGACTTTTAGTACCTGCTTGGATTGCTAAGAACCCTGGGTGAGCAGGTACTAAAAAAGTACCTGGTACCAGGTTCTATGGCCTAATGGAAAACCCTGAATCCAAAAAGGTACTAACAGAAAAGGGGCTAATGGGACCTTTAGACCTTTAGTTTGTGCTGTTGGTGGCTTTTGGAGCATTTTTAATTGAGTTACATGACGCATAATATTGCCTGTGTCTAGATTTTCTAGAATTTTGGTCTGCTACTTAGCACTCATTAGCAGACATGCTTTTTATGCATCTGTAAAGTTTTTACTGCTGTTAGTTAATAACTTAGTGCTCCACCCTCTCATCCAAATAAGTGAACTTCGGGCAAGCAGGCAGCCAAAATACTAACACACACTTCAAAATGTGGAGCTTATCTGAATGACTCAATTATTTCAGGATGAATGAAATTGAGTAATGTCATGAGGACTTGTTTGTTTGGCTCCATAAGGAAGTGAAGTCCCCACAGTGTGCTAGTGTAAACAGATTTATGTCCCCACAACATGAGTAATGCACACACACTCGCAGTCACATACATATTGTATTGCTGAAAGTTGATGGAAAACAAAGATAACATTAGAAAAGGGTGTCAGGTTGCTAAGAAGGTGAGATAGCCTGGCATTATGCCACAATCTCACACACACACACACACACACACACACACACACACACCTTCTTATCTTTTGCATTGTTTCTCCAGCTCCCTTCCTCATTCTCACACCTCCATCTTTCCCCAGTGCTTCCTTGGTAATCAA